>NC_064875.1:38415938-38498438 GCF_943734745.1 Anopheles darlingi | reverse complement strand
GTTTTTTTGTGGCTGGCTAGAAAATGATGAGCTAGAAAACGATAACACAGTAGTAGGCCTCGATGCGTTTCGTTATGCGAGGGGAGGGAACGCCTTTTTAATCGAGTTTCATTTGGCAGATTGAAGCAGGCTAATGCAGGGGAAGAGCATTAGCCACTGGAAAGCATTACAAACTCAACTCGTATTCGGAAACATTAACATTTAAAAAACACATACACACACACACATACAGAACTTGAACACACACTCACAACAGGTGTATTGTGCTAAATATTAATTAGGAATACAAAGTCCGTAGTAAACGGTGCGGAAGGTGCTAAAGTATTTGCAGTAATAACTCTATTTGACGGCGTGTTTTATTCCAACAACTGTTTCTAGCGAGGTGAAAGCGATCACCACAAAACAGTTTAACGGGGGGGAGGGGGATGGTAAACCCAAATCGATAAAGCGAAGTCGTCGGTCTTTCTTAAGTAAAATTAATACACACACAATCAAGCATTATGCGAATTGGCGGCGAGCAAGATTGGTGCTGGGGCTGGAGCAGGCAAACAAGTGGCGCAGGGATGCGCCACAAGAAACAAATCAAATAACAGAAAATACAAAACACACGCACAGCGACACACGTACAGTGACAGACAAAACTGCAACCCGTGGGCCCACAGAGCAGAGCAGACATTATATTAGAGAACCGTGAACACACGGGACGACGGTGTGAGAACAAAAACCTAATGAATACAAATAGAGTCGTGTGAATATTATGTAAAAAGTATGAATGTTTGTTCAGGGAAAAGCAAAGCACAGCAGTGTAGTAAGTGCAGAGCAAAGGGGAACAGGATTAAAGTAACAAAACGGTGTAGTACGGTACAGTAACGGTACTATTGGTTGTAACGGAAAATTGTGGTGAACGAAAAAAAGGAAGAAAAAAAAAGAAACGAGAGAAGTGATAGTAAAAACAATGTAGAGTACATACACACACATGCTGTAACGCGTACGTTTCAACACACAAACACAAAACTGGAAAGCATACAATCTAACCAGGAGCGCGAAAGGCGTGCAAAAGGATGGTAATATAAGTGAAGATAATAAGTGGATTATGATGCGAGGGGCATGTAGGAGAGTGTGGTGTGCAAAGGATCCGCAAATCCAAGCCTCTCCTCTCCACCAGGTTAATTACGTGTTAGGCGCGACGTACTGACAATTACTACAACCTGTTTTATGGTTAGTCGGGAAGCAAACAATCGAAACGCGGGAAGTGGTAAATACAGTGGAGTGGAGTGGAGAATGTGAAGCAGGAGGGAAGGCCGCGCTAATCCATCGGCGATTATTCTTTATGAGTTTTCAGTGTTCACCGTAGTCTGGGCTACTGGGTTGCGGTTCGCGTTTTTCCGTTTTCGGTTTTTTGTACATTTCAGTGTAAATAATAGCAGTCCGGGATAATATGGAAGGCATATAAGTACTGCAGAGAGCGATTACGAAATTATAAAACGAATGGGCGATGACGCGACTAAGAGGCGACTAAGAAGGCCATGGCCGATCTCGAAACGAACATACGAACATATGTTCCAGGCAGGGATGATGTTCCGTGCCGTGTGTGCTGTTGTTACACAAGCGAACTGACACATACACACACACACACTCACATTGCCGGAAAAGGGAAAACACTTTTTCGCTGGAAAGAAGAAGAAAAAGAAAACGATTGGTAGTAAACCCTAGCGTTAAGCAGCTGTTACAAAGCAATTGTCCAGTAAGAATGGAACGAAAACCCACTAAAAACAAGCAAATTTATGAGAGAGAGAGAGGAAAAAAAAAAACGAAGTGAAAGTGTGAAAATGTGGGCCGGGCACTTCTCGAGAAGTTCGCACGTCGAGAGCGTGTGTGTGTGTGTGAGGGGAGGATAGCGAGGATAGCGAGAGGAGGGAAACGATCGGAGGAAACCCGCCGTCCGGTTGAAATGTGTCCCTCTTCCTCCTCCCCCCCCCCCCCCCCGGGCCATCCTCCTTTGCGTCTCAAATAGCAATGTTGGAATTAGTGTGTACATGAAGAAAAGAAGTCAATATATCATTTACTTTTGAATTTTTGTACAGTTTGAAGAATTTTGTTTGTTTCTGTTAAGCAAAGAATGATAATAAATGATAAAATGAAAAATAATAAAACAAAAAAAAACACAACAACAACCAAGCGCGTCGTTTTGCAAAGCGTGTGTGTGTGTGAAGTGCACGTTATGCTCCGGATTTGGTGACAACATATCACAATGAACGGTTAGAATGAAAGAAATTTCTTTAAAGAATGGTAAGCATTAATGATTCTACGGAATGACGCGTGCTTCATACATCCACGCCTGCTAAGACGAAAACTATTTGCACGTCATACCGTCATTTCGTTTACAGCCGGCAGGGTTGAAGAAAAGTTGACACTCTACTTTTTTTGGGTTCTTATCAATACCAGGTGTATGCATATGAAACCGCCTTCCGTGTTCTAACAGCTATATCTAACCCAAATGGAACCGTAGAACCGTTCTCAATGTTTCATTTTGTTCGTTCGGCATCTGTTAATCAAAATCGGTGCGCAATACTTCTAATTTCACACTACAACAAATTGGCATGTACAAATTGGCAAGTTCCGTCCCTAAAAACTGCAAAATGCGGACATCGTTCATTTTCTGCTTCCATTTTCGAAAATAGGTGACAGAATCGCATCAAATGCATACCGCAGTTTACGGTTAGCATGCTCTTTATGAAACACAGTGCAAAGAGTGGTTTTAAAAATTTATTAATGGCGATTTTGATGTGACAAACGAAAATCGCGAAAAACCACCAAAAACGTTAGAAGACACCGAATTGCATGCCGTATTGAGCGAAACGGTTATTAGTGAGCTATACAAAAAACACTTAATCGATTTCGGACCTTGAAAACCGCATAAGTCGGCCGGAATATCGAAATCGATAATACAGACCGATTTTTTCGATGAAAATGCTCCGCCACATCGCGGAAAACCGGCCAAGAAGACTATACAAGACCTCAATTGCGAGCATTTATTGTTTGCGGCTAACTCATCAGACTTGGCTCTATCGAATCAACACTCATTTGCATCGCTGGGACAGATACTGGCCGAGCAGCGCTTCCATTCTTACAAAAGTTTGCAAAAAATGGACCTGTGATTGGTTTGATACAAAAGACCGACTTGTTTATTTGCGAAGTATCTGTAAATCGCCTTAAAGATAGGAAAAATGTATAGCTAACTATTGCCATTTCTTTGAAGAATAAGAGTTTCTCCATTTTCGCAGAATAAACGTTTTTTGTTGACAAAAAAAAGGCGGTTTCATATGCATACACCTGGTAATTACACAGAAATGTACAACTTCTTGCATAGAGTAAGCAACAAGGGATAAAATATCACACAATTAATAATGTTGGTTACAATATTCTCTCTGCTTTGCCTTATGAGTGTTTGTTTACGAACGAATGTCACATCCACACATCCTTTTCCACTTCACTATCCATCAAACAAGGACCGTTAATTTTCGCACAAGCTTGATTTTCGTGGATGAGGTCACTGAAGTGCAGATTGTTACACAACATGCAATATCTGATGGATCATTTTAACGCATATTGGGGTTTCGTAATGTTTTCTAAGCGATCGATTGTGACTGATGGTGACTGAAGCCCCAAGTGCCCCAAGCCTCGTAATAACAAATTCGTTATCAAAACTACGACATAATGGGGAAAAATTAATTGGCTTAGGCAGATGTAGGATAAACAAACAGCCTGACTGGTGGTGGGTAGCTTCCTGTGTGCAGCATCACCATCGGCTTGATATGCTTATACTATCACACGCTATAGCGCCGGCTAATTGATTGGGAACAACAGCACGTGAAGCATTCCAATTTTCGATGTTTTTAATGCTCGCACTACCGCTGCCGCTCCCCCATTCCGTTGGCAGGTCCGTGGGTCTTGGGGCATGATAATAGATCTTGCGACCGTGCATGAGGCGCGTGTTGTGCGGTGGAAGGTGGTGAAGGTGGTGGAGAAGTGGGCTGTTGGGTGGTGCGGTTGGTCGCATTTTAATTATCAATTGACTGATTGTTCCGATCGAGATGCCGGCACACAGAGCACACACACACACACAGCGGCACAGCAACAAAAGCAGGACACGCGAGGAAATAATTGTGTGCGTTGAATGGAAATGGTCGGAAGTGGGAACAGAACAAAAGGCTTCCACAATTCGGAAGTAAATTGATAGGCACTCGGGCACTGGACCAAACCCATTCCACGCACTGCTCCACGCCACGCCACGCCAGGACTGCTGCTGCCGCTGCTGTTGGGGCTTGGTGCTGTTAGTTGTTCCCGGGAGAATCAGAGAGAAATAAACATTCATTAATATGGGCCTCTGATGGTTTTTGGTTCGTTCGAAAAATAGAACGGATGAAATGGTGGCGAACCAACGCACCACGTGCCCCCGAGTACTGCGAACGATGGGTAGTAAGTAATGGGGCTAGAAACAAAAAACTACGCAAAGCCAATAGATGCCTGGCACGCGATCTGGGAGGGAAATAGGGAGGTTTTGAGTGGAGCTAATTGTTTTCCGAAACTAAAGTACATGTGAACCACCGACGGCAGGCCGCGATGCAGGTGGATCGAATTAATATTTTATTTAATAAACACATTGGAAATCGAGATAAAAACGATTATCTTTTGTGAGTACTCACAAGAACGATGGTGATGATGAAGAGAAAGAAACACAAAGTCGACATCATTTGAGCCTTTGTATTTCGGTCGCATTTCTATAGGATGAGTTATATATGACAAATCGAATTTAAGTTAATAGTGCTAATCATTAAAGAAAGGACTGAAAACGATCGGAGCCTGCTCCGATGACAACACTAGCTACTCGAAGATCGTTCTCTGGTAAATGGTTTTTTGCTTTTCATAGCAAGCCTATGCGTACATTTACGTGACGTTCTGTTCTATCTGTTGATTTTAACATTTAAATATTAAAAACATGTTGCTGGCATGAAAGCCAATGCAAACGAATGGTTTCTAATATCGTTTGGTGCCAAACTGATAAAATGTTCATAATATCTCCCTAAAGAAACGTTTACTTGCGTATCAATTAGCTAGCGGAATTGCACAACTTCCACCTGTTTTCATCAGTTGATGTTTGCATTCGCACTTCACTTTAACTTTATTTTTAATCAAAATTTTGCTCTTTATCGATCTGCTAGACCGTAACACATTACTCTAGCTAGTTGTTGCAAACCCAATCAATACTGTCTTGTGAGATTCTTAAGCACTTTTCTGTTTAAATTTTTTTTCTGCTTTCTGTATGAAAACAACATAAAGTTTATAAATTGTTTCCATATTTTAAAATAATTGAACATCTAAGGGCAACACTTAATTTTCAGAGCCTTTTGAGTGAATTTCGTAATGCCTTGCTGCATTTACTTTAAGTTATTCTTGTTTCATTTTCATAAAATCAGACGATAGATGATGTCTTCCGTGAAAATCCAATTGCTTTTGTTGAACAATAATATAGATCGACGCAAGTAAATAAAACCAACAGTACAAAAAAAAAACAGTAAAACGAACAATCGGCTCCAACAAGTGTTTGAAAGTAGATAAATTTGAATCTAAAAAATTAAACACAATTCCAAAGAAAGACATATAAAATTAAGCGGAAAATCCATCACAAAAACCAACACATTTTTTATTTGAAAGTGCTAATTCTTAAGTATATTTGTTAGCCTTTGTTTAGTGTATGCCAGACAATCCTATCATCAATAGGGATTTGCCGCCTGATACCATTCCTCTGTGTGGCCACAATCCGGCTGCCCAATTAGTGGCATGTCCTGTTTAATGTTCCATGTTTAATAAACATTTCAGCATACTCTCTTTTGGAAGATTTTGAAACATCGTTCATCGTTCTTTATGAAGCAAATTCGGGTAATTGATCAAAACCGAATCAAAACCGGGCCGGGCCGGGATCACAATGGACGTTCGCGGCCTCGGGGCTCCTTTACAACATGCATCAGTTTCCAACAGTTTGGGAGTCTGAGAATCCTCTCTCTCTCTCTCTCTCTCTGAACACAAAAGCAAACTAAGTTCCTAATGAAACCCAATGTACCCAAGAGCAACAACAACTAGTCGACTACTAGATTTTCGTTCGGATTCGGGTGCCGTGGTGGTCGGGTGGTTGAAACATTATTTTAAAACAATCTTTAACGCTACAGTTCTCAGTACTCTCAGCACTCCTTCCAGCAGCAGCAGCAGTCGTACGTGGAATACGCGGTACGATATGATGATGCTCCCGCTGCGCACGTGTTCACTGTTGCTGTTGGTCCAACAACCAAGCAAGCAGGGAGGGAGCAGGAGTCCGAGGGGTCGCCGCCGACTTTGCTGATCATGCTCGGCGGCCTGCTGCGGCGTGCGTGGTGCGTCCGCATGTTTATTTTAATTAATTGATGTGCCCTTGAGTTCCGCACGATGTTGGTCGCGGTGTTGGTTTTTGGGTGGAGAGATTTTCGTTACCAAATGTTGTTGACCTCTGGCTGGTACTCTGCTGCTGCTGCTGCTGCCGCCGCTCTCGACTATAGGTCGCTATAGGAGCGCGCCCGTGAAAGAAGTCATCAACGTATCGCAGTAACGGCTTGCCCACACCGTTAACCCTGACCTCGCGCCTCTAATCCACGTGGGTGGCGGTTAGAGTTAGAGTTGTCCAGCTGCAACCTGGCCACAAACGGCATTCGGAGGCGTCTTTCGCCTCGCGGGCGGCGTTGCGGGGCAGCGCGAGAATGCTGAAGGATGCAATTAGGACGCGATGTTCGCCGTACGCGATCACCGCGCGCGCAAAGTGGTGAACTCATTAAAATTAATTGATTACAGATGGACACGAGGGTGCGAACGTCCGGTGTCGGGAGTGGGTGTATGTATTGCGGTGGATGCTGCTGCTGCTGCTGGTGTTGGAAAAGAAAGGGGGAAATTTACGATATACGTGAGCACCGCAGCACCTCAATTGGCAGATTTACCTGATTTCGCTTTTCTTTTCGCACCGAGCACCGGGTTTTAATTTTAATAGTGGACCCCTCGCGTTGCCTTTGTTAGGGTCCCGGGGGGTTGTTTGGTGGACATTTATGATACGTTGTCAATCAAGAAATTCCAATTTAATGAAGCTAAAGTGTGAGGAAATAGTGATTCACATTCAGAACCGCACATGCTATTCTTTCTTCCACTGGGGTGGGGTGCATCTATTTTTAACTGTACAATTATAACATTTAATTTGCACAGAATGATGCTTTATGATTCATAGTTCTGGATAAAGGACGCTACATAAAGGATGGTTGATATGTTACGATTTCAGCTCAAAATTATGTGTGTGTGGATTTTCAATCTCAACGGATCAACGATACGTGTGGACAGTGTAATCGTGGAGATTTGGCAATTTTTTGGGGTAATCTGCAAAGACCTAAACAGATCTGAGCATAAGAGCGTTATTTGTGAGTGACAGGATTGTTTTTTATGGGTCTTTTAAACAATTTTGAGCATAAAGTATCGGGTTTGCGTTTGTAAATTGTAACGAAATCGTACCGTGTAGATGCGTCATAGATTGCTACGATTATGACTTTAATCTGAACAGATACAAATAGCGCTGAAATCGTTGCGTGTGGTACAGCCTTAAGAAAAAGAACGCACTACAACACAGAACAAGAGATGCAGTAAATCAAAATACGGTCATATGTTGATTAGTTTGTTTGTTGATTAGATTGTTGATTAGAACACTAACAAGTGTTGAAATCTGTTTGTAACATATTTTATTAGTTTGCTGAGCTAATTTCATTAGAAAATTGTAATTCAAAGATAATCAAGACCATAGTTTTCCAAGCCATGCAAAAGTGATCTCAACACTCTCAATATATTGATTAATTGAGATGCATATTGTGGACATCAATATATTGATAGTAGGGAGGCAAAATTAAAACACTAGAAATACCATTGAAAAAGATTGAAAGTTGAAAATTAATTGAAAAGGGTCAAATATTGACGCCGTCTTTGGACCTCATTGATTTATACGTCAATCAGTCACTTAGCAATATCAGTAGCATTTTCATGGGGTGTTACTCAATTTCTACCGAATGGTTGCAACGGGAGGATTTTGATTGAATTAATTTTTTTTTAATTTTTAGTTAGGGAACGTTGCTTAGATCAATTATTACTACTTTGTAGTAATATTTTTTTATTCTTTCAGTCCCCGTCAATTGCCCATTTCTTTTATTTTCTTCAGAACTAACTGTTCGATGGAATATTGAACATAATATCAATGCTGCCTAGAGACGATAAAAAAGACGTCAATAGAGCACCAATCTGATATAAAATATTGATCAATACTATTGAGTGTGTGTGGGCAGCGTTAAGCGTCACGTCACGCGGCTGGCGTCCTTCTCTTCCCTTCGAGTACAGCAGCAGTAGCAGCAGCAATGACAGTCGAGTAGTCATTGAATTTTAATCTTGGAATGCTCGAAAGGCACTGGCCGCTAGCACCTAAATATGCAATAAGGCGTTGATTTCTTGAATTTCAGCAAATAAATCTTCCCTAACGAAGAGCGCGGCCTGCGGTCTGTATAGGCACCGCGGTCTCGGTGTCGGTGTCGGTCGGTTCCACAGATTAGCCTCACGGTATTTGTTCAATCTGCCAAAGACTGGAGCATAACATTACGCATCGCGTCGCCACCGTCACACGCCACACGCCACCAACCTCGACCTAGACCTCGACCACGGCCACGGGGGCGCGCGCGCGTCTCTTTTGCGCGAGTCTGGCTTGAATCGTGACCGATGATTTGTGCTGTCCGTTTTATGGGGTCCGACGCACCGCACCCAACACACACACACACTCACACACGTACACGCATTGTGCGTAAACGCAGCAACATGGCTTCGATGGTGGCATTATCATTTACCGTCGATCCGCTCACTACTCTACTGTGTTGGCAATCATAAATCTATGACAGGTTCGGTTGAATTTATCTGCAATTAAATCATCACATTTTACTCCACTAGCCCTGCCCTGCCTCGTGTCCGTTGTCCTGCCCGGCCCGGCCCGGCCCGGGCAATGGTGTGTATGTGGTTTGTTTACGAAGTGCGAGCCGGGCATGCCGAACCCGCGAACGGATTGCTCTTCGCGTGGCGTGGCTTGCTGTGTCTGTCTCTGTGGCTGCTGTTTTTTTTGTTTTTTGGTTTTTCCATTTTTCAGGCCACACCAGAAGTTCGACGACCAGCCGGCCGGCAGCAGGTGATGGTGACGGTTGGTTTGCGGGGGGTGGGGGGGAGGAACGTAGCAGACAGCCTCGTGGTGGGCCTCGTGGTGGGCCTGCGTTCTGCTCGGTTGATCCGAAAGACGACACCAATAGAAAATGACAAATGATCGTGGAACCCTGCGAACGGACCGATGAATAATTAAACATAAAACACATTAATAATCGGCAGCCACGGTGGACAGGTGCGTGTACGCACCACCACCACCACCACCGCCACCGCAAGGCCACCATTGTCACGAGTTCGCGACTTTGCGAGTGGAATTCATTTCAACTCGAATTCGACTGCCGCCGCTGCTTGATATCCGAAATAAAAACTTTGATTGTACGCCTTCATCCGAATTTCAATTTATTGCTTCCGATACATCTGATCTGAATTTGGATTAATAGACAAGTGACAATAAGCTGAATGTTGAGGAGAATGTCTTTCCTGCATGGTTACTGGCAGGAAATTCGGAAATAGTTCAAAGAAATTAATCCTCAAAGAGCACTTGTTGAGACGTAATAAGTTGAGATTTGGTAGAATATTTATAGTAACATACTTCTTAGATACTTCTTTGAGGCTTGGTCTTTATCAAAATTATAATTAAACCAAATTATCGCCATTCAAGAGGAGAAGGATTCACAGAAAAGTATATTGGGTCTCGTATGAGAGAAGAGACAATGAAGAAGCTGCTACTTCGTAGAATGGCGGACAATCCAGCCTAAACGCCTGTCGCAGAATAGGATTCTGTTTAGTTCTGTTTACTTCTGGACTGTCGGTAGTAGTCATATTAAAGACCTGTTGAATAAAAATACCATTAACCGACTAATGCAAACATATCGTTGTTTGCATTAGTCGGTTAATGGTATTTTTATTGTTTAAATCGAACCACACCTCAAAAGGTTCCTGTGGTTGGAATGCGAAAGGTGAAAAAAAATAGCTGTACACTTACTATGCGAACCCAATTTGGTTCGAGGAATAATCACGTAATTCCTGAAATTTTCAAATCAATTGCCCGATGAATTGTAACACATAGCTGATTATACGGCTAACGGTCAAAACGTGATTTGGTCAATCACGACGAACGACATCACTGTGAGAAGGTTTGAGGCCATATCAAGCCAGAAGTTGATCAAGTTCAACTTGAGTTGAGTTTAAAATGATTTTTACATAAAATGATTTTTTGACGAAATCCCGAGAACAAATTTGATATGGTCAATCGCAGTTAACATAGCCAGTAACTTATTGATTTGTCAAGGGCTTGCAACATTCCCATGAATTCAAATGATTTCAACACCGGGGCAACATTCGATCAACATTTGTTTAAAGGTGAGTGACGATAGAACAATCATTCTGTCATTTATTCCTACAAAGGTCCTACAAAGGTCCTATGAAGATTCATCTTGATTCAAATAGCTGCCAATGCAGCAGGGATGCCTTCAAAGTTTCGATTGCATAAGGACCGATTTCCTCAGATAAAAAAACTATATGAAACTTGAACAAAAAATATGCCAGAACAGTGTAAAACCACAGCTCAAATGCCGTTTTGAGACGTTTGCGTCTATACTTTGTTTAAAGACAAAAGAAAACCATTTAAATTACATTTTTACATTTTTATATGCGTTTTCTTTGCTGATGCTGATCTATCTTGACCTATTCGGCTAGATATGTGGTTAAATTTTAGCTGAAACAGTCTTTATTGTGCAGCATGAGCTTTCAAAACTAGTAATAAAACCGAAATCATAATCAACTATCAATCTGCCGCTAATGCTTAAAACCATGTGCATCATGTGCTAAATGCACAAATGAAATGAGCGTTAATGATCTCCATTATCACCGAAATTATGCGCTTTTCTTGTTTGATTTCCAGAAAAAGAAGTAAAGCAATCGTAGAACATGAAAGGGAAGACGACGGGACCGAAATCGAAATGGTTGCCGAAACGGGGTGTGTGAGTCACTGAAGACACCATTATCTAATAATTGTAAATCAGTGTCCTACCATCGATGTACTTCTTGCGCCCTTCTCCCTTTCGATTCGACGAAGATGCAACGCCCGAACCCCGATCATTAGCCTCGAAGTAGCGAATTCGTCCGCGAACCGCGCTTTTCGTTTTGATTTCCATCTCCGTATCCCCCCTTTTCCTAATGAACGTTTCTGAATGATTTGGCCAAAAGGATTCCCCCCGGGGTGGTGGGTGGCGTGGGTGGTACAAATTAGGAGGTGGTGTGCCACCGAGTCGAATGGCGTGCTCTTCTAATTCTAATTAGCGTTCACTTGTGATTCGTTTCTTCGATTTTCCGTGCAGCACGAGGAGCGCGTCTTCTCATCCGGAGCCCGGGTCCTCGGACCTGGACGACGGACCACAGGAGTAGCGAGCACTGGTTTCTGGTACTCCCGGGTCTGCCAGCCGGCCAGTGAGTCCCCGTAATGAAGCGTAATGATTTGGGTCATGCTTCTTTGTAGCGCGGCTGCTTTGGGCGGCTTTTTGGGGAGAACGGGCGTGGCGTGACGAAATTAGGCGAGCAGAAAAATGGAAAAGAAATTTGAGGAAAATGTGAAAAACAATTTCCACCCCCTGCCCCCCACCCCGTGTGATGCCGAAGCCATTTTGCCAGCACTTTTTCGTGCCAGCAAGCACGAGTCGGTCGGCCGGTTGGTCGGTCGGGCAATGATCCTTTTCGGTGTCCTTTTTATAAACCGGTGTACGACCGACGCCTTGACATTCTAATTTTTTTGTCTGTCCCCCCGGGTGGTCGCCGTGTGCCGCCGTGGTTCAGGCCACCGTTCAGGCTTGGCCTGTTTGCCAATGTTGCAGCACAATTTACTCCGGGTATACGCCGGGTCGTCCCGGCGCCCTTAGTCGCCGGTCATTTGCCACCAGCGGGAAGGGGAGGTGCCCCCGGCCAAGTGGTAAGGGATCTTCGTCGCTTCGCTTTAAATACATGAGTGAAAAGGTTGATGTTCGCTTTAGTGGAGTGGTTAAGTTCGGTGCTCCATTTACACCCGTCGTCGTCGTCGTCGTCGTCGTCGGTGTCGTATTGCTCGATGCTCCGAGGTAAAGGAGTAGCAGCAGAGTGTCAGAATTCATTTGAAAGGGAAACATAATTGTAAAACCCTCCCCCGAGACAGAGAGAGAGAGACCCCGGCACAGGGCAGTAGTAGTTGGAGGGATGGGAGGTGGTCTTTGAGGAAACGCTAGAATGGAATGATGGAACCGCAATGGCCGGCACTTCATAAGTGTCTGGCTCTTATTCGGGCTCTTTCAGGAAGGATCGGTACACGGTAACGGTTTTCTATTCATTGCGTGCTTGTTGTGTTGTCTAAGTTCATTTGTAGTGAAAGGAGATATGAGATAGTGCTGCTGCTGTAAGTTTAACAAATTTTTGTCCAAATCGAGTCCGACAGCGATGACGATGCCCTTATCGCCCTTTATAATAGTACGCTATGCAAATGCTTCATGTAAACCGATGCTACCTTTGATGAGATGCGGAAGATGAGTGTTTAGTCAGCATTGATAAATTTTTATTTTGTGTTGGCAGTGTATTCATCAAGAGAGAGAGATTATAGAGTTAAGAAATGTTCTCAAAGTTCTAAGAAATCAAAATCTAAAAGAGAGAGATTGCTTCAATTGAAGAATCCAGCTCAAGCATACAGTAGAGCTAGTCCGATAATTATAGTATGCGCCACCACAAAGGATCAAAGTAAGCATCAAGCGTTTGTCGTCCACTGTAAACCATTAATGACATATTATTTATTGAAGGCAAACTTCTAGAAAGGATGAAAAGGCATAGGAAATGCAAGTGATTGAAAAGTGTTTTATCTAGAGAATGATTAGATGTACATGACGCATAGTTTTAGGAAGTGATTGCTGCACATTTACAAAAGACTGACAGATACTTCGTTGCTATCGTCAAATTATGGGGGTGCTTTGGTTATTTCGGGTCAAAAAAGCCTTTTTTTTACGATTTTTAGTGAAGAAACCATTCGACTTAATTTTTTCAAAATAATGTCATATTAAATTACAACTTTTCAAGAATATATTAGTCCTATTATGGAGAAGATTTGATCTAAACTACATTCATGGCATCCAATCTAGAAAGGCTAGTTAGCAAAAATGAACTTTCAACGGTGCCCATCGTAGTCACTTGCTAGGTCATCAGAAATATTCTAATGAATATTCTTTTGTTAGATTATAAGTTTCTCCAGGTAGCCCCGTTGAGTTTTTGTTGAATTTCGCGATTTTTGGCAGATTTTTTAAGTTGAAAAAGTGATGCATTTATCTGTTACCTCAAAAAACAACAAATTACATATTTAAAAAAAATGTCAAAAAAAAGTATCAACAATTTTTAATTTTAATTTCAATTTTAAAAACTCAACAGGGCTACCTGGCAAATAGAGTATAGATTATGTGTTCAAAATTTCAAATCGATCGGTCTTGTAGTTTTTATGCTACGATGGGCACCGACTTTGAAAACGTAGATTTTGGCAAACGCGATTCAAAGTAGCGAAATGCTTTGAGCCTGGTATGAAAAACGGATGTTCAGAAATCAATATTTTTGTCCGTTTTGCTTCAATTGATCCCAACATTTTGTACACTACTCTTGAAAGAATAAACACTAATAAAAAAAAAGTTAAAACTAAATGCGAAGAATTAAAATAAAATACCGAAGCCCCCCTTAAATAGAACGCACGTGATGCTACATACAAAAAAACAATTAGAAATTGTATGTTTCAAAGCAATGATGATCTCCAAATTCTTATTCCTGTATTTGTTGTAGGAAAGGTTATCGCAGCAAATACTAGCTGCTATTTTTCTATCACTTTTTCTAGCAATGTCATCAAAAAGTGTACGAACATGACTTTCTATCACTATTGCGTCCAGTAGTAGTAGTAGTCCAGTGTTCGATAAGGAAGCAAACACACGGAACGGAATGAAACCAATATCGCACGCTCCATTGCACGCTGCGACGAATGAATGAATTCCGTTTTGTTTTTTTTCCTTTTGCCAGCATGGCGGCACTGGCCGTGCTGCGACTCGGAGTCTCGGAATCACCCCAAAGGGGACAAGATAAAGAAATCCTCTCTCTCTCTCTCACCACGACACGACACAACACGGATAATTACTATTAAGGAAAATTATCCGCAAACTTTTCCAATCGAAATTATCGA
This sequence comes from Anopheles darlingi, assembly GCF_943734745.1. Classification (NCBI taxonomy): domain Eukaryota; kingdom Metazoa; phylum Arthropoda; class Insecta; order Diptera; family Culicidae; genus Anopheles; species Anopheles darlingi. The sequence continues at coordinate 38,483,983 of NC_064875.1, read as the reverse complement.
GCAGCCGCCATGAGCTGCCGGCCGGCCGGACGGACGGACGGCCGCGCCCGGAGAGGAGCTCCCTTGGGAAGGGTGATCAGCTTCAAGACGCAACAGGGAATCACCGGGCCAGCATGCCAGCAAGCGGCAGCAGCAGCAGCAGCAGCAGCGTGTAATCATCTAAATAACGCAATCCTCATCAACACTGATCGTTGTCCTCGTGCGGACGTGTTGATGCCGATGGAGCGCAAAGTATCCTAATGTGCGGAACTTTTACTTGTCGGACGTGGACAACGCGGAAACTTGACCACATGAGGTGACAGGGGGTGGGCAAGGGGAGACGTGTGTGTGTGTGCGTGTGGGCCGTGTCGTTGCTGAAGACGCCATGAGGGACATCATTCCGAGACTTGCTCTTCATTTTCATCCGCGCGGTAAAGGGCTCGATATTCGATTTCGAGTTTTGTGCTGCGTGTAATACACTTAACTGAAACTCCATCGTCTTCGTCGCCCCGAAGAATGATGAACAAGAAGTAGTTCAGAGTGATCGTCTTCTGGAGTGGAAGGTGTCCCAGAAAACGCTCGTAATTTTGAGTAACTTATGGTTTTACAATATTGGACGGAACACTGAAAGCAGAAAATTCGATTCGGAAAAGGTGGTTTTTGGATAATGCTCGCCACTCGCCAAACTTGCGCGGTTAAGGAGGCTGTGACGTGAGGCGCTTGACAGACGCTATTACGCTTCCCCTCTTCACTACCACCCTCCCCTCACCCTGCAGAGAGTAATCTACACCACCGAGTACGTGCGATTGAAGTTATAATCAGTGCCACAACTTGCAGTGTTGGTTGTTGGGAGCTTAGCCAAACATAAAACTAACTAATAACGGAAACAGGCGGGAAGTGAGAAGGACCCCAGGGTTGGCCCAAAAATGGAACAACTTTATGCACTAACGAAGGAGGCGGCGACGGTGGCGACGGCGGCGGCGGCGGCGGCGAAACCGTTCCCGGGACTACTCGATGTGGCTCAGTAACCAGGAAAAGGCAAACTAGTGATTAAAAGCAAACTTTCCATCGTCCTTCAAACGAAGCTCGAGCACCACGCCACCAAGTCCATGCCGCTGGATAAAGCTAAACTCGTGGCCGCCGTGGTGTGGCGCCGGGAACGCGACGCGACACATTCAATTCGTAGCACCGTCAAGGAAACGCGTTCCGAACGCGGGGGTTCCGGGGGACAACACTCCCCCCCTGAGGTACGAGAAGAGCTGGGAAAGGGGGGAGGAATCCGTTCGCTCTACGCGAAAGTTTCTACGAAAACGGTACAATAATTTAGTGTTAAATTGTTGCTTTTATTATCGTTCATCTCGTCGCTCGTCGCTCGTCGCTCGTCGCTCGCTTCGACCGTTTTCGGCCCCTTTTCGGGCCCCGGCGTACTGTGTGTGTGGCCGGCCATGAGTGTATCGTCATGCGCCAGGCGCCAGCACCGGTCCACGGGCCAGAAAAGGTCCACGGATCTGATGCTATGTGTGAGAGCTCCTGCTCCCAGAGGTGTAGAAAGTGGCGGAAAATCAGCAGCAACAAGGCTCAACCGAGGTCGAGAGTCCGGGTCGAGAAGACCACAGACACACGCGCGCGCACACACACGCGGGCAAACGGACACATACGCCGATAATCGTACTAATGAAACGAACAGTGAAACGAAGCCGGGAGCATGGGTATATCAATCTGCTACAATGTGGGAATGTTCCAGCTTAATTGTTGAAGAACCGACGAATGTTGAAAGTATTTTTCGCCTTAATTTCTGTCAGTATCACTTTCTTTCTCTCTCTCGTTGCCATAGTTACCGTAGTCTTAGTGCGGTACCTCAAAAGATTGGGCCCTATTGCGAGTGTCTTGTCTTGCAAACGAGACTGCCTTACTACTGCTGAAAAAACTTAGCAGTCTTGTTGAGCTCTTATGAATGAACTTGTGATTTTTTACAGCCTGATTTCAAAACAAATACTAATACTACTGAATTATTCACCAACACCACCAAAACCAAATATCTTTCGGTCCAATGGCAACGCGACTTTCAGTCTCGTTTTCAAGACTCAGAGTCTGGTAGGTTTTGGCACCAGACTCTGAGTCTTGAAAACGAGACTGAAAATGGTATATTTTTTCGGCTTGGTCGTAGTTGCCATTGGAGCGAAAGACGTTGGTTTTTAGTGGTGTTGGTGATTAATTTGGTAGTATTAGTATTTGTTTTGAAATCAGGCTGTAAAAAATCACAAGTTCATTCATAAAAGCTAAACAAGACTGCTAAGTTTTTTCAGCAGTAGTAAGGCAGTCTCGTTTGCAAGACAAGACACTCGCAATAGGGCCCATTAGTTCAACTCGTGTTGTGGGTATTGTTCTCGAAGAGTCTTAATACAACTCCGGCAATTTCTTAAAGATCAGTTGCTGTTTCACTATTTCCGAAAAGACAAAAACTACCTTTTGATTCAGAGCCCAACAGACTTTTATAGTTAAAAGCTAACCGTACCACAAATTTTGAAATATTCGAGTGCATTAACGGAAGATGAACGCATATCTGGACGTGTTTGAAGAGTTCAGAATGCTCAAAGGTCGGCCAGCTGATTGGTCATATCTGATAACAAATCAGGTATTGCTGAATTTTTAAGCGAATTTCAAAGAATAGAAATGTGGAAGGGGGTGAAAAATAATGCATTCGACCCATGACTATAGGGAAATAGTGAAAATAACAGCGAGTTTTTAAATAAATTCGTCAATTTTTCTAGTTTGAGGTTTTCTTATCTCCCAAGAAATTTTCAGCAAATCTTCAGCAACAAGAATTCTCATAAACTGCACTAAACAGTTAACAGACTCCAAGTTTACCCTTTGCTATGTTAAATAATGGTATAGGCTCTTGATAAGATTTAGAAGAATCAATCATGATTGAACAATAGCAAAATATATTTAATAACTTGGACACTTGGGATCATGGTTGTTTACAGTGAAGATAAAATATTCAAACTTTAGAACTCTAATAGAGTCAAATGTATAGCTTTAACAGCCGGAGTATTGATGCTTCTAGTATCCATCTGTATGGATTAGTTGAAACAAAACTGTAATGATCGAAACTACGTTTACGTCCCTTAGAACTGATAGCTGAAACAGCCAAGGACCAGGAGATTTTCTGGTCATTCTTTTGAAGAACAACCGTAGCAAATAGTTTGCATACTCACAAGAAACATTCAAAAATGAGATCTTAGGCTAGATTATGGATCTGTTACTTGATTTATTGGGTTGTGCCACGTACTTTCCCTCAAAACGAGCTCAAAATATTGATTGACATTGATGGAAGAATGTGGCACGATGTAAGAAACATTCACGAGAAACTCAAGGACATGGAACGTACATTCTCGGTAGAACGGAAGAACCACAGGAAGCTGATACATATTTTGATAAATCTTAAAACATCACCCTTAATGTACCACTGTTCCGGTTCCACTAATTGCGCTAGTTTTGCGCTTTAAATCGTAATTTCAAAATTCCGTTTGAACGCTTCTTGTCCACCCCACGGGACCAAGGGGACCCACCATCGCTACGAAGGTAAATGTTGCCCAAGAAGTGTTGCTCTGCATGACTTTACCCAATTTGTTCGCTGAGATCATCATCAGCATATCCGAGCATATCGAGCGGGCTTCACAGTGGAGGCCGGAGGATGTATAGAAAGGTGGCCAGCACACACAGCTGGCCTATTCTGGGCTGCCTCACTTCCCCTCACTCTCCTTTGCCCATTCTCCCATGTAGCCAAAACGACGCGCATCGATCCACTTATCAGCAGCGATTTATCGGATCCGCAAATCGTTCCACTAATGGAGCTATGGTCCGCGAAAACCTGTTTTCTGTAGTGTGTAAAGGAAAGGGGGAAGGGGAGTGGACTTCCCGTACAGGAAATAGCTCGTAAACCTAATCGAGCTCTCGTTTCTCGGGAATTATGTGTATGGAACGAACTAATAAAAGCCGAATCACTTCAACTTCCGACGCGCGATTGCGATCGCGGCATCGGCACCACCCGGCCCGGCCCGGCCCGGGAGGGGAGCTAATTCGAGGGATTTTATTCAAACACCGAATCACCTTCAGTTCATTAAAATAGGAAGGTCAGACCACGGCTACGGCGACAGGGGTGTGTGTGCGTGCGTGCGTCGTTTTGTGGCCAAATATTTGGTGAGTTTGGTTTTAAAAAATGTGTCCCTGATCCCGACCCTGATCGGGACGACGCTACACTTGCGTAAAGTGCTTTTCGGATTTCGGTTCTCAGTCGGACCGTTGACTACGGTTACGGCTGGCCAAATGGGGGGGGGAGCATAAAGCATATAGAAAGCATAACCACCACTCCACGATATGGGCGACGCCGAACGAACGAACGCACGCAGCAAAGCAGAATCCAAATATTCGAGCAAAATGAAACGATTTGCATATTTTATTGTGACTCTCACCGTCACCGCTGTGGACGGACGCTGTGTGGTGGAAAACTGGAAAAGGAGGCCTCGGCGGATTCACATGTTGAATCGGTTCGGTTGCCCAGAACCACCACCATCATGGCTGACTGCGACTCGCGTTCGCATCGTTTTTGAATCGAAAAAAGCATAATCTCACCTTTCGGTCCCCAGAGGACTGGACTACTGGAGCAAGGCTGGATGATCGCTATCGCTCCCTGGTCCGGGGGGTAAAATACAACTCAAAGGCACGAGTCTCGACCATCGGTGCGTGTGTGTGTAGCAGCTCTTTTGTATAGGAAAAAAAACCTTTTTTTTTTGTTTTGTTTAGGTCCCTGCGGGCGTCCCTTCCTCCGCCCCTCAGTGGGACCGCTGTGGCAAAAATGTTCCATTTCAATAAATTTGACACGATGGCCTCACGCATCACGCATCGACCGCCGGGTTCTCTCCACAAACCCTGCCGACGGGGTACTTTATGGTGCGCAGACAGGCCCCTGGCCCCGGACCAGGGAACCGGGGTGTTGGTATCGCTTAATCCAATCAGGTACTGCGGAGGGTCAACGCCTGGCCGGCCGCTCGATGGCGTTGAAAGTCGATGGCGAAGTCGCTGATAATTACGGTAAGCCGTTGGCCACGGGCGGCGGTTACCATTTAACAAACATTTAAGATGCGCAACCCTTTGCGAAAAGATTACCAAACATTGTTTCCGAGCCCCGAGGACCACGCACCCATTGAAGGATGGACACGTGGCCAGCTGTGATGGTTTGAAGCATTAGGATGAAGTTATTAGGTTTTGTGAATCGAGCCGGTGCGTAACAGTAGGCGCTGCACATGTCAGGTTGATGGCAATTTCAATGGCATTCATTGAAACAAACGAACATTGCTGCTGCTGCTGCTGCTGCAGTGCAGACGCTGAACGATGGAAAGTGTCCCCAATGCTGTACCAACATATCGGTTGTGCCGAGCGCGTGGTGCGTGGAAATTAATGCTTTTCCACCCTCCCCCTCCGTCGATGTTCCGTGCGTCCATTATTGTCCATTCCGTGGACGTCCCCCCTTTTTGCTGTTGCCAGCCAGAGGCAAAGTGTTGATTTGAATTAGCATACGGCCGGCCGGACTGTTGCACTGTATGGGGCGTCGCAGCGGTTGTTGTGAGGCGCGTTTCAGTTTTTCGCATCTAAATTCTCCCTCTCTTCCTCTCTCTCTTTGTCTCTCTCCGGCACCGGCTTCGGTTTGCGGGGGCCCATTTCGAGCGAATGGTCCGTCAAAGTGTGGACAGTGAAATGCAATTATGCGCGGTATAAATTAAATTAGCATAACTTTTGAGGTGGCGACGAAGGCGAGGAACAGGGGGCGCAAAAGGTTTTTGGGGGGACGGGAAGGGGGCCGGAAATAAAAGGATTAGGCCGATAGATCCGGGGGCCATCGGATGGGGGAGAGAGAAGAGTGATGAAAATGCTGAAATTGAATGCAGCCGATCGTTGTCGTTGTCGTTGTCGTCGACGTCGTGCACCGGGCGCGTAACACGTAAGGTGTCGCTGGGCGAAAGGAGCGGATTTTAGGTTAATCAATTTTGAAATGATGCAAAATGGGTGCCCGGGGTGCCCCGGGAGGGTGGCGCGAATTAGTCGGGGTGCATGATGCTCTTACAGACCAGTGTGACCGTGACGAATTTATGCTTCTATGCCGATTCTATGCCTCCCCTACTGAGTGCATCAGATGCAGAATCACTAACGAGAGGAGAGGGGGTTGACACAATAACAAATCCTATCCCCGGGTGTCATCGGCATGGGCGTCTGGAATACGGTGTTCATGGAGTTGACAGTCTCGACGTTGGCGTCGAGGAACAAGAATTCACTCTATATGGTGATTTATTTTAATTTATAGATTAAAGTATTAAGTGTGCAACGATATGTAATGACCATTTGGAAACTGATTGTTGTAGCGTAGCACTTAGTGTTCCATTTCGGTCATAAATCAATCTAGAGCATATGCTAAACATATTTTTTGGGGGGAAGATTTCGTTTATTTTTTTTGTGGTTGTTGTAATTGAACAATGCGGTGACAGATTTCGGTAGAATTCTGCAAAGTGTGTTGAACAACGTATCCCTTGGTTGATATTCATGCCGATTTGAAAGGTTCCAAATAATTGCAAACGTGGTACGAACGACGCCATGAATATCAGCACAAGCATGCCATGGTGAATAATGTAGATCTTTTTTCGAATCGTTAAAGTGATATACCAACAATGCAGTAGCAATACGTGGTATAAGAAATAAACAAATTATTCTTTTGAAAAGAAATTTTTCATATCCGATATGAATTATTCATACCATATTCAATATCCGGTATGAAATTATCGAGACGCAAATGTGTCGCTACAAATCATTTTTGTTGAACGATCCTCAAATTGTATTTTTGTTTGTTCGTTGTAACGCCCGTTAAACTAGTTTAGCAAACATCAAGTTCCTAAAAAACGCCATACTCTTTCATTGTTTAAGAAAATGTGGATTTTTTTCCAAAAAGTAATGATTTGCTGAAAGCTTTTACGTTCTGTGATTCTTCTGCGAAAACTGCTGCAGGATGGCGTCGGATACTTTTCAAGGCATATGGTAGTCAGATTTTATCAGCAGCCACCAAAGTGTTCGGAGGCCTCGAAATGAATCCAATTTTATATTCATGATGATACGTTGGGACAGAAACAATTGACAAGAAAAGTATGTACATGTTGCTTAAAGCTGTTATTTAAAGGCTAAGGGAAAGGTCTTAAACCAAAAAACGTCTTTTGCGAAGATCGTGTTGTTTAAAAATACGTTTTTGTTGTTTAAAAACAGCCCAGCGTGAGTCAATCCGTGAAAACCATGAACCATCGACTACAAATCCTTATCTATTCGCCAATTGCCTTTTTACCACTAATTAATCAATCTGCTATGATCAAACTTGTGACATCGATCGTTGTAAATTCGAAGAAGCAATGTTAGGAAGAGTAGATCACTTCAACCGTTTCAAAAATGGTTTACACGCCTTTGGCGTAGTGTTGCTGCAATATTCCAGAGGGATTAAAATGGCCTGTCCGCACTGGTATTCTTAACGTTGTTCACGCCGTGTTAGAAATTATTTGGAACCTTTCAATTCCGAATGAATGGTCAGACGAGCTGACGAAGGACTCCTTATTCCGTTCAATACAGCATCAACCTTTCCGTTTTGTAGGATTCTACGGATTTATGTGTGTCTGATGAGTCCAGAAAGCAACGACATCCTGAATCGTGCTGATCGAAAAAAGGTTAAAATGTGGCAGAAGTCACGACAACGTATATTTGCAAAATGACAATGTACAAGAATACCTAGTAATACATATTTGTTTAATACAGAAGCAGTAATCTACGGTAAGACCTACTATATTCCTGTTTGTACTAGACTTGTTGCCTTGTTGGACAATTGTATTCATCGACAGCTGGCGCACGCTCAGCTTATCAGCTTACCAGGAATTAGATACTTACGCGGAAGATAACAAATTTGGTGCCTAATGAGATTACTTTAAAAGCAAACAATGTCATCTAATACCCTGAAAGATGGGCAGTACTATGAATAAAATATTGTTTTACATCCCATTAAAAAATGATTAAGTTTCTTAACATTGAAGCTCATTTCAGGCCGCTACAGCTGCTTGTGATGAACAATACATTGACCATTGAAAAAAACTGTTTAAAAATTTAAATCTTCCTTGTCCTAGAACCAAATCTGCAGCATCTTATTACCATTGAGAATAGATCCAACAGTTTTGGTATTTGTTGCGAGGGGCTTACTAACATCAAACACCATCACCATTAACTAACAAAAAAATCGCTTGAAATACTCTATGCCAACAGCCACCGGATGCATGCTTCTGATAAGAACAGAAATAATACCGACGACAACGACGAGGGAAATTGAGAAGGAGAAGAAGGTTTGGCAACAATAACCCGATAACAACCCCGTGGCCCGGGGGTAGGGAAATGGAATACCAACAAACATGTGGAGCACATTTTGCAACAAATATGCCGCAACAATCGGTGGGGGCGCAGTGCAAAAACCAGTACAAGGTAGAGAGTTTATTAAAAAATGCTGGGTAGCAAATTAAATCGCGGCGAACTGGAATTTCTCGCTCGAGTTCGAGTTGGAATGGAGAAGCAGAAAACGAAAAAAAAAACAAAGCACACACCGGGAAAGCTACCTCGTCATACGATGAAACCGGTGTACTATGATCACGCGGCAATGGCCGCCAAACAGAATAAAACAAACAACAGCAGAGAGAACGAAAAAATCCCAAAAACAGGCCCCCGCCGCCGTTGCTCGATGCAAAGCGCGTGGAAAATAATAACAAACGAAACTTTGGGAAATACCCTTCACAGGAGCAGCAGCAGCAGCAGCAGTAGTGAGAGCAGTCCTGGAAAGAGGAAACCCAATCCGCGAGCGAACTGAAGCGGAATTGTGCGAACATCAACGGAAACTATTCACCGTTCGTGTATTCCGTTCGTTTCGTGAGAATTTATTCTGGAATATTTTACCATCCCCTTCTCACCAGTGCACATCCAGTGCACCGCTGGTTGGTTGCGATGAGAATCGATGGAAGAATAGAGGAGGAAATACCAGATGCACCTCAGTAGCAGCTGCAGCAGCAGCAGCAGTAGTAGTAGATGCAGCACTACTAGTAAAAATATTATTTCGAAGCATTTTGAGCCAGTGGCCATTGTAAGTGGCTTACCAGTGGAGGAGGTGGTTGGTTTGTCAGCAGGTAGTCATGCCAAACATTCGTTGCACGATAAAACTTTCCTACAAATCAGCATTGGATGTGTGTGTGTGTATGTGTGTAGTGGATCTGTTTTCCCCTTTTTTTCCCAGCACTTCCCATTGAATCGGTATTGGGAGTTTTCTTCCACATCGTTCAAATCGTTCGTCTCTGGCGCCTTTCAACGCTGACCATGATCTGCAAGGTGGCTGGAGCGGTATGGAGGAAACTCCGAAAAACACCAACCGGTGGCCGCCGAACGAATGCCGAACAATTCAGCCGTGAAAGTAATCGCGAGAGGGGCGAGCGAACGAACGAACGGAGGAATTTTTGGTGAAAGAATAATAAAAATGCAAACTCGGCTTTGGCTTCTTCTTTGCGCGGTCGCCGGCGCCGATCATCCCAAGGCGGCTCTGGGCGTCTTGGATGCCAAGGATCCAACTGGGCTACTGTGATGGCCACGTGGTTTTTGCCATGACGACGGCGACGACGACGTCGACGTCGAGCAATTCTTTTTTCGGACGATTTGTCATCGATGGCCACAGGAGAAATGAAGAAGTTTTCATCAAATCCACCACGCGGACGACGGTGGACGTGAAAGTGGACAGGACAGTGGTGTGGTGCAGGGAGGGTGGGGGCGGAGAAAAGTTATTTCTAAAAAACTTTAAAATATTTCGTTTTTCCATTTCATTTGCATTTCATCCCTTCGCGAACGAAAAGAAGAAGAGAAGGGGGGAGGGTTGGTTGGTATGTGTGACTCCAGAATGTCGAGGCGAGGGAAATGGAAGTCTTCGTTCTTCCAGGGCCACATACCAAGGAACCTTGGGCACCTCGGGCGGTACCACCTTTCAACCAGTACGTTAACCACTCGTGGTCCGTGGCTGCTTGGTGAAGGTGAAGGCGATTTGCGTACCCAGAGGGCGCCCAGAGGCACTGGAGGAACCTGGCGGGGCGGGATTACGAAGGAAACTTGCGCTTCGTAACTTTTTCCTTCCCTGGCCCTGCATCCATCAGCACAAACACATGCCAACGGAACCGGAACCGACCATCATCATTGATATCATAGGAGGTCGGTTGGGGATACTGTTTGCGGTGATGGTGGTGGTGGTGGAAGGAGGCGAATTCTCCGACCAAATCTTGCACCAGAGATGATTGAGCTACCGCTGGGTGTCGTTAAGGAGTAGCGTTACTTACTACGGGTCGGGTGTGCCAGACAAAAACCCGTGGCCCCGGGTAGCATGAAGTGGGCGAAGCAGCGAAGTGGGGAGAGGCTTCTCCCTGGGAAGAAATGCCAAAGAAAGTAACAAATTGATTTCCTGCGGTTTTGAGGTCGGATCCCTGAGCCCTCCTCTGTGTGTGTCTGGTGCTGACTGTGATTGAGTAGCGCCAACCAGCCAGCCAGCTTGCTGTGATTCGTTGCAGACGTGGTCGACGTGGTAACGAACGAACGAACGCATACTTCGCATCCCCTCGTTTTCCGCTCATGTGCATGCATGTGAGCTCATGAGCTTTGGCTTTGGCGAACAAATCTCGGGACTTTCTGGTGAACATTGTCTTAAAAGACGGCGAATTCCGAATGACCACCACCAAGTTTCTTGTTCAATAGGATTTGTTCAGTAACCGATGTCTGCAAGTCTGTTTCTGGGGCTGGGGTTGTTGTCATTCCTTTACTAGGCCCAGTGTCCATCAATGGCTAGCGTATCCGCGCAGGAGTTAAGGAACGTTAAGGATGTTTGTGTTACAGGTAACAGTATTATTACCATGCATGCAATGTTTCGTTGTCTAATAAAAGATACTCGAATTTAATTTGTTATAATTTAATTTATTTCAAATCAATTTTCGACGTCAGACTAGACATAGATTACTTAAAAGTAGACATTTTAACAATATAAAAGGCATAACAATTTGGAGGAACTTACAGCTACTTAGCGTGTAACTGAATAAATGCAGAATAAGATAAAACATGGAGGGTTCAAAAAAATTGAATATCAACTCGCCTGTAACATTTAATAACAAAACAAAATCGATATTATTTGCATTTGGCTAATGGTAGTGTAGAACAAACGAGGGTATTGAAGATACACAAAAACCATTTAGTGATTTTATGTCCATCGATTATGATGTCGCTGGTGCTGATTAAATGTTCTCCAAAAAAAAAAAGGTAAATACTGAACTATACCTGTAAAATGGTGGCGATTTCTTACCTACATCATAAATGGTGTTGTGTCCCAGCTCTAGAAAATGCTTGAACAGATCGGACAGCTCATGGCGTCACAGACGGATAGGCATAGTCTTTAGAGAATTGCTAATACCTGAACGTGGTTACCGAGAGCGACTGAACTTTCTTTAGAATAATTTCGTTGGAGTGAGGCAATCCGGACGGTATATGGTTAACATCCGAAGAGAACTCTTCCAAGGCACAAGCCACGACTCGTTCGTTGGAAAACTAACATGCAAGAGGATTTATTGAAGATTTTCCACGCCTTTTATACAAATAGCTCGGCGCGTCGTATTGAACGATAATGCTCGTTCCTGAATTTTCGCTTCGCTAGAGCTTCTGTAATTTTAAGCAATGACAGCTTGGCAATGCAAAGGAGGCTGGGAAATTGCATCTTCCGGATTGGACGAATTTTACTGTAGAACTTAACAAATCGAAAGCGAAACTAATGATAAGACTAGCTAGGAACTTGTCCCTCGATATTGTAACCGGCGACTTTCTATATAATAGATTCAACTTCAAACATTTGAGGTCAGATTTGAGAAGGACTTAGGTCAGATTTGCAGACCTATTCAAATCGACTTGAAAGTGGTCATCATTGAGGTGAGTAAATTCGCTGGAAAGGTGTCTAGTAAGACGTTTGACAAAATTGGGCAATCATGCGAGTACTCTATGCTATTGTTCCCGCATGTTCTGTAGATCATAAAAATGCTACAGGTTAATTGAATTTTAATTCCGTAAATGAAAGTAGTTCTCACTTTCCACACTATCCTCTCTCCAATACAATACATCCTTGAGAGTAGAGATCCTTCTAAGTAGAGAATGGCAGAATACCAAACCGTGGCTTAAGAATTTTTTTAAAATAAATCCATCCAATTTCCATTCTACTCGATTCGTCAGTCAGCCAACAATCGAGCATAGCTGTTTGGCCACCGGAATGCAGAATGCCGAATGCGAATGCTAGAATCTGTAAAACCATGAGCTGGCTGTTGGTTTGTCTGCTGATTTAGATCAGAATTTATAGCACTGCTGCATTGCGCCTATACCAACTGCATCAGGCCACTAAGTCAGTCCATCATCCACAGTGTCCACACACACACACACACACACACAACCAGAGGTCGGAACCGGAGCCCCTGGGACGTTCCATTGCACATGTCATCAATGCCTGCCCCATTCTCTTCACTCCTCTCCTTCTCCCTTTCTGGTTTTTTTTGTTGTTGTTTAAAAATCCTCAGTAGCTCTGCCTCGCTTGATGGCTCCAGTAGTGCAGCATGCAAATTGCCATTAAAATGCATTCACTCTTCCCCATCACAGAGAGAGAGTCAAAGAGAGAGAGAAACGAGCGGGGTATTATGGCTCCGGTGGAAAAACAGTTGCAGGGCTTGTGGTTTTTCCTATTATTCAGCAACACCCATACACACATACACACACACACGTGCGAGCGGTCAGTGCGTATATTCCATTTTTCCATTAGTAACGATTGGACCATTGTGTGCGCGATTGGCGTTGGTGTTGTTTTAGTCGTGCAAAATCAAATGCAAAATGCAACCAGCCACCTACAAAAGCCCCTGGGATTTCGTGTGCACTAGGACACCGGAATGGGGAGCATCGGATGTGGCGCATCGCTTCACCCCTCTGTTCTCTACTTGCCTGTAATTACAAACCTCTCGCTACAGTGCCTATAGCGTCTATCCCCCTGGGTGGTGGTGGTGGTGGTGGTATGGTTTTGAATAACATTTAAAGCAAACGCAATTTCTATTCGATCAATTCCGTGTTTGTAATCGGTAGAACCGATCAGACAGAGTCGAGAATCGAGTAGTAGTATCAATGCGGTGAAGCCTTTTACACAGATACAGTGTTTGCCGAATGGTTTGCAATGAAATGGTGGCGAGTATTTTATTCCAAAAACAAAAAACAAAAAATGGACATTATAACCGTGGAAAACAGAAATGGAAAACAACGAACAACGAGCACCGAAGTGATTCAAAATCGGACCGATTGACGACCAACCCCATCGTCTCTCGTTACGTTGCGTTTCGTTTCGTTTGTTGCTCACTTTGGCCAGCGGCAGTACTGCATGCGTGCGTGCGGCCAGTGGTTAGCATAAGCAGGGCGTAAATGCATTCGCGCCCCGGAGATGCAATGCCGTCGTTCCCTCGAACGGCCTCGATGCCGATGCCGAAGCGCTCTTGTCACTCTTATGCTCGGAGAAACTCATTGAATTTATATGTATCGCCACCGGCAATCTAACAAACGCCGGGGCAGAAGACGGGGGAAGTGAAGTGTTGAGGCCCTCCGGTCGGTCGTTCCGTTGACGGTCGTTTGGTCGTTGGTCGATACGCAAATGGCGAGCCCACTGGCACTATTAGAACCGTTTTATGTGCCGGTAAGCGGGGGGACGCGCGTATTTTTTGTCGATTTTTACAGTTTGTTGCTGTCTTCACACACACACACACAGTGGGCTCAGGGGTTTTTTTCAGGCATTTTCCGGCATCGCATGATGGCCGCACGGTGACGACCACTCGGTGACCCCTGCGTCCGAGCGTTGAAATGTGCACTCTACGCATGTGTGCACATACATATGTATGTGGTGTTGGCGATGACGACGACGACGACGACGACGCGTGGAGCGCATGTTTCTGGGTGGAGAAACTACTATGCTACCACCCCTTCCACCCTCAATGGCCGGGAAAAATAACGATAATTACGATTTTCACAAACCGTTGCAGGGAAAGTCGCTTTAATTATATGCAACTTGCGTGATTGGATTTCATAATTTAATTGAAGTCTGATGGTCGAGGGCGGGCGATCGGTCAGACGGTGTGGCGTGCTGGAGTGAGAAGTTAACTCAAAAAATCTGCCAACGGGCGTTGCGGAGCATTGTGCGACTGTCGACCAGCAACAGATGAGATGAGAGTGGTACCGAGGGGTACCACTGGAGTTGTTTTGTGGGATTTTCATCCTACAGGAAGTTTCAGAATAGATAGCACTAAAGAAAAATTTACTTTTTGCACAACTAAACGTCCAAATTTAACCGTATATCTTTTATTTTATTGTTACACACTTTAAAAGTGTATTTGTATTAATTTCGTTGACTTTCTTAAACAATCGTGTTACTTTTATAGTATTAAGTATGAGTAAATGTGCTGTCATCCACCATATAGGACAGGCTTTACTTGAAAATCTTGACTAAAAGTTGCTTAAATTAGACCTTTTTGAGTCGGAACGTATCTAATCGAAAGTAGATAAATCGGTAAAGTTCTGCCAAAGAATGACCGATATATTCTTATTTCGTTGTGAATTCGAACAAATTTTGCGCAAACTATGCCAGGATCTTCTTTGCTTTATGAACTGAAGTAGAAGCTTATTCCTACGACCAATTTAAACGATCTTCATACAAATCGGAAGCATAAGAAAGCCAATAATAATTTTAAACCTCTTTTAAAAAGCTTTCATCTTTGATTTTTGTGTTGCATTCTATTAATTTTTTAAACCTTTTTACGACACTCCTCCAGAAACTCAGACTTCCGACAAGTTTTGAAAACGGATTTATTTTCTAGAATATCTGAAAAATACTTTTGCATACTCTGGAACATTTTGCAGATTGTGGATGTCCAGCAGCAGCAGTTACGTTCTCCAAACCAGAACCAAACGATTTTTGCTTATATTGAACTTAACTCGCTTTTGTCGTGCCATCAAACGATGTATTCGTTGTTTTTATAAGTTTTAGATTTGGAATCAACTTTAGACGTCCATTACACATTGATTTTTGGTTTAGTATTCTTTGAATTTTACTCAGACTACGAAAAAATTGTGCCATAATGCCAGGATACCACTAAATGTGCTTCTTTTCATATTTTATCTTTTTTATCGTTCTGAACGTATTCTGCTGCATCATTTGAACATAAAATAAATGATCCTGAACTTCAGGTTCGTATAGTACATGTCATCTAGTAGCACATTTTGCTCATGAAAATCCCCCAATAAATCCTTGTCGTAGTAGGCTTGCAGCTTAATGAAAACAAATAATAAAAAGAGGATGCACTTTAACCTGTTTATACCACAAGCATATTAAAAATGGTGACACCAATTCTGGTACATCCTGTACCAAAAACCTATCGCGTTACCCCCCAAATAGGAGTTCAACCGTCCGTCCGTTCGCCTGTTCGTCCGTTCGAAAGAGTCAGAAAGAGTCGACAAAGTCAATTGGTGCACTTCAACGCCGGGCGCCGGGCGTTCAAGGTTGAATTGCGAATTCACATGCCATTTCCGGTTCCTGTGGTCCGGTCCGGTGTACGGTACGGTGCGGTGCGGTGCAGCTCGTGCGGCATGTTGGCCGCGATATCGCGCACTTTCCGCTTTTCAGTGTTGCATCATAATTATTCATTGACATTGTGGCATAAATCTGTGCCCGCCCTAACACGCTGTAATTTAAATTCAAGGAGCCCTTAGGGTAGGAGGGGTAGGACCGACGGTGTGGAGGGAGGGGCATGGATCTCACCACAACGCCCGGGGACGACGACGACGACGACGACCCTATCATCAACTCGCTAGCTGGCAGCGAACGCAAATTATTATGTTTCTCTTCGTCGTCGTCGTCGTCGAATCTTACCCTCGAGGCCTTCGTACGCCATAGTGCACGTGGCCAGACCGCCGGACACTTGCCGTGGCCACTGCTGCTGGCTATTAGAACGACCACAGACTCAGCCGCACACGCCGGCGTTCCTGCGGCACATACGACCCCAGTCCAGAGTGAAGAAAATGAGCACCGAGGTCGTCGTTCGTGATTTTTCCGCCTTCTGAAAGCGAAGAAGTAGGCGATGGTTGTTGGGTATTCGTGGCAGGAGCAGAAGGAAATCATAATTTTCGGTTTCGGTTTATCGTGGTGGGAAGGGAAGGGACAGAGTAATTTCGTGGTTTTTGTGTGATTGGATCGAATTTTCATTACATTCAAAGTTCAATGCAAAATGACGCTAAAGTGCCATTAATAATGTAATAAAATTTTACGATCCCTGCAGCCCCTCCAGTGGTTCCCCTCTGCAGAAGGCCTGCTCTGTCCTGTCCTGTTCTGTTGCCGTTTTGCGGACTGTGGTTGTGGTTATGGGATGTCCGCCCCAAGATTCACCTTCCAGCCGGCCAAAGATACGCTCCGATCTCTCCAGGGCTCAAAAATTAAACAAAAAAAAAATCCAGACACCAAACCGTGGCCATCCTTGGGGCCTCACGTGAGGGGAAATTTATCATCAACCATTGCGAGAGCGAGAGCGGACCGCGCACCTCTCCGGACCACTTCTTGCCACTTTTTACGAAATATTGATTTTCGTTCCAACGTTCCAACCTGGGAGTATTTGAGTCAAAAGATGTTAAACGTATAAATATGATTACTAATCGATATAAAACAGTAAAAAAAGAAGGTTATGTTACAATTCCAACACATATGAACAAACAAAAAGTTTTGTCACACCTAAAAGTGAAACTTACTCTGGATTGCAACCATTTATCATTAGCCATGTTGAAGGAAGTCGATATCGCGACGCAATCCATCTTCGCTAGAAATCTGCTTAAAATGAGCAGAATATTCTTTTAAACACGTTGTGCTTATTTCTCTTCAACATATTGAAGTTTGAAGCCATCCAGAACCCTCTTGGAGCATTATTTGAAGTATACGGTATAATAAGAGTATAATTAGAGTAAATACAGAGATAAGTAAAAAAATGGCGAAAAATCTAAATTTCAGAAAAACATCGAAAAATCGGCAAAGTGTAACCACGAGGAATAATTTCCACTGGCTTTACAACGTGTCCAATATATTCTCATACAACTTCAATCGTCTATATTTTCCTAAAGGATGGGCCGTTTTTTTCAATCCGAGCGTTTTTTTGTTAAGAAACTTAATTAATTATAAAATATGTTTTGAAATTACCGGCCCAATCTTTTTTTACTAGCTCAATCGCTTCTCAAACCCATCGCACGCAGCACGGACGACCTTCATAGGCATTTCATCTCAAATTTTATTTATCGCTGCTTTGGATTGTATCAAATTGGACAGTTTATGGTCGTTTAGTATTGATAACATGTATGACCAACTAAAAAAATCCAGTGGGTTTAGATCTGGTGAACTGGGAGACCATTTATTCTTCGCTTCAAATACGGTTAAATTGTTCCTGCATCTGTCTTGGACGAAAATCGCTGTGTGCGAGGGTGCTCCATCTAGCTGGAAGACATAATCGTCGTCTCCGTACAATCTTTCCTAGCTAGGTTTTACCATTTTCTCTTAAACTTTAGTTTTAAAATACATTGAGTTAATTTTTATCCCTTTTTAAAATAAATTAGGGGTGCCATGCTTGCAAATATCCACTCCAACCCTTCACACTAAAACTGGGAACGTTCCTTTGATTATCTGTTACATCCTTGATGTTTCTGGGCCACAATCTATCGTTTTGGTCATTATGACTTTGCTCAAGGACAAACAGTTTTCATCTAGCAACCCAAAGTCTCGGCCAGCGTGCCGAAATCGATTTTTAAAACACAGGCACGTAATGTTGGCTTCGTTACTAAAATCAGATCACCAACAGAAAACAGTTCAATCCAACTCTCAAAATACTAAGTAAACACTGTGGTTTAACAAAAAAATATCGATACTTGAGCTAGGTGCTGTAAATGTACCATAACCCAGCAAAACGTCCAGCAAAAATTTGTATGATAATATATTGGACACGGTGTATATTATTCTAGCGACCTTGCTCTTTCAAATGCTATCGGAATTTCTGACGCGCATTGCCGGACTTTTGGGAGAAGGTTCCTTTTTGATCAAAAACTGTAACTATTGTCATACTTCAAACCACAAAGAGCACTGCAAAATGTTTTACGAACTTTGTAGACAATCATACATACCAAAAACAGGCTGTTATCTTGACTATAACTACTTGTTTTTGGGTAAGACTGGCGCGCTAAACACACAGCGCGAATTCACAACTAAAAATGATAGCTAATTGAAAGCTTATAATCATTGATTGAGTTCTATATGATATTGCTGCTGTTATCTGTATAATGTTTTAAAATTATCAGCAAGGTAAATTTGAAAACAAAAAAGAGTCATGCTTCAGACTTTTGACCAGCTTTTGGCTCAAATACTCCTCCTGTGGGTCCATCGTCGTGTGCCATGTGGAAATGGACACGCCGCGGCCACAACGCGGCGCAAGGTCGCTACGCTCGTTACAATTATGCTTTTTTCGGCTGAAAAATGTTCCTCCGCAGTGCTCCGCAAGGAGGGAAATTGATTACTACTCGTCCTAAGGGCGGTGGTGAGGCGAAGAAGGTCACTGGCATTTGCATGCCGAGGCGTGAGGGGAAGAAAATTGTTGGAAAAACATCGAGCCACACACGAGGGCGAATTTTTCTATTCCGCGAGTTTTTTTTCCGACAGAACCGTCCAGTCGTCGTTCGCCATTAACTTTATGATGCGTGAGGTGAAATGGATCTGGTCGTGGACTCGGTGCGGCTGTGGCCAGTTGGGAGGGGGGGGAAGACCATTTTAGATTGACAATAGACAGGAGGGACAGTGGCCAGGTCGCGACAAAGTGCGAGTGACGCGGAGTGACCGAAAAGTACTAATTCCCGGGAATCAATTAAACTCCAACGCGCAACTCCAACGTGTAAGCCGACACTCTCTGTTGTGTACGTAGCGTCTGTGTGTGTGTCCACTATAGTAAGGGCCTTGCTGGAAGGCTGATGCTGGCAGCCAGACCCCAAAAACCTTTGTCAATTATGCTAATAGGTCTCTGACACTGTCACGGCTTACGGTCGGTCTCTCACTCTCTCACTCTCTGGGGGGAAAAGCCTATTAAAATGGAATGACAAACAGCGATGGCGGACGGGCATTGGCATTGTGCGGCTTTTCAGCCAGCCATTTGGAGCCTGGCCGAGCCGCGATGTTCATTAGACCGATTTCCGCTACCGACCAACCGTCGATCGATCCGGCGTCTTGTGCTCGGCTGCGGCTGCGGAAGGATAATTATTGCTACCGTCCGCGTGTCTGCAATGCCACGTGGCCAGATGGTGTCGATGTTGGTGGTGGTGCTGCTGAGCAATAAATGTTAAACTTTAAATCCGATTCCGATTCCAATATCTGTCCAACGCAATTTGAGTTCGACGTCGAGGCCGATGAAGGGCGTCCTAAAATGAGGGACAGCGAAGAGCTTAGACATTCCGGGCCGGTCCAACCGACCGGGGGGGGCCATTCCATGCGACCACACCATCGCCATTAATCTTCCCACGTAGCAAATGGCGACGACGAGCAGCGTCCACGGCGCATTTCCGTCATCAATCGATCTAAGCCGATTTGCAGCTGATTAGCATTCGTCCACTGGCTGGCCGACCGGTGGCCAAGGTTCCGATTTCTTCCAGAAGTTCACGATATCGAGTGTCCTTGGACGGGGTCTGGACAGGGATGCATCCCTTTCTCTCTCT
The DNA here is from genome assembly GCF_943734745.1 of Anopheles darlingi. NCBI lineage: Eukaryota > Metazoa > Arthropoda > Insecta > Diptera > Culicidae > Anopheles > Anopheles darlingi. Next base: position 38,464,072 of record NC_064875.1, on the reverse strand, counting down.
TTGTGCATCACTTTATGTGCAATTATTGATCCTCTTCCCTTCTCGCTAATGCTGATCAAAGGTATGGTTCGATCAAACGCCATTGGACCGTTGCATGGGACGTGATGGAGGCATCGTAACGATGCCTCTGCATCGCAACCATTCATGGGCTACTCGATTTTAGATTTTCGAGTGTCCCTCGGTCTGGGCAATAAAATATTAATTTCACTCCCGGCGCAGGAGCAGCAGTAGCCGGTGGCCGTAAATTCGTGTTCCAGAAGTGCAGTCGTAAAAGTGGAAAATAATAACCAAACGGCCAGCTATAGGGCCTCCTGCAGGCCGTTGCTCCTGGATGCCCGGGCTGCAGTCGAAGGAGAGACGTTCAGCGTTCGGCGTTCGATATGTTTTATGGATGGCAGCAAAACTTCAAAACTACCTTCAAACCATATTACATCCCGCGCGCGCACACACACACACAGAGACGTCCTCCATTTTGGCAAAGGCCCTGCACTCTATCACGGAGAGGGATGAGAGACATGATTTATTTGCTTTATATGATCCGGGAGGTGGGGAGGTGGGGGAGTGACCGCCAGGAGGACGCGGGTCCAAAGTCCTGGGATTATAATTACATGATGGCAAATTGGAAAGCTGATTTCATAGCAACAACAACAACACCATGATATAACGGAGTGCAGACCTTGGCACAACTGCAGCAGCAACAGCATCAGCAACAGCAACAGCAACAGCAACAGCAACAGCAACAGCAACAGCAGCAGGTGCAGTAAATCACGTTGTTGGCTCCGGGGGGCTCCGAGCACAAACAACATCGATTCCCCCATTTTTAATCCCGTCTACCACCGGTCCTGTTATCGGTTTTTGCTAGAAGACACTCCTCGGTCTTCCGGTACCACGACGACGACGACGACGACGACGACGACGCGCAGATAGCTTGGACTGGGGGTGTTGCTCTTAATTAAGGCCAATTCAGAAGCACACATACACACACACAGGGACACACGGACACACCGGCCTTCGGGGTTGCACCGGCCGGTCGAATTGCAGACATTCGCCGCCATTTGGGATTATTTCTGTTCCGTCGTCATCGTCGTCGTCGTCGCCGTTCGGAGTGGTGTCGATGATGGTGGTGGTGATGGTGTTGAAGGTGCGGTACTTGTGTCACTACATCCCACCACCAACAACAACAACCACAACCAGCACTCGTCGAGACATCCATTTTGCTGCTGCTGTTGCTGCTGCTGCTGTTCCTTCTCCTTGGTTTTAGTGCCAAGAGGTTCAGTCCTGTGTCCGGTGCATCTTCTTCCATCTTTATTTTATTGCAACCTGACACTCCCATGTCCGGGAGCCGCGCGCGTGTGTGTGTGTAAGTGTGTGATGGAGCTCGTAAAGCTCGTGGCCGGCCCCGGGCCTCGGGCCTCGGTCCTGCTTTAATTGGTACTTTGCACATAAATAATTTTATTTTTTATTGGTCCGTAATTTGAATTTTATGCCCCTCTTGGCCAGGCTTAGGAACCGCCCCAATGCCCCACCCTTTAGTACCGGTTTCGCTGGCGTGCTGGCGGCCTCGCGAAACAGAAGAGGTGTCGGTACTATACGTCCGGGAATCGATCATCGGTTCGTGCACTTTGACCTCTCGCAAACCGTTGACGATGAGCCAGCTTCGTGGTGCACTGGTTGCTACGATCAGCATGCATGCTTGATGTGGCTGCGTGATCATCATTGGTGTATTTCGAATCGAAGCCTGCCGTGTACCAAGTGTTACCAAGAAACGCTCGGACTACTTTGTCATAATTACTTCCAAAACTCCGCGCTTGGCAAATCCGTCAATCAACAGTCGTTAGGGAACAAACGCAGGTGGTGTGACCGGATTCGGAGCGGATTTTGGACGCTTTTCCGATGACGCTGATATTTAATTTACATTCCCATTTGGACACGATGGGCGATGGTCATGATTTACCAACGGAATAAATCAAATTGATGCAGCTTTCAGAAAATTTGATTTCAACTGCAACGGTCAACGAGAGGCGAGGACCGCCGCTTTTCCTGGTTCCAGGGGGTTCTGCAGCACCAACTCATCGTGTGTGTGACGTGTAAAGCGAAGCCTTTTTGCCAGCCATCAATCCACCTCTAGGCTCTAGGGGTCTAGGCCCCGGCGTACCGGCGGCTAATGAGTGCACATTCGCGAGATGCGCATTTCACATCCCGGCGGTCCCGACGGTTCCAGTGCCCGCGTTTGCTCGGCGAAGGACGAAAGGGCTACTGATTAATGGTACCAGTGACCGTCGTCGTGCAAACCGGAACCGAACCGTGGCACCGTGGCCATGGCCATGCGGTTTCTCTGCCCGGAATCTCGTCGAAACACGCAACGCAATCAAACAGTGCCCCTTATCCAGCACCTGCACCCGTGCGTGTGTGTGTGTGTGTGCGTGTGTCCTGCGTCATGCACCGAGGACGCGTCCTGGTTCTGGTTCCTTTTTCGATCGATGCGCAAATTGAATCGACCTCGTCCTGGGGCTTTGGCGCTGACAAGAAAAATAATATTTGCCGTAGTTTTGTTGGACCATTGGCTGGACCCCTTTGGCTGGATGGATCGATCGGATGCACCTAATCAATCACCATTTTCGGCACTCGTCGGCACTGAATGCACTTCGATATCTGTAATTCTGGTTCCTGGCGTGCGTGCGTGTGTGCGTTCAGGTGCGCTCGGCAATTGGATGGACGGCAATCGGAACCCCGCTGTGCTGAGAACTATAACTTTCGAGGTGACGAGGAGGGGAGTGGGGGGTAAAAATGGAAATTGCATCCCAGAACTACGGGGCTTCCCGGGGTCTCTCTCTCTCAAACATCTCACAACCCAAGGTACGGGGAATCTGGTTGGACGATTTGATGAATGTTGTTTCAACGGTCAGGCAGTCGGTCGGTTGGTGCCAATGTATGGTCGGAACATGGGGCATTTGCTCGAATTCGTCGTCCGTTGTGTGCTCGTGACTTGAGGCGGTTTGGGGTGTACCAGGGTCGTCAGGGTTGGTCACGATGCGAAAATGCCGAAAGGGTCTTTCGAATGGATGGACGGATGGCGAGCGAGCGAGCGAACGAACGAGAGAAGCCAATTCAATTTTGAGGCTTAATTCTGAGGGTGGCCACGCTACCCGGCCACGGAGGTTTCGAGAGAGAGAGAGAGCTTTTCGCCCCAAAAAACCTTTCCCGAGCGCCACCTTTGGCCAGGGATTTTGGTGTTGGAGAAAACAATAACCAGCGGCATTCGCCATTCGGCATTATGATGGGTTTTTCGTTGTCGATGTCCGAAATGAAAAGCCAGAATCAACAACTTCCATTTTCATTAGCGCGTGTGTGAGTTTGTGCATTCTGCATGCAGAATGCGTTGTGTGTTGGTAAAGGATGAGAAAAAAAACACTAAAGACGTGTCTGATGGCAACAGAAAGCAAAGCCTTTCGTCTGCTCTCGGTCTCGGTTTTCGGCGCAACATATTTTACAATTATGCACGGAGAGTGAAATGCACTTTTTCCAATTGATTGTCCTTATCGGTAGGTAGGACACGGTTTGCGGAAGCAACACGAGGCAGACAATTTTTTTTTGGGTTTATTGATCTACTGACCCATAAAACACACTTTATTGAATTTCATAACTGTTTTGAGTGTTTTATTTTTGTATAAAAAATATGTATTTGTATATAAAATATGTATTTTCTACATCCAATTACAGTTCTTACGATGAGCATTTCTTGGTAATTCTTTGATTATGATCACGCTTTTTAGTACAACAACAATGTAGTGACATACTGAGCGGATTGTAGGTATGTAAATCTTTCCGCCTTTCATTTCTAATCATTTTTAAACCACGTTTGAGTTCGTTTAGAACATTTTCAGGATCATCGAAGTTGCTCATGCTTTATCCAAAGTTCTTTAAAATGCCCTCAAAATTCTTCAAAATTTGAATTCGAATGGCAGTTTCAATAAATATTTTAAGACATTTCTTTACATGCATGGCATGCAATCTTTCCAAATATAATTTGTGGTTGAAAACAAGTCTGATAGTTATCATTTTCTATACGTGGGACATTATGTTGTTTGCATGAAATGCTACAGTTTAATAATAAATAATAATTACTGCTTATACCAGTTTTAGGATTGATTTGACATGTTTTGCACGACAGATGTATATGACCTGTACTACTAGTTTTAATGACACCATTTGATGCGTTTTTGTCTCCTAAATGCACAAATTCGGAATTGAAATACAAGAAACATTCATTTTCACAATTTTGTTGTAGGATATACAGTACGTCGACTGTATCGATGGTTATCAATCAAATGGTGACACTGGCGAATTATTGAACCTCCTTACTGAACCTCTTACTGTAATTCGCTGTTGACTACGAAGGTGGTTCAAAGTTAATATACTTATTGTTCAACGATTATTCTTCAACTGCTTTGCTGTACATTTCCATTTGATATTATTATTGAATTGAGCAGTATTGTTGAGGCTTTGAACATATCTTATGTCATATGCCATCTAGTCCAGTTCCTACTCCACAATGCACACAGCATAACAATGTGACCGCTCCTCCTCTCTGGCTATTGAAAGCGAAACTTCCGAAGGGTCAGCAGGTATGTTCACACACACACACTCACACATCATAGCGGTATCTCGATACAACATAATGGCATTATTCATTTCCGTTTTGTGCGTGCTCGATCTTGATGCCCTTCCGCCGTCGCAAAACTAGGTGCTAGGACATATTTTCCCAGCCACGCCGGCCACAAGGATGACAAGCGGAGTAGCGGACGGAGTAGTGGTTGGAGCCACCGGCAGGATGACCAGGCGGAAAACGAACGAGTTGCGGAAAAGTACGCAATCATTCAACGGGCAGAAGGGCCTTTTGGTCAGCGGCTGCCCCCAAGTATCAAGCCATCAGAAATCTGGACATTTCAAGTTGATTGACCTCATTAGCCTGAAGGTTGAAGGTTGTACGGTTCATTCGGAACCCCGCTGATGATGCAGAGAGTGGAGGATCAAGTCGGTCGCCTCGTCGGTTTGGCCATAGCCAAAACAGCCACCACCACGAAAGCACCACCACCGACTGCGTAAACTGCGGACTTTGAAGTTGGAAGAAATCACAGGGAGGGTGGTTGGGGGATGAAGTGATCGTACGAAGTGGTCATTTTAATTAATTGCCAAGGGCCGCGACCCACAACGGTAACAGCGGGACAGAGCCTCCCCCCCCCCCCCCCCCTTGGGGGATGACTTCGCATTCGCAGCTTGAATCCATTATCGGTTAAATAAAAATAATAGTTAAGTTGATTTGATTGCGACCAAGCAAGCGATGCGAACGAGCGAACGAACGAACGAAGGAAGGAACCAGCTAGCGAGCGACGAGCGGTGCCTCCTTCGATGTAAATCCGAAACCGGACGAAGCGCCAGCGTCGGGGGAACCAGCAACAGCAGCAGCAGCAGGCTACTGCGCTTCTTGGCTTACGCCGCGCGCCATCATCTCGTTGCCATACGCTCTCTGGCGACTCCCTTTTATCTTTGGTGAGCATCAAATTTATTGCTAATTATGGAGCAGACCACGGGCGCGCGCGCCCGTCCGAACCACCAGCAACGAGGTCTGCGTCCGCGAAGTATTTTTGCGCCCGGAACACGCACGCACGCACGCACGCATCTCGTTGAAGGCCGCCCCTGGAGCAGGTGAAGATGTTTTTCATTTGTTTCATCCCATTCTCCGGCTCTGGCTCCGGCTCCGGTTGCGGCTTTCCGGAACCACATCTTTAGGTTTTGATAGAATTATTACAATGACGAAGTGAGAATTGAAGGAGCTGCCACACACCGCACCGGGCAAGATGGCGAAGATTAGGGAAGAGCGAGAAAAAAAAACCCATTTAGGGGTGGCGTGGCTGGTGGCGTCTGGCATGAATTACAAAATGGGGAATGTGTTTCTTTTTCCACCCATCCCCCTGCTTCCTTCCTTCACTCGAACCCGGGACCGGCCAATAATGATCCTGTCATATCTTCTCAGCTCAGAGGCACAGAGCGGTGGCCAGCATGTAGAGTAGCTAGCAGCGGTCTGAGAAGAAGGAAACTGACCTTTCTGGATGATATGCCAAAGCGAAAAGCGAAATGAATGAAATGAAATAGTATTGAGGCAACTATATAGGCAACAACAACAACAACAACAACAACCGGTGCTCGCCGCTCGCCGGGAATGGCATGTCCGACTGACGGCTTCCGCAATGCTTTCGGACAAGATTGCCTCCCAAACCTTCCACTCCAGCTCCGTGAGGACGCTTCGGTCCGCCGCGTTGCCGGTTGCGGGTTGCAAAACTTTGGCAACTTTGGGGATGGATGAGAAGGGATGCGCCCAGGACCTACGTCAATCACCGGACATTGAGGTCGTTTTCCTTAATTTCCTTTCCATCCCTATCTTGTCTCGCTTGTCTCTCTTTCTCTCTCTCTCCCTATCTCTCTTTCTCTTTCCGATGCCGCGGGTCGAGTTTGTTTGGGAGCGATACTTTTTTGGGGCAAAATATTATTATTTCGGGACGCGGGGACGCCTTTTCGGTCGTTTTGTTGTTGATCAAAATGATTAGATTTCCTTCGTTTCGTTGCCTCGTTTGCTTCTTTTTCTCCCGCCCTTTCCACGTTGTATCATTGAGCATCCTTCCCCCCTCTCCTCCCCAGCTCCTTTCTTGTTGCGTTGGGTGCGAACGTAAGTTACAAATCGATTCTGATCAACGCCTTTACCCGGGGAAGGGGGGGCCGTTCGCGTTCCAGCTACGGCTGGAATGTAAATGCTGCATGTTCGTCAAAATATTCAGGAATATGCGCATCTTCATCAGTTCATTTTTTAGTTTCGATTGTATTCATAATAGAAGAACAGTATTTTAATCAATCTCTACTGTTACGTTAAAAATGCGCAGTTTTGGCAGGATCGTAACACTTTTTTCCTAAGACCAATGTAGGAAAGCGCAATTTAAGGGGGTTAAGGTATTTTATTTTATCTTTTCACATTATTAGTTATATGTTTTTTCTGATTTGTGAAACTTTCGAGAATATCGTGATAAATTATTGGATCAATCGAACCAAATTTGACGGAGATATTGATCATCTCGCTACTTTGAGATATGTTTTGCCAAAACCTACATTTTCAAAGCTAATACCAACAAATACCAATAAATAGGAAAAAAAGTTTATCCACACCTGCAAGAAATTGACATTTTGACTATTTTTCCCCAATAACTAAGTCAAAAAATTAAAAAAGTCGTATATCAAGAGCTTTGTTTGTTATTCTTCTTTATTTTACGTTTTACTTAAAAAAACATTAGATAACAAGATATTACACATCACCTCTATCGCTAATTATAAAAAAAATCCTACCATCTTTACATTAATTCTACCACAATAGCAGACACTTCTGGTGCATTTGTTCTTTGCAATTAGTTACAATTCCTTGCAATAATAAGCTGCTTTTGTGGTGCCATGTTAATTAAATTTGCTCTTCAAAATCGACCCGATTTTTCGATTCGATTGTGATCGAGGAATGTGTCAGCTATACCAAAATGATCGTTTTTAAATGTATTCAACATTACAATGCTAACTTTTATGGGCCCTATTGCGAGTGTCTTGTCTTGCAAACGAGACTGCCTTACTACTGCTGAAAAAACTTAGCAGTCTTGTTTAGCTTTTATGAATGAACTTGTGATTTTTTACAGCCTGATTTCAAAACAAATACTAACACTACCAAATTAATCACCAACACCACTAAAAACAAACATCCTTCGGTCCAATGGCAACGCGACTTTCAGTCTCGTTTTCAAGACTCAGAGTCTGGTAGGTTTTGGCACCAGACTCTGAGTCTTGAAAACGAGACTGAAAATGGTATATTTTTTCGGCTTGGTCGTAGTTGCCATTGGAGCGAAAGATGTTGGGTTTTACTTGTGTTGGTGATTAATTTGGTAGTGTTAGTATTTGTTTTGAAATCAGGCTGTAAAAAATCACAAGTTCATTCATAAAAGCTAAACAAGACTGCTAAGTTTTTTCAGCAGTAGTAAGGCAGTCTCGTTTGCAAGACAAGACACTCGCAATAGGGCCCTATGATTCCATTGATTCTGTAGCCTTTTAGAATGCGTATCTGAAGCCTATTTTCAGCTCGTATGAAGTAAATAGAGAGTATTCATTTCAAAACAATATTACAATCATTTTTTCTCCCCATTTCAACACTTGACTTTTTTTTGTACTTGACTTTTTTTTTTATCTCAACAGCATCTTTTGAGACCCCATCGATGGCTTTATCGCCAAAATTAATGGATTTATACACCATAGTTACTAGACAACTTTTACTAGACAATTCATTTTTCAATTCAAATTTTAAGAGAATATTGCGTACTACAGATAATGCCCCACGGAGTTACGATGAACACCGCAAAAAGTGCATTTGCGAAGACTTGTCTCTCTGAAATGCATGCCGTGGCTGTATGTTTTAGCAAACATTCTTCACGGCCCAATATTCTTGTAATGCTATAATTTAACATAACATTCAGATTTAAAAATAAAGTTGAATGGTTTCCCACAAAAATATGTTCAAAAACTAATCCTTTGTTTCTCCTCACATTAACCTAAACTCCTCGCCAAAGACAGTCTTAAGGGCATTACAAAATAGTTTCACACAAAATTAGCGAGCGTATAAAAGAAGTGCCCTGCTTGTTAACAAACCCCTTCCTATCTCTCACTGATTCTGATAACGATAGTAAAGTTGAGGTGAATCGAGCCGATAACCGAGCCCTTTTCGGGGTGGAATTCCCGATGATGATCCTCCCCACCCCCCCCAAGGGACCTGCCATTCATTTCGTTGCAATTCCGCAAATTCCAGCGAACGAGCGAAGCGGTATTTCCGGCTGAAGTAGAACCGTTTATGAGCATTTATTCAAATGGCCACCAAGCAGGGTGTAAGCTGGTGGTCTACGTGTGTGTGCGTGTGTGTGTGCTGGTGTGTGTGTGTGTGTGTGTGCAGAGCCACCGTTTGAAAAAGGAACAATCTACTACTCGCACTGCTACTCGCCGGCGTTACCTTTCGCCTCATTAAAGCAGATTACACTTATGCTCAATGGTCGTGCGGTCGTCGTGGGGTTGAAATGTGCTCGGGTAGGAGCTAGTTTTTAAGCCGCTTAACGAACATCGATTGTGGTTGGGGTGGTGGCAGGGCGGCGAGTGCATACGATATTGGGGCCCAGGACCTGGCCGGCCGCGCAGTTGCAGTTCATTCAGTGGTGCTTCACTTTTAAGTGGTTTCCTCTAGTATCTCCTTCGGTTCGGCCCTTTTGGCTTGGCCGGGATTGAGGCAAAGAATCGAGGAAAACCCGGGGGGTAATGGGCACCGAGAAGAGTACCTGGCGCTTTTCGTTTTCCTCCGAACCTCCGAAGCCGACGACCACAATCTCCCCAAGTCAGTCGTCAGTTCAATCCTTCAGCTTGTTGAATGGTGACTGCTTGGGCCTGCTGCTGCTTGGTGCTGCTGCTTGGTGCTGCTGCTGGACACATTACTAAGGGGGGGGGGGGGGTGTTTTCGGTTCGGGCTTTGAATGTGCTGGTGGCGGCTTTTGCTTCATTAAGTTTTATGAAACTTTACATCACCACCTCTCCGCTCTCGCTTCCCCGTCCGCCGTTATGCTGCGGAACGTCGCCCAATGGTAAAGCGAACGAAAATCCATCAGAGACCAGAGTCCAGATGTCTGACGAACTTCGGACAACTCGGATGACGGTCCCTCCGTCCGCTCTTGATGTGCGCTTTATCTTGATGATTATGCTGCGCGGTTAACGAAGGTGTTTTATTAGCTATTCACACACACTCTGCTCTGCTGATATGCGGGCCCTCTCTCGGGCCCCTTCCGTGTCCATGGGCGCGTGCGTCACCGCGTGGCCACGGTTCGGGGCATTAGTATGTCAACGGCGGTTGACGGTTGGCGCAATTCGAAAACCGGCCAGATCGGGGATCTTTCGCTGCCGGTGCTGGATTCGGTTGAGAAGATTTCCCAACCATATTCTGGAACCAAACGGAACAAAATAAAGAAAAAAAATTAATTCTCACTCTCACCCGCGATAAGACCCGTGATGATGATGATGGTAACGAGGCACCGGTCGAGACATTAAGAGCGGGAAACGAAACACACACACACACAAAATATGAATTAATATTACACATTTACCTTCATTTTGCGCTCGAGTTACGCTCCAGTGGTGGGTGGAATTTCGTTTTCGAGCGTTATTGTTATTACACTACTATTTCCTAAACAACTTAACCAATTTTGCGTTGCTGCTGCGTGCGTCCCGAAGCCCGGCTCTAAAGTCACCTCTTTTCCCTCTAATTTATCTCCGTTTGGCCACCGAAAAGGCACCGAAAAAACGGGCTTTTTGCTACCGAACGTCGCAGACGAGCAGCAGCAGCAGCGGGCTGGCCCTCGGAATGTCGCTCAACTAACCGGCCAAACGACCGGGCCGCGACTGGCTGGAGCTGGAGTGTAGTGCCTTTTTTAGTGATTCCCGATCCGCTGACGGCCGTCTCCTCGTGGATGGTTTCGTGGAGGCAAAAGCAAATAATCATAAAAAAGAATTATGAATCAGAGAGTGGCACCGGCACCGACCGACCGGCCGACCGACCCTCGAACTGTGGCAGAATTAGAAGCGCTTGATTATTTAATAACGCGTGCGGGCAGTAAGTGAAAACCACGCGGCAAATATCGTAAATAACTTTAGGTGGAGCTGTTGTTGCTACCGCTACTGCTGCCGTCAACAACGAGCCGACCTTTCCGACAGGTAGACCGGTTCGTTCGGTTCCGGCCTGCATTTGTTATGTGGCCACGTTCACGCGGTGTATGATAATATTGTCCCAAAATGAAGACATAACTTAAACGTCGCTCCTCGCTTTCCGAACGTACCTCTTCTTCCTAACGCCGAGAGTGTGTGAGCTACGGGCGCATAAAGCTTATGATTGCGAGTCAAATGAGAAGACCTAGGTCAGAGGGTCTCGTGATGGTCTCGTACCCCGAGCGCGTGTAACGGATTTCTATGAGTGCTCCTCGCTAAAATGTTTGGCTTGTGTATCGGGGACGATCGTAGTAGCCGTTTGCGGAGCTCGGAAAATGCATTAGCTTCCTGTTTTGCATTGCTATCCATCCAGCAGCAAAGAGCATAGCGTTCATGAGCTATTAAATTGGGGTTTGGGGAACAACCGAAACCACAAAATCTGTAAAGTTCCTTTTCACTCAGCCATTTTTCTATCTGCTCCATTTCTTTGCTAATGTGAGGTGCCATAGAAGTTATTGCTTTCCTGGCTACTGCAATGTCAAACGGAATTGAACGTTGGTAACACCTTAAAATTCTGCAATACATCTTAATACCTTTAGCAAAAACATTAAACTAATAATTCAAGTCAAATGTATAGCGCCAGTAGTGCTGTAATAAATCTTGTCGAAAAAACTAATCAATGCAGTATTAAAACTATTCTCTAGTTTTATCAAATGACGTACGATGATGACGATAACGAAGCTTGAAGACACTCAATAGATTCATAGATGGGTTTGTACAGTCTAGAACGTTGTTGGACAGAGGAATGTCTTCACCAAACCAATTCTGACCATCAATTCTGGAGAAACGGGCTCCAGCGGGTTGGTTAAAAATACCACTAATCGTTATTTGTAATAGGAAGGCGCACTAGACAAGGTGAGTGTCCCCCAGATAACTGTCGCATGATTTATTCAATCATCAATTTCGGTTTCTTTACTTATAACTTCTAGAGGGCACACTTCTGTATTCTGTGTTGATATCGTCCAGTACCAGTCACGAACACATGCAATAGAAACGTCCAGTTCTATTCAGAACCACTTGACCAAAGATGCGGAGACGATGACGAAGGTCACTTGATGCGGAGTGAGGTACTCGTTTCTTAAAAAAAAAGGAAGCAAGAAGACAAAATTAGCATTCGTCTTCTAAGCATCCATTTTGCCCATTTTTGCATTGTCGTTCTAGTGTCCGAACATCAGCACAGCAAGTCCCCAGCCATGGCCGCCGGTCGTTTTGCTGACCATTAAAAATCTGCGAAGCTCTGGAAGTCTCACGATCTACAGAACCACCCCTAGTAGGATCCGGCCGGTCGGTCTAGCATCATAAAAGTAGCTTTCCCGTCGTTCTTGGACCATCTACCACCACGGTCCTTTCCGTCTGCTGGATCTCCTCCAAAAAGTAAGGATACACCGTTGACGGCGCTGACGTTGTTGGCGAAAGCGTTGTCAACGAAGTTTGATTTAACATCCGACGACCTCTACGAACGCTCTGTGCGCTAACGTTTGCCCTCAACTCAACGCCGTGCTGGCTTTGGGACATACGGAGAGAGATAACTCACTTCCCATGTTTCCCATGGATGGGCCGCCCATGGATAGGACGAGACCCTCAACATGATGATTGAAGGGACGGGACGGAACGGGTCCGCGCGCATTACCGAGGAAGGAAGGAAAAAAGTGGAGAATCTTTACGGTAGCGAAAACAGTTTCCCATTAGCATGTTTTTAATATTTTATGACCATTTCCATGTCCTAGGGACGTGGTTCGGGGCTTTCATCCCGTTGACAGCCGGTGCGGTGCTGCTACCATTTATTAATATGCCAGGTTCCCCGGGCCAGTCCGGGGTCCATGTCATGCTCCAAAGCGATCGCAACGGATGGTGGTGGTGGTGGTTGTTGGGTGGCAATCGTAAAGACGACGCGAAGAGAAGCTGCTTACTATGCGGAGTAGGCCTTGACTCTCTCTGGGGGTTTTGGAGACCAAAAAAAAAAAAATGGCCAACTCAACCTCTCGACCACCACCCGTAAACTGACAGGGTAATGAGAGAAACGAAATTTACGGAATTCATTTTTCCAAAAAACCATTTCCCGAAAAAGGACGATCCTTTAGGACGATGTCTGAAAGAGAGAGAAAGAGCGAGCGATTGCGGTGTGTATTTCGATGTTGCGACGGTTTCGACAAAGTTTGACCTCTCTCCCGAGGTGATTCCCGCAGAGTGGTCCTCACTGTTCCGGGTTCCTTGAGGTTTACCACAACGCAGTCGCAACAAATTACAATTTTGATGTCGTAAATCACAACGTACCTTCAAATCCCTGCTTTCGCAGCAAATTTGAGAGACCAGAGTGGGTGATCTCATTCGTGACTAGCTGTTAGAGATAAGGCCAGCCGTGGACGTGGATGCGTTGGACAAGCTGACTCGTTAGCATATGAATTGGTTGGTCTTGTTCCAGGATTCGTGATCTGACAGGGCATCATCACAATTAATTGGTCGGTTTTTAAATTTCATAATCAAATTCTCTTCAAATTCAAGGCCACCAAGGAACCATCAGTTCCCCAGTTCTTCCCAGTTCTATAACTCTATTTCAAACTGGAACTCCAACTGGAAGTACTAGCCGAAACAAAACAAAAAAAAAAACAGTAACGTGGAGTGACACCAGCCACGAGACGGTGGATCGAAGAAGTTATCAATAAAGTCGTTAATTTCTCCTCGCGTCGGTGTCGCTATCGCTATTGGCGAGAGTGCGCTGCTGCTGATGAAAAGTAGATAATCATCTTGTCGATGTGTCATGGCCGTGTACCATCATGCTGCGTACACCGTAAACCGGCTGTTGATGACTGAGTCAGCGTTTCGCTTTGCGATAATCGCCGGCTAGCGGCGGTGCGACGACGACGACGACGACGACGACGGAGTCTTCGATGTTCAATCAAGTCCATTCGTGTTGGGACACGTTTTTGCGAGCTCAGAACAACGCAAGGCGGCATCTTCGGGGTTCGGGGGCCCGGTGTAGAGACAAAACCGGGGAAACGACGGCTACACAAACACCAGCACCAGCAACAGCACCAACGGGGACTAGATAGTAGCAGTGCGACCTTGGGGAGTATAGCCCGATCCCGGATTGTGGAGCCATCTGCTGTGTGCGTCTTCTCCTAACGAGGATCTAATTTGTCTCGCGATGGTGTGTATGGTGGACGGCAAGGAGTTTCGGATTAAATGTGCGCTCGTCGGGGGATGCTCAACGCCGCGAGAACGAACAAGTAAGACATGGCTGCTAGGTTCGCTTCCGGTTCGTTGGCAGAAAGTACAATTCGGAGAGCATTAAAAGCGGATAGCAAGCGGATTCCCTAGAGAGGAGAAACGCTCTAAACGGGCGAACCATTATGATCGTCTACTTCAGTTACATCAGTTAGCTGTACGACGGTGAAGACGGTTTGGGCATTGTAATGACCGAGGAAACCGAGGAGCACATTCCGCACCAGTTGGTAACACCGAGCCCATAGCCGAGCGATTAGGCAAACAGTCGGACTGCCGATTCATCGCCGATATCCGTGACAGTATTACGAGGTAGCATTCTTCGCCATAGTTCACCTGAGAAGATAAAGGAGAGCAGCATTAGTATTGGAAGGTTTCTTTTTTGTTTTTGGGGGGTGGACATTAATACTCCACGACTTACTTTGCATATCTGGTTAACCTGATTTCGAGATCGTTTTGGATACTTTTGTATCCATATTCCTATTTCAGAAACTATCACAAAACGCAGATATGTTGTAGCTATTGATCAAATTCCCTTCCGTGGTGCGGTGGTTAGCGTCCAAAAAAGGAACGAAGGTAAATTCGTTTCGTCTCTAAGCAACATGCGGTTCCGGAACGGTAGAGTTCACCACAAAACTCAGGCGACGACGACGATGGCGACTCGGGGGAGGAAAAAATGACCATGACCGGATGACGGTCAGCGTTCGAGAATCCGTCAGGTTCCGTCTGTTCGTCGGGGAGGGGGCCCTAAGCCAGGCTCGATGCTCACAGCGCTCTCGAGCTCATTTACATATTTATGCGTGCTCGATGTGATTTCCTATTCAATTATAATCTGACGTCTAAATAGCCGCCCACTGCACGTCGTCGTCGTCGTCGTCGTTTGTTGCGTTTTGGGTCAGCAGCAGCAGCAGCAGCTGGGGAACCTAACCGATTATTCGTGCACGTTATCAGTAATGAGGTCATGTTTGGTTGGCGCAGTTCGCCGGTGCGTAGCCCACCGGTGCGGTGGATAAGGATGTGCGTGAACGTTGTGACTATGGGTCGCTGCGACGAAGACCGCCATCCGCCATCGGTGATCGGTCTGTTATTTGAGTTTCGATGGAACCTGACTGATAACGGGGTGGTCTCGGTGGTCCCCCGATGGAATGGCCACGGACCACGGAGTTGACACAGCGACACGTTCGACGTGGGTGTAGCCCCATCGCCATCGTCATGGTCTTCTTCGGCGGTAATTTCTACAACATTTTCGATGATAATTCAGCGGTTCAGTGGCGCTCTTTCCCACTGCCCCCAGTCCCCTTGGTCGTAGACCAGTAGTAGTAGTAGTAGTAGTGGGGCTTCAATATTCGGTTTTGTGGTTCGTCACGATCGCGGTGTTTCGTCGTGCGTTGGATGATGCCTTTGCTCGATAAGGTCCAATTGAATAACAGAAAGAAAAAACCTCCAAAAGACCCTCCCCGTGTGTGTGTGTGTGACCGCGCGGTTCGTACTGTTTTAATGACGGAGCACAGCGTGCCCACAACCCCACCTGGCGTAGTGAGTAGCTATCCGTTTGTGATGCCACGACCTATTTATGTTTGGGAATTGTTCAATGTGACGCGACTCTTGTGCAGGGAAACATATTTTCGAAAAAGCATTGTGAATGTATTGCAGCTGGTCAGCGCTTGCTATGGTACGTTGTGGTCATGCTCAGGTGTTGGATAGAGGATATCCTAGTACCCAGTAGAGTTACAGTGTTGATTGGAATACAATTATATGTATGATAAAGAAATCTGTAATCCGTTGTGTTTAATGCCTGCTTATTTACTTTTTCTGATTTAGTTGAAATATAGAACATTAAATAGGTTTTGTTATGAATTACAAAGAGAACGAAATCAATTATAACTGTCTAAATGTAACATTTTGGGCAAGATTGTAGGTAATGTGCAGGTTTCTCCAATGTTAGATAAATCAAAAATCAATCATTCATACGGTTCAAGATCGATTTAACAAGTTATTGTTAATGTGACATGCTGTAAATAGAAATTATGAAGATACGAATAATGATTTTGACCATTTCAATTCTAGAAGATTACGCTTTCATCAGTAAGCTACAGATATAAGAACTAATCGTAGATCACGTTTACTTAGTTCTAATTGTATCATATCTGTTAATCAAATCTAACGGAACAGTATAAAAACCAATGTAAAGGAATAAGTACATATCTACGCTCTTTGTCTATTCAAACAAAACAAAGCTTTATTATGGTCACAGAAGCGAAAGAAGACCCTGATAATTTTAGTGGTCAGTGATAGGAAATAGAACATTGCACTATTTTGAATAAACTAACAAATTGAACAGCAGAATCATTTGTTTAGTCTTCTTGTGAATGCATGATTATTATTTATTTGTCGCTGGCCGATTGTTTTTTGTCGGATATACCGAACTTAGGAAACCGGAACAATGCCACCAATAGGATTAGTAGAGGTACAGGGTTAGGGTCTACATTAGTAAACAAATGTTGTCGACGTTATGTTAGCATGAATGAACCCAAACCACTTAACTGTCCCAACATCCCAAAAATTCGGTAAACTCGGAGAGAGAGAGAGAAAGAGAGAAAGCTAGACAGAAAGCTTATCCTTTTTCATGATAGGTTCTCAACCTCAGAACAGACCTCATACCGATTATGGTACCATTTCTTGGTCAAGTCACTTGGCCAGAGGATTGAAATACTCTCTATTCCAAGCGTAACTTCCTATTCAATCGAACGTTTCCGACGCCATAATGTTTTCTGAACGATCATCTTGCGACAAGATTGGAACTTTTGAAATAATATGAGTTTGGTGTGACATTATTCAGTTTTCAATTTTGAAACATGGAATTCTGGTCCAGGAGTTGGTATCTCTACCTGAATGAAGCTGGCTTGACGTTATCTAATTGCTGCGGAGCCTGTTACTCAACAAAATGTAATCTTATCGCTTACATAAAAAAGGTTGCGATAACAAAGTAATCTCAAATAGTAGTTAGTTTAAATTGCCACAAATTTTTGAATCACTCAAACCCTTACAAGGATTGATTGACGATTCTGAACAAAATGAGTCCCCCTCTCCCTCGGATTGTCCACTGAGTAAAACGATGCACAATGCACGTGTCGTTGCTTCAAAGATCCTGCCGGCTGCCGGATGCAAATTGATGCAAATTTCGCGCATAACAGTTCGTTGACCGCAGCCTGAGCCTTCAGGTCAGTAAGCAGTAGTGGCCACATTTCAAACAGCCAGTTATCGGCCATCGACAGTTGGCCAGCATCAGCGAACCTTTTGCTAATATCTTCCTCACCCTCTCACAAAAAAACTGATGATATGCCTGCTACTGCTGCTGTCCGTTGCTGATGTTTTTGTCATAGAACGCGCACCTTTCCAAACGCACCGCGTGTGTCAGGCATCATCAAAAACCAAAACCCAAAGTAAAAAAATCCCTCATAATAGCCTCATATTTTGATGATGGCCGGACACACACACACACAGAGCCGGAGCTATCGTCCGGACCGGCCAAACGCAGCGCACAGCGCTCGTACTCAATAATTAATCTGCATAACGGAACCACCACCCTAGCAGCGGAACCTTCTCTGACGGTAGATTTCACTGCCGCTACGCCACGAGTATTTTATGCATCGAAAAATCCTCCTCCTTCCCATACCCATCCCACAGCCCCACAGGGGGCCAGTTTGATAAAAATGTGACGAGCCAAGTGGACAACAAAAAAACGACAACTGGACAGTCCCCAATACCGAGACCATCTCGTGCAGGTGCCAAGAACGCCGTGCCAGGGAGTGGTGCACATAATGGGTCCACGGGGTTTGATTTTTTTTTGCTCCTCTCCTCTTGTGCATCGCCAAACGGTGTTTTTTGTGTCCGCGAATGGATCAAAATAATTCCCATTTGCAGCAGTAGCAGCAGCAGCAGCAGCAGCAGTAGGAGCGTGTCATGGACGCACGGTGGCCGTGGTCGAAGGGGGGGTCGAAGCAAAACTCACACAGCAAAAAGTATCCGAACCACCAGCGATGCACCGCTTTTGCACCGAAAGTTCGATCGGAAAATACGCGACGCTACGATGCGCGCGATGGAGGGAAGGAAGGAAGTGTGCCGCCTGAACCTGAACTGGAACGGATGTAGATGAAACCGAAAATGCGAAAAAAGGCAACGGAACACGGACGAGAGGAGCGGATGGTTTATGTATAAGCTCACGCACAGCGACAACGGGACTCACAACAAAACAACAACACAACACACAAAAAAACGCGAAAACCCAGCAAACTGTGAGTGTAAAAACCAAACAAAATCGAGAGAGAGGGGGGAAAAAAGGAAAAAAAGCGAACGTAAAAATTAGCCCGCCATTAAAATCCGCATTTCCGTTAGCAACGAGTTGGAGCATCGAGGCAGGCGACGGTCACGACGACGACGAGATAACCGACCCGAGAAGGAGGGGAATGCAATCCGCGAGGTCCGCGTCCCGCGAGGAGGGGTTGATATTCAGGTTGACCACCGTTTGTTGCATCCTCCTTCGATCATGTGCGTGCGTGTGTGTGTGGTGGTCCATCTGTCTGTGGTTTTTGGCCCCCGGGGCGGCCTTACACACAACTCAACTCGCCCCTCATCGCCATCGCCTACTTGTGTGCATCGCGAATGCATCAACAATTTCACCTTCAACACTTGATCATCAGCAGCGTTCACCGTCCGTTTCGTGGCGTCCTCGGAGAAACCGAATCCGTCTCTTTCCCCCTTTCAGCGTCGTCACCTTCGCCTCCCCCCCTGTGCTGTTGATGCATTTCTGCTGCATCTAATGGACACCAGTGCTGCTGCTGCTGCTGCAACGGCTG
Source organism: Anopheles darlingi (assembly GCF_943734745.1). Classification (NCBI taxonomy): domain Eukaryota; kingdom Metazoa; phylum Arthropoda; class Insecta; order Diptera; family Culicidae; genus Anopheles; species Anopheles darlingi. The sequence goes on along the minus strand of NC_064875.1, from coordinate 38,445,119 downwards.
CACTTCTGTTCCATCATTTAGCGGCCATCGTGCCACCGCCACCACCATTCCCGGGGGCCATTTCACTTGACAGGTAGCATCATAACATTTTTCGCTTTTACGCTTTGTTTACAAAACGACGCGCGATCTGTAATAGTGTCATTTTTTATAGCGACCACCACCGGCCAACCTTCCTTCCTTTTGGGTAATTTGGTCACCCTTGGGCAACCCTTGCCCTCCCCCTCCTCACCACCTGACCTGTCTTATCACTTGCAATGCAATCTGCTGTGACGCTGCTGCTTGTCATGTTTTGTTTTATTTTTTTCCCTGGTTGTAATTGATACGCCTGGAACATCAAACCAAATTATGTTGGCATAGAAGCAAAAAAAAAACGGCAAGAAAAAGAACCTGAACGGAATGCATTTCTTCGCACCCTGTTGCAGTCCATTAATGGGGAAAAGGGGGGGGGGGGGGGGTTAGAGGCCACTTAGCGGAAACAGAGAGCGGAAGACAGGACCAACGATGATCGCGGACCCCGTAGGTTATTAAGAAAGATTTTTTTGTTTGTTGTGGTGTTTTTTTTCTCTCTAGATGGATGTTGGCCACCAGTTGGCTCATCATCACAGTTGGAGTAACGGGACAGGTAAGGTGTTCAGTCGTTCGGTTCGGTCTCTTGTTTTTTTCGCTCGCTCTGCCTCGTCTCATTCATCGAGCAATTAGAGTAGAATTAAATTTGATGAATTTAATTAAGTTTCCAGCGTCCAGCGGTCCGGGTTCCGATGGCAATCAAACATCCGGGACTAAATTACTGTATCAAACCCGGAGCCGGAGGCGCCTAACCATTTCTTGCGTTGGTTTTTATCTTGCCATTGGTCCCCTTCCCATCCAAGCAGCACCGGTTGGATGTTAGTTTTGTTTGGAGTTTCATTTTTACAGTTTGTTTAAAAATTTATTTCACACTCAAAACCCTGCAACCGCCCCTCAAAAAGCGAACGCAAAAGAGAGACAGAATTTATGTATCCTTTGGCCAGTAGTGCCAGTGCAAAAGAAAAACAAATGGCATGATGATGATCCCCACACTTTTCGGGGGGGTTGAGTTCGCGAGTGCACAGTGTGTGTGTGTGAGTGTGCAAATGGGAATGGGGTAGTATTTCATTTTGTCTGCATCTCCGCGACACTGCAACCGAAGCGAGCGCGGAAAAGCAAATCAGCAACAGCTTCGAGAGGCCGGGAACACAAAACGCGAAACACACACAACATGATGGGGCGGCGAGGAGCATGGGAAATGGGTTGCGCACGTAAACAATTCTAATTTTTTAAAAATACCTCAACCAGATGCAACCCCACACCCCGAACTGTGGCACGTCACATAAACCAAAGCGTCCCCAGAGAGAGAGAGAGAGAGAGAGAGAGAGAGAGAGAGAGAGAGAGAGAGAGAGAGAGAGAGAGAGAGAGAGAGAGAGAGAGAGAGAGAGAGAGAGCGACAGAGAGAGAAAAGAGGCGAGAGAACTGGGACTCGCGGGGCGGTTAAAAAATTGACACAACCATTCGGGGGTTGCATCCAAGCAAGCAGCGAGCGCGAACGTTGGCAAAGTGCAGCAGGATGTGGATGGTGTGGTCCAAAGGAAGACGACGAAGCAGGCGGGAAAATCCGTTCAACCGTTGCATCCAGCACCGAAGACGCCCGTTCGCCCGACTCAGTTGAGTGTGAAAATAAGAAATCCTCGCACCACATGCATGTCCATGTGTGTGTGTGTGTTTGTGGCTGGTGGTTCGGTGCAAAATGCAAAAATGGCACGCGAGGTGCAGGGGGTGGTGTTCAGAGGTCCCAAAATTACATGTTACGGTTCGTAAACTGCCGTCAAATGTCTGCACTTCGATGTCGAGTCGGAACGACGCAAACGAATGACCGCGACCGTGTGTGACGGTGTGTGTGTCTGTGTGTGTGTCTATGTGTGGGGTATGTGGGGCCACCCGCGCCTTTCGACCGCCTCGGGTCAGTGCATCATCTGCTCGCGCGAAACGGAAGAAAGATTGTAAACGGAAGCCCCAGACACGGACACGGACACGGACCATCATCAGGCCCACGCGCAAAAAAGAGGAATAAAATAATGTTAATTTTTATGTGGCCTGTCTCCATCTCACATCTTTATCATTTGTTGCTGTTGTTGCTGCTGTTGCTGTTGCTAGCCGCGAAGTTTGACGAGTTTTGTCGCCAACTGCTGCACATCTGCAGCATGGCCAAAGGGCGTCGTGTATAAACATATTATATTTACGCTCATTTCTCCACTTGAGCAAATGGCGAATAATTGCGAGAAATATGACCAGCTGCAATCAGCGCGGAAGGTCTGGTCCTGGTCCTGGTGGTCCCTCTCGTGGTGCTACGTTGGTCGATCCATGGGCGTAAAATGAGGTGAAAATGTGTGTGTTGCCCATCCCGGCCCCGGGGGCATCCCCACAACCTATCACGCCTTTGGCGCGTCGTTCGTCAACCAAAAAGGGAGGGAGCTGCTGAGGCCCCCCGGGGGATCGGGACGGCTTCGGAGTGCGAGATGTTAATTGGGAAAACATTTTACGACATTCGACTAGCGCGTTGCGCGACGTTCTCGCGGGCGCGGGTTGGCTGTTAAAATGATATACACTTTATGTTGAGCCGTGAGGTATTAATATGGATTTTGCGCAAATTCAGCGCAAAATTTAAAGATGCAAACAACGCCCGGGAAAGGGGGAGGTTGAGTTGCATCGTCGTATCGCGCAGCTGAGGGTGTTGAGTGGGTTGGCGGGTGGGGAGGGGGCTTCTGTTTCCCATTTTTAATTTCATTTTATGGTTTAAACCGAAGCGTGGCTGTCTGTGTGTTTGTGTTTGTGTTTGCGTTGGTAAATGTCAGAAATTCCAAATATTTATTGACATGTTTTCGGCGGCGCAAAACGGATGAGAGGATGATGCCAAAACTGTCGCGATAAAAGCCGATAATTTACTCGGTTTGAAATTCTTTCGCGACGAGCTGCTTGCCGAGTGAAGGACCGACTTTTCCGGCGTCCGTCACCTGGCATTTAATTGTACTTCGAGTACTCAAGCGTGTTTGAATTTATGTCGAATAAAACCGAACCGAGGTTTCGGAATTCTGTCCTTCATTTCCAATAGAAATCCTTTGATCGATGGACAAAATAGAATTATGACTTCAGTTTTATATTTAAAATTCGATTGGCTTTCGAGTGTATGTTCGCCATACTCAAGACCATCTCTCAACATTCACCCAAAAATGCGGCACAACTGCCTCATTCGACAGCTTCTTGTAGGTTTAGATGGATTTTCACTTTTTTTAATAAATGGAAAGTCAAAGAGGAGATCTATAATTTGTACGATCCTGCGTAAGGTCCCAAGAAAGAAACCATTTCATGCCTAGGCACAACGTATAGGAGTCTAGAATAATAGCTTACTTACTTTCTTTGGGATAGTCTGACTTCTGCCGTTAGTAAAGCAGTTGCTTTACATTTTTCCAAAGGATTACACGTTCTTGGTTTGAGCTACAAATTGGGAACGTTAGATATAGTGATACTTTAGATATGTGCTTCGAAAATTAACGATCAAAATTGTATTTAAGCTATTTATAATTAAACTTCTCTTCCTGCGAACGAGAAACCAAAAAGAGATCTCAAGAATATTTTCGCCAGTATCCTTACAACGGAGCATCTCGCGTCCCTGTTGCAGACAACCACAATTCGGACATTTTGGACAATGTGGTGCGATGCTGCTACAGACATGGTATAGATGGTTGTAAAATGTCGAAATCGTAACCGGAAATGGAACAGTGGAAGCTATCAGATGCTATCATTGTCACTGTCATTCAAACTAATCAATTACTGTTTACAAATAGCTAACCAATGCAGTACAAATGGTTTTGTACTGTCGGAGACTGACGCTGACGAAGGACCCGAGAAGAGATTCTAGGTCCATATCAAACCTACGGTAATACTTGAGTTTGATTGATCCAGAATGAACCTTCGGTTGTCTTGGAAACAACAGAAGAAAATTTCAAATGCATCGGCACTGTCCGCCATTTTAACTTTACCTTCTAGATGCAGGATTGCCTGTGCAATATTTAATTTACCTATTAATTTGCCTCATTTGGCAAATCTTGCGGCGCTATTACACCGAAGGATCATCAACCAGTTGCATAGTATGTGCCTTTGGTGATACTGTGTTCTTTCCCAGAATTCCGATAATTCCATTGGATCTGTAGGATGATTGAAGATACTTTCAATTATCTGATCATATCACTATCAATAAAGGGCATTGGCTCTCATTAAAGGCGAAAGGAGTTCATTTGCAAAGCTCATGGTTCTCTGTTTAGCATTTGTATGAGGAATGCTCTCGAGTTAGAATGCCTGTTACCAGAGAGACAATCAAGGAAATCAAAATCATATGCCCTAAATCTAATCCCCTGCAAAACTATCTAATTTATATATGTTTTGTATTTGTTCGATGGTTTGGAGCAATTAAAAAATTTAAAATTTTATGTTGTCTTTGTTATCTCACATTCATTTATCATATATTGTTCTATAAGCACTGTGTGCTGAATCTCCGCTATTCTTTTCAAACATTCCAGTTCTTCTGGTAATGGTGAGAAAAGAAAACGAATAAAAAGTTACAACCATCTGTCCGTGGCGTACTTGTCATGGCGTGTGCCTTTGAATGCCTTAAAATGCTGTACGTTATCGTCAATATCGTGTGCCGATTGTTTAACGAACCAGATGAAAACAGTGACAATTCCTGCGTGCAAGGTAGTATATTTCGACGGAGACGAAATGTGGCTCACCATCACCGCCACCGATACCTTGTTTGGTAAATAGCTCAAAATTTTATCATTTTCAAAAAAAAAATGCGTCACAAAAATAACGCTGATTGATGGTCGTTTCACGGCGGCCATTGCCATTATTGCTCCCTCACTGCTGTTGTCACACACACACACACACACACACACACACGCGAGCGCAGGTGGTGTAAAGCGGATCGCGGATTGCTAAGATGTGCATCACATTTTGACCCAATTTGCAAATCGGCCTCCTTCTGCACGGATGTGGCCGTAAACAAGATTCGCTGCATTCGGTGCATCCTCATCCCTCCCTTGGAGTCCGTCCCGAGAGGTACATTTATCTTCGGAATCACCAAACACACACACACACATGGCGATGGCGGGGGGGAAGATGAATCTGTTCGGTTGTTTGACTGCGATGACCGCGTTCTCAATGCTATTCGCGGCTTTTCTCACACATTTTCCCGTTCATTGCCACCAGAGACCCGGGGGGCCACACCACACCACACTCTGCGCCGCGCGTCTTCAACCATCATCGTCATCACGGCCATTGCCATCGGTTAATGCTCTATTTTCTTTTCCCTCCCCTTCTCTTATTCCCAAGTTTTTCCGCCATTTGCAAGTCGTCGTCGTCGTCGTCGTGGTCGTCGTGGTGCTGCAGTCCGGTGCACTACACGACGGGAATCGAAAATGCCAAACCGGCGGCCGGTAAACGTAATGTCTTAAATTATACTCTCATGACCGCAAAGCATACCGCGAACCGTTTGACCGGAATGCAATGATCCAAAAGTAAGTCACTCTTCACACACGGATCCGCGCACACACTCGCACAGTTGACAGGAGTTGAAGGCCAAATGATGGGAAGCAGATAGGATCTTGTGTGTGTGTGTGTGGCGGATCTTCATCTATCTCTCGTTCTGAATTCGTTCGCTCCTGTCCTGGGGAAGTTTTGTTCTCACGAAATGACACACCCTGCACGGCTCCTCGTGGATTGCTGTTGTGAAAGGTACTAAAAAGGCGTAAAATACAGCTTGACACCAAACGAATATCAGCACCAGTTCAGCGCCTGCTTTGCATACGTCGTCGCCATCGTCGTCGTCGTCGTTGCCGTGGTCATCGCGTAGGTGACTCCGAATCCTCCGAAAATCCGAAATGCTCCACCCAGAGAAAGGTGGTCTCGAAGGGCTCGAAGAGATGCCATAAATTTCATCGCCAGGTACCGCAAATGAATAACGAGGCTGCGCGGCTGCGAGGGCTGCGAAGGGAGGGTGAAAGTTCAGCCGGAAAATTGAATTCAATCCAAGAGCGAGCGCGCGTTGCAAGAGTGGAAAACTGACCACCAACAAACAAGGAAGTTTACGCGTGGCAATAGGTAAAACAATCGACCAACCCCTCCCCCCTCCGGGGGTCAACACCAGCGCACCTACCAATGTTGTGCCTACCGCTGTGGTATCAACAATGGCTGCGTGTCTAATTACGGCTGAAAGGCTGAAGAAAAATATTAGTTCGTGGCGCGTGAATTTACATAATTTACGCATTTGTCCTCGGTGTGTGTGTGTGTTTGTATGGACGCCATGGACGCCCGTTCCTGTTGTTCGCTGATATGGTGTGATGAGGCAGGGGGGGGGGGGGGGGTCCGGCACCCCACACTCCGATTCTAAGCAAATCGCAGACCAACATCTTTCGTCGGACCACCCTCGATCCGTTCCATTCCGTTCCGTTCCGTTCCGGTGTAATACCTTACCTGTGGGGCCTGTGCGAAGGGTGCGAAGAGGCCCTAGCTCTTCATTCCCTTCAGACCGTGTTGTTTTTTTGTTGGTTTCGTTTTGTGACTGCTCCGTGGTCCGAGTGCTTGGTCTGGCCAGAGAGCAATTAATTTTATCCAATAATTGGATTGAGTATTCAACGACGCGAGTCCACGGTCAACGGAACCGTCGGTCGGTTGGTCCTCGGTCCGACACCCCGACTTTCGATCCTTATCGGAGTAGGCGACGGGACTCAGCGCCGCGGGCACAGTTTAACGGGGGAACATTTCTCAAACGTGCGATCCGCGTCGGAGGAAAATCAATCAACTCCACGCACTCACACGACGTGGCCGCGGGCCCGCTTCGGTGCCGCTGCTGCTGCTGCTGCGCGATACTAAGAGCGATCACCGGGTAAAGAGAGCGATTTTTCATCCCTTCCAGCACCAGGACCAGCAACACCACCCTTGGCCCACTTGGTCGCGAACGTTTGGTGCGATCTGCTGATAGGCCAGGCTCCTCTAGTGTGTGTGTGTGTGTGTGTGTGTGTGTGTGTGTGTGTCTGTCTGTCTCGGCTCGGAACTGCCACGGCACTAAATGAGCTTTTGGCTAAATGTTTCCGGTTTTGTAATTAATTCGTCAGCATAAACGAACGAAGGGCTTTCCGGGGTCTTCCCAGCCCAGCGCAGGTCCCAGTCTCAGTTGCCTCAGTGGCGCAAAAAAACAAAAATAATAATACGACCCTCAGTCTCCATTATGCGCATGGAAATCGTCCTCGTGCAGAGTGAAGAGCGATTCGCTGCTGCTTTGTTTGCGAAGAATGATTGCAACTTATGCTGTCAGTTTTGTAGTCTGGCGTTTCAAAAAAAAAAACAGTTCCTTTCTTTCCGTGGCCCCGTGGCACCAGCACTCCTCGGAAGCTATCGGACCGTTTCCGTGCTGCCGTGCTGCCGTTCTCGTTGATCGTTTGGAAGCAGCAATTTGGTGTAATATTTGATTACGCCAAACGCCCGGCACACACACACACACCAATGGTAGATAGCAAACGGAACACGGTTGCTGAAATTGATGAGTTTCTGGGGCACCGGATTTGGGAACAGATTTTTCGATTATCCCCCAACCCTAAAACTTATCTTAGTTGGCTGCAAAGGTCACTTTGACGCTTGACGGTAGGGAGGGAGCTCGTCGTCGTCGTCCTCGTCGTCGACGCTGGTCGTCGCTGACTTCGTTTACTGTCCTTCAATTTTGCTTTCGGAAGGAAGGAAGAATCTCTCAAAAACTCAATTACCGTTCATGATTTTCAGGGAAAGGAAGATTTACTCCTAACCGGTTACCCGGTTGCACCGGTTGCACGATACCTGACTGTCCAAAACCAAACCAAAACAAGTTTCATATCCTCCGGGCTAGTTTACCGGGTATGATACGAGGTTAAGGCACACACAGTGTGAGATCAAAGTGTGACAGCATATTGTTGCACATTGATGATTGTCCTTTGTTCGATTCGTTGTTTGACCGGAATTTAGTGTCACTTTCATCGACATTAGTTTGACATTTCGAGGGGGTCCGGGGGTTTGAAAAAGCTTAACACAAATCTCGAGAACACAAATCTAGCGAGCGAGAAATGGAAAATTAAAATTATTCCTGACATGATGATGGCACATTGCTTCCTCCTTCATTGTTAGGCGCACTCGTCGAAGCAGAAATCGGAATTGTTTTCCAGTGTTTTTAAGCTTCTAGTGTTCTAGGCAGATGACAGTGCTTTTATCATGTTTGACAGGCTACTAATTGGATAAACCTATGGTAGTGTCAGCCACAGCCACAGTCTAAATATGGGAGAATTTCGGCAAAAAAGTGAAACATCAAGCGATCAATTGCAGACACACACACACAACGGCGCTGGCCTCTAGGCCATAATACGCCGACGACGGCGAGAACGAGAAACGCAGCGAATCGTGAACACATTGGCTCACTTGGATGGCGTTTGGTTTTTTTTTGTATTTTATGTTGTTGCTCCCCCGGAAATTTCCTCTCCAGCAACTCAGCCAAACCCCGAAAAATTCTATCAATAATCTATGCGATCCGTGGCCGCGCGTGGCCCACCCTCGGCACGCCACGGAACCTATCATTTTCGAGGTGATTGTTTTCGAGCGATGCGCTTCATGCATGCGGTAAATTGATTATCATCGCTCGCTCGCTCGCTCGCTCGGTCATGGCGACTGCTTCTCCACCAAAAAGGCTTCCCGAGGTGTGGATTCATCGAAGAGTATCTAATGTCATCACGATGCGCCACAACAGAGATTGGATAATTCAACTCGAGTACCGAAAAAGGGGAAGGCGGGGGAAGGGCAAGGTCCCGCAAACGCGTTTCTCTCCCGAAACGTGCGTCCGCAGAAGCGCAGAACCCTTTTCCTACATCCAAGGCCCAGGGCCAGGGCCAGGCCAGGCGAGGCGGTTCGGAACTGGTCATTAAAAATGAATCATTGTTGAGCTGCTGAATGAAGCATGAGGCAAACATTTTCTAATCACACCCGACCACCCCCCGAAATATGTTTACAATCGGAACACGCATCAACGCGCGCAACGCAACGGGAGTGATCAAATTTTTCCGATTGACCGATCGGAAAAACTTAATGGTTATTGCTTCTGCCGCCGTTGCCGCCGATTTTTTCCTATTGCGTTGTGTCTGTGTACCGCGTACATTGTGATCGGTAACGGTTGATTGACAGTCAGCACTGTCTTTTTTTTATGGCTTTATGCCTTCGAAGGAGTGTCACGTTAATGGAGGAACGCGAGTAAATGAATTCCTTCAACTAAAATACGATCAACTTTTGACTTTTTTACGAGACGTATTGGACTTCAAGAGTTTATGGTATGTTAATAATAATAATTGAGCAGAAAATATTTAGGGTTCTGATAACAGAGTGGCCCATGTCGTTTTTAAGTACATACAAAAACCTTTACATCATTATTAGTGACTACGCATAATATTAATAATACCTATAATATATTTTTTTCTGGAGTTAAACATGTCGAGTTGTGTGATCAATCAAAAAATTGGAAAATGTAGATTCGAAGGGAAGATTGATAGATAGATTGAACATTTGGGAGCTGGTCAAACTATTAATGAAGCAAGGCACATCGACATTATCGACAACAATTGTCTCGTTTGAAGCGAGCTCTAGCTAGAGAACGGCCAGAAAATGATTAACGAACATGATAAACTGAGCTTTGCAACATTATAACATTCGACCATTTGTTATAAAACCGTTCAAAACCTATTAACATAACAGTTTCCCTCCCTTCTATATGCGCCAGACGTTGCTCCTTCGGAAAACAACTTGTGTTTAGTTGCTTTAAAAAATATTTGGCTGCAAATCACCATCTATCCCAGTATAAAAAAATCGGTAATTAACTTGATTGCTTGCTAGCGATGGGAAATATTTTAAAGAATTAAAAACAATGCTTAGGTTCATTTTTGTTGAGCCAAAAAATTCGTATTTTTCAATTCTAGCTCCTGATAGGAAGCTTCTAAGCAAGAAGGAAGAAACAAGTTTATTAACTTTTATTCGATAAATTAACATACGAAGGTTTATTAGTGATGCAACATTCTGGATACAATGGAACAACTTACGACCTAAACCGTAAACACTCGATGTAAATTGTCAACACACATTACATCGCTACTTCCGGATTACACGATAAAGAATTCAGGACGGTAAAGCAAATATACTCCAGAATATGTATAGAGACTAATCTGAATATACTGTCAATTCATTTTGGATCCCGACCCCGCCTCGAACAGCATGGGATAAGTCATCCCGACGACGACGAGTACTTTCGAATGATTCCCTCTCCATGGCCACACACACATCCTGGAGCACCAGAGAGCATAAATACAATTTCATTTCTCCATCACCCAACTCCCGGGCACACTACTCTATTGTCGGATGTCGTTCACGGGCCCGGAGTTATCCACAGGATAAATACTTTGGTACAATACAGAGTACAAAGTAGGAAGCAGCGTGTAACATGCAGCACCCAGATTGGATCCTTTTTTTCTTTTTACTTTCGATCCCGTAAGACTCCTCCCGTTTTGCTGAGGAGTACTAGTAGCAAACAGAAAGCCATATTAGTCAAATACAAGGTGAGGGCTGCGACTGGTTTGAAGCGGATGTTGTAGAGGGGCAAAGCATCATCCACAAACGTCCAACAACCCACAGAAGACTCGTAGACACAAGAACTGCGAAGGAGGGATTCGTGGTGAAATCTAGTTAAAGTAGCTTCTTGAAACAGAGAGAGAGAGACCGAGAGAGAGAGAGATGGAGGTGGATTGAAGAAGAGTATCGGAAAGAAATGGATATAAATGGGAAATAAATTAATGTGATCAAATTTATGGTAATCATACTGATTCGATCTCGATCCCAGCAAGGCTCCCTTGCCTTGGACTAGTAAAGCCACCGTCGTAGTAGTAGCCGCAGCAAAGGCAGCAGAACCATCGGATAGACACAGCCGAGAGGAGCTCAAGCTAATGTGCCGGGCGCAGTATTGAGCAGAAAAATCGACCCGTATCGTATCATGTAACCGCAACGAGCAACGATTTGATTCAGGTCTGCGATGGATTGTCGGAGGTGGGATCCACGGGAAGGTCTGGACCGAGTAACGGGTTTTCGGGGAGATGTGTTTGTGCCTTTCTGATTTGTGTTTAATATTTGATGCCAGCAGCGAGAGGTCTGGGATCGATTTCCCTCGACCACGAACCTCTTTCCTCGTTTTCCTCATTCCCCCATGAATCGTGCATAATCAGCTTCGGAGGATTAAGGATGCGGCGGTGGCGCTTCTTTCGGTGATTCGGTTGATTCTTTCGAGCATTTGCAAAATTTTAATCGAAATCATTTCGCCGAGCAGCAGATCGCAAAACGTAGCAGGCCATTCCTCTCTCTCTTTGGTTCCTTCTGGTTAAAACAATGTAAGATCCGACGAACGGAATGGCCATAGGGTGTAGTTCACCGAAAATGCAACGCGCTGGTCACAGGAAGCGGATCCTTAGCGGTTTTCGATGCGATACTTGGAACTTTGGGGGAAGAAAATAAAATCGAGAAAGAAAAGAATGAAAAAACAAGGGAAGGAAAGGGAATGTACTAGAGCAAGTGTGGCAGGAGTGGCAGGAGGAAGAAACCTGCTCAGACAGCTTTTATCGTCGCATCATAAAGTTATTTAAAGAACCTAGTTTTTCATGCTTTGCTCGTTCCCGTTTAGCTCCCGTCGGTGACCACAGTAGAACAGGCTGCTAACTCCCGGGACTTGCATTTTTGCCCCTCCGTGGAGAGCTGGAGCAAATGATGGAGATGGCACCATCGGACCGACCGACGACCACCGGAGTCATGACCGACGACGACGACGGCCCCCGAGACACCTCCTTGACTCTCATCTCTCTTCCTTCCTTCCTTCTTTTTGGCCTCTGTTTTCATAACAAACTTTACTCATAAAAGTTTATAAGATGGAGTACTTTCTTTGGCAATTTTCTCGTTTTTCGCGCAGAGTTCGTTAGCGCGCGCGGCGGCGGTTCGGGGTTCGGTTCGTTTTTCTGCTTTCTGCTGCTTCGGCTTTCCTCTCTCCTGGACTGCATTCCTGTCTGCGTCCCTGTTTTGCACTGGCCACTTTTGCGCTATTCAATGTTCTTGTTTCTTGCGTTGCGTTGCGATGCGCTCCCGGGATGGGTTCCGGTTGTTCTGCTTCTCAATTGCGCGAAGGCGCAGTTTATTTAATTTAAGGCTCGCCTCGACTGTCTCTGACCACCACCGAGCCGAGCCGAGAGAAGGATTTGCACCACGACAACGGTGACGACGACGACGACGACGACGACGACGACGGTCTAACCATTGACACAACACATCGGAGGGGGGCACAAGCATTGTAGTATAAGGTGCCAGATGAAGCCGGCCGCTCGCCCGCCAGGAACGCTAATAAGATCCAGACTCAAATTAAAGCCAGCATGGAATGCAACGCTGACGCTGGCGGCACGGTACCTGGGGGGGATGACCGGGATGACGGCCAGTGGCCAGTGTAATGTTTGAGTTTGTTGAGCGCGAGCGCGGCAAGCCCGGAATTCATAAACAATTGCGCCACGAACCGATCCGATCCGATGCACCATCCGAGAAGGCAATGAAACTTGGAACAATTTGAAAAATGTAAGACAAATTTAATTACGACGATGCAACCCAGACCCAGGAGATGGGCATGTGCCAACACCGAGAGCACAATTATGTCATCTGGATCGCGGACCACCGTCTGCCTGCTTCCCCACCACCACCAGGCCGCTGTACTCCTCCTGCTCTCGGCCATTCGGTGGCCAATCTGGATCGGGCACTACTGGATTTTTGCTGCTGGCTGCGCAAATCGAAACCGGCCATCAGATGGTATCGGGGGGAGTGAAAATTAATAACAAAATTGCCTAACGGTGGTTCCGCACCGTTCTTCTGGCCATGCCCCGTAACTCACCATGTGGGGCATGCTGGCGACAGTCAACTGGCCGTTTGGCCTGCAACCGCCCATTACAGCCATAGACACACCACATCATCCAAGACCGTTACAAGACAACACACTCCATGGATGGTTAGTGAAAAGTTGGGCGGAATTCGGAAGGACTCGAAGTGGTTGTGATTGTATACAGGCGTGTGCTTTACTTTGTACACAGAATGTTCCAAAGAGAAATACAAAGATTTTCTACTTTATTTTTGTTTTTTTTAAGGCTAACATGGCATAAACCAAATAATGGTTTTACACGATTTACAGGGTGGGGCAAGAAAACTGCAACCAAATTTAAACTGCTGTAATTTCTAAACCTCTCGTCCGACCGTTGGCAATCCAATGATAGCTAATCATATTGTTTACCATCGTACAAAAGCATTTTGGTGAAAATTTTTCAGAACAAAAGTTAATCGTTACGGAATTGAAGCGTTTTTTTCAGTTAGTTTCAGTTTTTTTTTACTGAAAAATCGCAACAGTCAAAATCAAAGTTATCGATAAAGCCTTTCAGCATTTAAATGTGAATTAATCATTTGGGTCTTGGACCTTAATGCGTTACTGTAATACTGGTAGCGTTGCCAAACGTCCTGAAAGTTGCCAAAAAAAAACCGCAACATCTAAAAAAAATGAAATTGAAAATTGAAAGAATTTCACGTCACGGCGCCACTCAAAAGGACTCAAAATCCGAGATAAAGCAACAAATTGATCTGCAATATCTTCTACAAGGTTTTTTGTAGTCCTAGTCATGCAGACAATTAATGCAAAAGCCCTGGAGATTCCAACAGCTCTTTGTATCTTCTCTAAAAGCGACCGAATGGCGAAAACAGATCATTTCACACTTCATTTCCATGTCTCATTGGATGTGAATATCTATGGATGCAAAAGGCGCAAGACTTTTCCGTTTGCGGTATTTTAAAGAGCCAGGTTGGTCCTAAAAAATAACATACTTTTGACCAGCTTACGCAAATGCTTCGCCAAGAATGACACAAATTTCCGCAAAGACACCTACGGCCAGCGTGGACCCGTTTCTTTGGCCGTTTGAAGGTCATTATTCGAAAGGACTCAAAGTGGTTGTGATTGTACACAGGCGTGTGCTTTACTTTGTGCACAGAATGCTCCATATAGAAATGTAAAAAAATGAATAGATTTTTATTGTTTTCTTATAACTAACATGGCATAAGGGGGTATTGGGGTATTCGTGAGACTCATATCTGCAAATAATGATTGAATACGATTTATGTACACTGCAGAAGTGTTTATATCAGTGAAAGCAAAAGGGAATCGTAATCCACTGAAAATGAGGCAAAAAAGACTTGAAGACATCGTCTAGACACTAAAATTAGAATGAAACTGCATTTGATTTTCTGCACGAATCAAAGCTCTTCGATATGGGCGTTCGAAGCATTTGCTGCGAAGAAGAAAGAATCTTGAAATCTTCTTTTCAGATGAGAAACTGTTCAGGATGCATTCAGTATCAAATTCGTGCACGGATAGATTACGCCAGAAGATGTCCTAGAGAACATAAAACGGAAATTCCCTCACAAATATCCCACAGCACATATGCTATCTGAAGCAGTTACGTCCAGAGGTTAGAAAATGCCTCCAATTTTTATAACGGCTAGTGTTAAAATTAATACTATGGTTTGTGTCATTTTTTTTAAGAAATACGTTTTACTATGGGTTAAAGCAGACCTCCACAACCCTGAAAGTATTGTATTGCAGAAAGGTGGAGGCCCTATCATACGTTTAAACAAAACCCAATCTGATTAGCGGAGAATATTAAATTTCGGGGTATCAGACGTTTGGCCTTAAAGCAGTTCCACATTGAACACGACGACACACACAAGGTATTTTGATGCAAAACCTTGTGAAGCTTTTAAACCCAGCCTCAACTTGAATCAATCACTTGAAGTAACAGGACCTAAGGGACCTATTTAACAAGGATACGTTCTCGATTCGCTATTATCAAGGAGAAAGTAACTGAAATAGACGGTGGAAGTGACTGTGTTTGTCATTTTTTTAACACATAGAGCGAGATAAATGCTTTGAAATTGAAGGAAAAACTATAAAATGACGAAAAAATCTTTTTCATTCTTTTCTCAGACTCCCTGTAAATGCTCCGAGAAACATTGTCATTCGCGACCGCGAAATAGATTCCAGCGAGAGTTCGACTTCGGCCATTCCATCTACTAAAGCTGGAAGCTGTTCACCTTTCTGCAGAGCTGAGGAGAATTCCAATTTGGTTCGCCCGACGTTGCGACGTGGTCAGTGGAGATGATGTACAGTGTTGTGTGTGTGTGTTTAACAGTGTCACATTGTAGCCGCGCTCCTTTTAGGATAATCTTCATCATCGGCCATCGGCCATCGGATCTGCAATCAGCATGCAAGTGTCAGACTTGCGATCGATTTGCATTAATTGCCATTATCCTCTGACCTTCGGTGGTCGTTGTCGTGCCGGTCGTCCCGCCGGCTCGTTGGCCTCCTTCGCGACCGATAGATGACTTTTTAAAGAAAACCACCCCTCACCAACAACCTCACCACCGTCGTCGTCGTCGTCGTCGTCGTTGCTGATGAAGTAATCTTCCGAGAAGGTGATCCAGTGATGATGATGAGCAGACCGAGGTGCAGGTTTTCCGAAAATGGTCGTCATCGCCAACGTTGATCATGCAAAGCTGCAGCAGCAGCAGCAGTAACAACAGTGATGATCCACCTTGACGTTCCGGGTGCGCCGTCTGGTCGCCTCGAGCAGCGTGCTTAGTATTCACTGGACACACTCTTCTCTCGGAGGCGACAACGTTAATGAGTTTCAGCAATTTCACCGCCTCACTGCCTGCTTGCCCCTTTCTGGTGTGGACTAATGGACTGCAGCCGATGGCGTTTGCAAGCTTCCCTGGACCGCTGGACACTGATCACGGAACGGAAGAATACTTACAATCATATCCGTCTCTCTCCACGTTTCAATCCCGAACCGCGAACATGGTCGGATGTCAAAAAAAAAAGGATCACAGCAATTTCAATTTCACTTCGAAATGTTCACATCCTCACCCACGCTCGGACGCAATTCCCGCAATTCGCTGAAACGGGGGGGTAGAGCGGCATAAAAATCGTTGGTTAATTAATTCCATTAGCACTTACTACATTGATTCATTTGGTGCGGTGTGGTGGGAAAATCGGTTGCACGGTGCACCGGGCAGGGAATGCGAAATGCATTTATGCAATTGAAAAATTCAAATTAAATGTTAAAAAGCTCACGTACCGGGGGAGGAGGAGCAGCACCCGGAAAATGCGTTGCTGCGTTTCGCATGCGCTTCATTTCCGGAGTCCCCACGGTGCCCCTGTTGGGGGGGAAGGATACCGTGACGGGAATTGGCGGCCATCCGATTGACAAGACCGCAGATAAATGAAACAGAAAATGTAGTAACCGAGCAAACGCCGGAAACGGTAATATGATGGAAAATTATAGGTTATCGAGTGACGCAATGCAATTAAATGGCCAGACTGGAGGAAACACCGGAGCTCTGGAGGGAATGGAGGGTGGTGGTTCGTTCCAGTGTTCTCTAGGATTTTTGGGATGTTTACATGGTTAGTATTATGACTCCAGAGGCACATTTGTTTAGCCACGATTCATGAAACACGATTTGCAATTGCATGCTAGCATATTTATTTGACTCTGTTCGAGAAAATGCATTTGAAGTGTTTTCCTATAACGCCAAAAACCTCTATTATGCTCAATAATGTATGTTAAACCAATCAAGTACAGCTCAAGAATTTGCTTGACATTGTTTAATAATCTTATATTTATATAAATGAAAGCTGCGTACTGTCGAATGCCCATAACATGAGAACGAATGGGCCGATTTCGCACATTCTTGGCGCAATTAATTCGGCTTGTTGGTCTGTTTCATGTTTATTTTGAGCAAGTTCCGTCCTTTTATGGAAAATTGAAACTCTTTTTAGCACTGGCTTTCGATTTTATATTATTTCAAAACATTGGATGAAAACCTATTAGGTACAATGCATACTTCAATCGATTCGATATTCTTTCTCTAATTTGATCCTCATCGCCTACTGTGGTACTTTTAATTTCTACGCCCCGCAGACCAATGCACGCTTGGTTTGTGCAAACCAAGGATGGATTGGTTGATCCGCGATTTTGTCTTACAACGGAGATTTATTAAGTGGTATAAGTTTGGAAATTATTGTGGTTCGATCAAAAACTACGTTTAGTGCATCAAGAACATCAATGAAAACGGTTTGATTTTTATTGACTCATTTCATTATAAGAAGAAAAGAATGCCTCTTATCAGAAGATCAAGTAGAACGTATGCATTTACAAAAAGAGACAAAATTTTAATCGTGATAAGAAAAAAACTATGACATATAATTGTGTTCTGTAACTAAACATGGAAGGAAATTTTATCGGCTTACTTGCAAAAAAATGAAAGCTCTTACAGCAGAGCTTTAAATAGTGAAGATTGCAAAAAAAATAGCACAGAAACAACTGAAAAACACAAATATGTTTTTGAACCACTTTTTGCGAAAAGAGATTTAATTATCTACTATATGTAATTTACAGAACTCAATTACCTGTCTTTTCCTTTATCACGATTCAAATACCTTAGGATTGCGCAGTGGAAATTCAAAGAGGCTTCAAGAGACGACTGGCAGCACGAAGTTTGCGGGGTCAACTAGTTATGAGTACTTGGTATTGAGCATGGGTTTTATGTCCTCCGGGACATCCTTGTTCCTCTGAGTGGTGACATAAATCTATCCATGCGCGACAATTTGATTGCGTAGATACAAATTCCCATCGCAATAGTTTTGAAAAGTACTTCAGAGTTTCGCATTTTTAATTAGACGAACGTAAACCAAGCGCTTTGAACCTACGAACGAATATCGTAGCGCACTGTGTCAATGTATAATATTGCAACTATGTAACCAACGCTCCCGCATAACATATCGCGTTTCAAGTGATACAAATTGTGTTCAAAGTATTAATTCATGCGATAATTCACAAATGGGTGAGCAAATGATTGTAGACTGTGGCTAGGAAAGTATCGCTCGCTGTTCAAACACAAAAACTGCAAACTCCCGTACACTTCGCTACTGTTTCGCTTCAATTCGTTCGCCGTGTAACTATTGCATCGTTTCGCAGCACATTAAAAAAGCAAACACACTCGGAAATACACACAAAATCACACGCCTGCCTTTGGGGGAAGGAAAAAAGGAACTCATTTAATGAACTTTTAACTTCGAAATTTACTCCACCGTTCGCGCAACCATCGATGGTAAAACCAAACACAAAAAAGGTACTTTTAACGAATGCTCCCGGGGGCCCATAGGGTACCCCTTCGGGGTCCTTTTTGGATTGGAGTGGAAGCGTACACAGGAGCAGCGAGAGCAAATTAAAACAAACTGCACTCATAAAAGTGGAAAAAGTCTCCACTGGAATCCACTTCATGGTTCGGGGTTCGAGGCCAAAAACCCAGTCACGGCATTCACGGAAAAAGCGGAAATACACCTCCTCTCCATCCGGATCGCCCCTCCGGGAGGGGTAGAAGCGCGAATGGAAAGTTCACTCATTTACTCAACGATTGCCCAATAAACTCTGATACCATGGTCATCAAACCATGCCTGGATGCATTTTCGTGATGCAATGGTTTCATCCAATAGCCAGACATTATTCCTTGGTTCAAAGGGAACTCTTTTTACTTCGATTTTGTCAAATTACGTTGATCATCCTCGGGCCATACAGTGCTCCTGATGTATAAAATTCCATTCAATCGCTTCATTTTAACGATTATGTTAAATATCTGCCTCCTTTAGTAGATAAAGGTTTTAACAATTGTCCTGGTCCGAACTTATTACTGCATTGGGTCAATTTAGATTCAATTTAGTGACAAACCAGCCGCCGTACATGGTGGATTGCAAGTTTAACTAATAGTAAACGTGGATCCTTGTACAGACTAGTGCCGAAGTATGGTACTGTCACAGCAATTACGAAATCTTGAGACACGACCGAAACCAGAGCATCTATCGGTGAGCTATTGGCATGAGGAGTTTATAGTAACCAATATTTACATTTAAAAAGCGCAGTGCATTGTTCTTCCAAAGAGCAAATTCAATATAAGTTACTCAGATTGGCTGACATTTCTAGAACGGACATTTCTAGATCCCAAAGCTCTCCTCTCACGTGAATGTAGCTAATGAATACAGCAAATGATCGAGAATTTGCTGCTCTGTATCTAACCAATTTGTTCAATTCCTTGCCTCCCGCTTTACTATCAACTCACAAAAGGAGCACATACTTTGTTTGTGGGCAATTAGAACTCATCATGCAAAAATAAAATATTCCAGCCATTATTGCTGCCAGTCTTTAGAAGGAGGTTGGAGTACTACAATATTCATGCACATTCCTGCAGATTTTATGCCTTCCCAATGGATATTTATACCAGGTGTATAAGCTTAAAATTAGCGTTTGCTTCTAGATGGGTTTATCGAGTAAATAGAGCTGCCATCGACCTGTTCTTTGTTTTATTGCATGGGTTAGACACCTGTTTACGTAAATCAGTGCCAATCATAATTGATTTTATGCAAAAACGAATATTTTTCCTTGCGTAATCATGTCAAGTTTTGTGCCAGAAAAAGAGCATATGCGGGAAGCTCTACTGTGTAGCTTCCATTTGAAGAAATCGGCTGCCGAATCCTTTAAAATGCTTGTAGAGGCCTATGGTGACAGTGTACTAGCGAAATCCACCTGCAGATAATGGTTTCGTCGGTTCAAAAATTGCCATTTTGACTTGAGTGACAAAAAGCGTGAAAATGGACCCAGAAAAGTTGAGGACCATGTATTGCAGGCTGTTTTTGATAAAGATGATGCCCAATCGCGAAAAATAGTTGCCCAGCATTTACGAATTACTAAACCAACCGTTTCCAAACGTAAACGGGCGATGGAAATGGTTTAACATTTGGAAAATGGATAACCCATGAATTGAACGATCGGCAAATGGAGCGACGCCAAAACACATCCGAAATTTTGCTTTCTAGACAAAACAGAAAGTCGTTTTTGCATGTTGTGTTAACTAGCGATGAAAAGTGGATATATTTTGAGAATCCAAAACGAAACAAATCTTGGATCGATCTCGGACAACCAGAAGCTTCTTCCACAATACCAAATCGCTTTGGACGCAAGACGATGCTGTGCGTTTGGTGGGATCAGCTGGGTGTTGGCTACTATGAGCTGTTCAAACCTGAAGAAACTGTTAATGGGCATCGATAGCATTAAAAACTAATCAAATTGCACTGTGCTTTACACAAAAAAGACCGAGTTATACACAAAGACATGAGAAGATGATTTATCTCCACAGATGATTTATCTCGTCAAAAATGGTTCAAAATTGCTTTGAAGGTTCTACCTCACCCCGCTAGTTTTCCAGACCTGGCTCTTTCAGACTATACTCTGTTTTCGTCGATAGGCCACGCGGTTGCTGAACAACACTTCGTTTCGTATGAAAATGCCTTGAAATGGCTTGACTTGTGGTTTGCCTCATAAAAAGAAGAATCTTTTAGGCATGGTAGACGCAAAGTGCTCAAAAAACGGGGAAAATGTGTAGCTAGCGAGGGAAAATACGTCGAATAAATTATTATTTTACTTTCTGTTTAAAAAAATGTGTTTTTTTAGACGCTAATTTTAAGCTGATACACCTGGTAAATGGCATATTCACGAGATGGAATGCCTCAACATAGGAAGGAAATCAAAGAATGACGTACATCAAAAGGGTGTTATGTTTGGGAGAACTGTCTTATTGTACACACCGCGTAAGGTATTTGAACATAATTCTCTCACATTAATTTATCTTAAACGGTGCTATCCATACGTGTTTTGCGCTTCCAGAATCCTAGGTAGTGACGTTTACAGCCATTTCTACGATAAGAAATGACGACGAGCACGTTGATCGATACGCAGCTGTTGCCGAAAAAGTAAAACAGGAAACCAATCTGCCCAAAAATAGCAACTGGTAACAGAGCAACAGAGCAACAGACCCCGAAAAACGACCACCACCCAGACCAGAGAACGATGAAAGGAGATTAACGATCGTCGATCATATTTCTCCCCATTATATGTGAAGGCGAAGATGGATCAAAACAGGAAAGTCGACGACGACGACGACGCGGACGTGACGCCTTGTTGGTTTCGGGGGCAGAATGTGTGTCGCACCGACGTTGAATGTAGGTCAGTTATTCTTGCGAACTTGCGTGCTGTTGAGATCATCCTTATAGGTTCCGTCGGGGGGTTTAATACTCCTCCATACCGATACCAGATGGAACTGTGCAAGCTTTGTGCTGGCATCGTCCGGCCGTGTGTCTGTGTGAGGATGTTTTAACACTCTTGCACAATTCTTGCAACTAGCCAAAGACCTGGAACCTGGGAGGAACTGGCGCTGGAATGTTTGCTCAATAACAGTGATGATCGTAATGATTGTACGTGAATTGCGACATAATACGGGAGGCTATCGATCGATCATGAACTCCCACACACATACACACACACACACGCGTTGCAAGTGAATGGCCCGCTGTTGCCGGGTAAAGACCGAAAGACGGTCCCGTGATTTCACGATCATGTCATGATGTGATCGTTAGCCTGCCATAAATAAAGATAATTTACGCGTTTGCCCAGCCATCGAAAAGTGCGAATGGCTGGGCAGCAGAGTGACCACCACCACCACCACGACCGATCTACAGATGTGCAACATCGTTTGCATGCAGAGTGTGCGGTCGCCGCACATAATATCCTTCTACTGATGAGAGTGAGTGTCGTTCTCCGTCTCTTCGATGCGACTCTCCGTGCGGTAAGCCGTGAGTCATCTGAGCTCGCATCGCAGTTCCATCGCGCGCCATAGACGTGCGCGGTGCGAACAGATTTGCGCATTTAATTACCCGAACCCCTGGAGACCGCCGACCGATCGGGTACGGGATACGTGTAATTTATGTTTGGCGAGAACCTGTGGATGGGTATTAACACATCATCGTCGTGGTCGTCGTCGTCGTCGTCGTTTGAACCTTTGCCTCCTGCATCGATGGTCTTTGGTCGATCGATCGTTTGGGCCACAGTTAATGGGCCGACGGTCCGGATTCCGGGGAAACATTCTTCGCGACCATCGCGATCCTCCCATCTGGCTAGCTATCCGGCCCTAGCATCAGTCACCAACAATCTCGTCGTCGTCGTCGGCGACGAATGCGGCTCACATGTCCTCATTACTGGACGGGTAACGATCTCGTCCTTGAATTGGCTCGTAAAAACACGTAAAAAAATCTGTGCGCGGATTGATGGTCTCCGGCCATCGCGGTTCTCGGCGGTACTGCGCGGTGTCGCCGAGAAGAGAAGATGACGTTCACCGACGTATACACCGTGGTGGAGCCCTGACTTGATTGATATCTGCAACTGCGAGCAGAAGGCGAAGAGAAGAGCATTCCCCGGATGATGATGATCTCCTTGAGAGCGAAGGGTGTTGCCCGCCGCCTGAGCGAGGAGAAGGTTCAACGCCTTCGGCCAGGTCGGAGACCCAGTTCTCGTGTTCACAGCGGCGGCCGGCACAGGCACAGGCACCGGAGGAGGAGGAGGAGGAGGAGGAGTCGCTGATTCGCTGCGAAATCCGCTCTCTTCATCACTTAACCGCTTGCGGTTCATCAGTCACCTTCTGATGCTCTTCTCGTGATCCTCACCGGGTTCGCGAGGTTTGGCCTTGGGTACCCGGGGCCAGGGCTGGCCTGGCCTGGCCTGGCCTCGGGTGTGACTCACTCACTCCCGAGTCCGCTGTTTCGTAGCAGTCACTACACATTGCCGGATAGATGATAATATCCGTTTAATCATCGACCGAAATAAATACAATCTCATCGCAGTCGCCGTCGTCGTCGCCGTTGCCATCGTTTCGCGCGGCACGAGGCGCGCGTGTTCTACATGCCACCCCACACTCCGAAGATTCCGGAGTCGGCCGTGGCCGCGGCCAGCCGGCTTAGCAAAAGGAGTTCGTGAGCTTCTAAAGATGCCGCCACACACACACACACACCACGGTGCACGGTGCGTCGCGATCTTACAGAATCCTAGATAGATTCTTCCCCATCCCCCTGGGCAACGGCCGCCGCCGCCTTCTTCGATGGCGACACTCGCGCTTGTCACGCGCGCGGCACGCGGGTTTTGAAGTGAAATCCGTTGAACGGTTTGGCTGTCGGAGCTTGGAATCGGCCTCGGTCTCGGCCCATCGCTTGGCACCTTTCTTGGTACATCGCACTGCTGCGGTGCGCCAGGCCACAATTTATCATCCGGCGCGTATATTATTCGCAAGTCGTTTGCTTGTTAATTTGAAAATTTATTTACCTTCGTTCGCGTTCGCTGGAATTTGCGCATTCGAGGCGGTAGAGAGGAAGAGGGGTTCTAGCTCGTCGTTTAGAGTGTGTCGTTCGGCGGTTTGTGCCATTTTTTTTTAAATATATTCCACAGATCACACGAGATCACAACGACGAACGCCTCAGATCCCCGTTCGGATCGTTCGATGAATTTGGTTGGAAGAGGAGCAGTGGATTGGAAGACTGGAAACAGAAACATCCGATGATCACGGCTACTGAGCAGCCGCAGCTGATTAAGCGCAGATCACGGACGGACTCTTGTTCTTTTTCTGATGAAGGGGTGAAGAATTTTCGGTCGCCTTTCGGTCGCGTGTTCTAATGTCTCGTCACTGGGAATACTGCGAACGGAGGACGATCTTTTTCAATTAATTAGTGTGACAGCTCCCGGTAGAACCGTCTCGGAACTCGGTCGGTCGGTCTGTCCGTGTGAGCAATACTTGTGAGCGTGCGAACCCCCATCCCCGGGCACCGAGTGTCATCTCCAGCATCATCAACGAGCACGAACGCGCGGGTTCGCTACGCGGCTAAACGGTTGTTTGGTGTGCCTCTTTCGTCGTCACGCCACGCAGGAGAGGACACAGTAGGAGGTTCGAACATGATTTATCTGGCCGAAAAAGATTAATGGCGGTTTGGGTAGGCCAACGCGGTGCGCGATGAACAATTTATGGCGCCATGTAGAGGCAGCTACTAGCTACTAGGGCTAGGGCTTTTAGCGACCACGGAACACACAGGCACAGGGACACCGGCAGGTTGTGCTCCACTGCACTGCATTAACCCACTGACGATGATGATGACGCAGTGAACGGGACGAGCGTTGCTCCACTTCCACGCACAGCGCTGCGTCGGATCTGCGTGAATTCAAAATGGTAATTACCGGTTCCGCGGATAGTTAAAGGAATTGATGTAAAATGTAGGTCTATTCCCCGTCTTAAACCAATAGGTGAACTACGCAGCGAAGCGATGTAGAGATCATATTCGTATCAAATGAATTCCTATTAGAACGATGGTATTGAATTATAATCTCCAAGCATTTTTCAAATATCCTCATATCTGTATTAGTGCAGTGACTCTTAAAGAGGGGCCAAGGTTAATTCGGGCTAAAGGAGGATCAGTTTTAAGGATTGTTTTCAGTAATCTAATTTTTATCTGGCCGAAAAAGAGAATACTAACTAATAGAAAGGAATCTTTTAAAGAAAATGTGATCCTACTATGGAGAAGGGTTGTTAGGAACTACGCTCATGACATTCAATTTATGAATGGCGTGTCTTTAAAAATATATTATTTTCGATGCCTATCGCAACTTTCTGCTGGATTAGCTCAACTATACAAATCGATATGGATTTTAATTAAGAATAAGATAAGATTGTCTAGGTAGCCCCGTCTAGGTTATATAAAAAATTGTGATATAAGCTTGATGGGACTGCCAAACAAATTACAAATTGATTACATAATAAGTCTTTAAAGTATCAAACCGATCGGCAAAATAGCGGAAATTACAAAGCCATGTACGATGCGCGATTTTAAATAAAAGTCAATATCTTTGTTAGTTTCGATGGTGCTGAATGCATATCGAAGTAGCCGTATTTGTGCCAGCTCTATTTGATTGTATTGAACTGCATGATAAAGGGAAATAGGCCTTACGAGTGCAAAATAAAGTAATGAAGGTTGCAATCATTGCCAAAGATGTGCGTAATCATCGTTTCATTTTGTTTTTATCGACTAGATACAAACATGTTTTCTCAAACTTTTCTTAAAATTAGATCAAATTTTAAATGTTGTATACTCTCGATATGTAGCAATACTTGAGTTGCAAGAACAATAGAACCAGTAGTCCCTATACTTTACTTAACACACATACAAATTCGACCTTCGATGCGAGGGTTCACGACGTTCGTTCAATTCCGAATACATGTAGCGGCAATCCGCTATCTTATATTATATCGTGCGCCGCGCGGCCGGCCAGCTTGCGGTCTAGACTCATTAAATAATCATGGAACATACTTGTTGATTTCTTGTTCTTCCGAATAATAATGTTTGAAAACGATGCCGGAACGGAATAGGATTATCATCATCATCATTGTGCGTGTGTGTGTGTTGCGGGGTGGAGAGGCGAGGGTGGATGCTCGCTTCATTGCCGCCACCGCCACCGTTCGTCTCTCCCTTTCTCTCTATTTTTTTTTTTGGGACGGACGGAATGATGATTTTTCAGTTGCATAAATTATCATAAGCAAACAAATAACCCACTGCATAAGTTGATTCGTTTGCTTCGTTCCGTTTTCGATCCGTAATCCGAACACTGGCAGAATAAATATGTACTCTACAGTCCACCACACCACTCGCTCGTATTTGATGATATGAATGCGATTTCGTTGTGGTTGGTTGAGTTATTAGAAAAAAAAAAAGAAGAAAAGGCGAAGGTTTGCCAACCCAAACCGCGTACTATAACAGTGCTGTCGGTGTTTTCACAAATCATCACAAAGCAATTCACTATCATGGACACATGCAATGCAGCTTTTCGGTTAGCGAGAAGAGAATCAAATACCCTACACCCCTGCTGTGGTGGTGTTGCCCTCAATTTCGGGCGCAATTTATCACTTTATAGCCCAACCCTTAATTTCCGAAAACATGTTCATCCAGAGGCTACTTGGGTTGAGGGCAACATACCATTTTGGTGGCCCCATTTTATTGCTTTTTGGCGTTTTTGTTTTTCGTTTATTAAATCTTTCCACCCACATTTGCCTATCGTTCGGGCGCAACGCAAATGCAGATCCTTGCCAGAGAAATAGAGAGAGAGAGAGAGAGCTTCTCTAGAGTTGCCTTCATTGAATATGTTGTCCTGTTCCGCTTCCCTCCGTCATGCTCCATTAGAGTGGCACTACTACTAGCGGCTACACACCGGCGGCTAGAGCGCTCGAAAGTTCATGAGCAGCTCCCAAATGCTTACTTTTAATTTAATTCCGCCATGTTTCCCCTAGTCCCTGTCCCCACCGGAGCAGCCCTCGCCGAAGAATGCACCCGAAAAGCGAGACGATGGAAAGCATCGAAGACCATCGTTCGTTCGTTCGCTCGTTGGAGTACCGTACGGTTGGTGAACGATATGTTAATGTGAGGCGTCTCGTCGTCATCGTCGTCGTCGGCTACGGGTGGCCACTAGCAGCTTCACCACTTCCACATTCACCACCCCGAAAATGGCAGAGACTTAACGTGGAAAATCCGGTCATACCGTTCCATCCGTTGCTACCGTTGGCGAAAAATTTCCTTCCAAACAGTTTTCTGACTTTCGAGCATCTCGACGTCGAGTGTCGACGACGACGACGACGACGACGACAAAATTCAACAAATCCCCGCATCCACCACCGTCGACGTGCTGGGGCCCGGGAACTGGGACAGAGGCACATCAGTACGCGTCTCACGCCCCGCCGGGAGGAAGCTGCTCATCGCCATCGCTCTCGCCGTCAGCCCGAAATTCCATCCGCAACATCGTTGCACGCCACACGCCCGTGTGCCTTATCGGACGGCCAGGACGCAATCGAACAACGTGTGTATGCATTCCAGGGGAAACCGAGGCCAGAGGTAGCACCACATTGTATCATCGGTACGACGCCATGAACCAAAGCCGTCGATGACGACGACGACGACGACGACGAAGCTCCATGGAGCCGGAGATGAGCATCACGGCGTGACGGTATTTTTATGCAAAGCAACGTTTTTTGGTTCAAGCATCAAGCGTTGGTGTAAGAAAATCTGGTACCCCCCCTCCTTCTGGCCCTTCGCAACGGGAACGGGACCCCTTTTTGGCTCTCGGTTTTCGGGGTCGCGTTCAGTAATGTGCGCATACTGGTCCATCCCGTGCCCTTGTGGTGGTGGCGGTGGGCGAGATCAAATTGATATTTGTTCGTGGAAGAGGTAATGCTCAAAATAATGATAATAATAATATGACAGTCCAGAAGGAGGACGTGCTAGACGGAAAGGAAGCGAAGCAAAGGGCTGTCCGCACCAAAGCATCATCAAAGTTGGCTTCGCCAAAAGGACGTCTCCACTCGACGCGCGGTCGCGCAGGGTGATGTCGATGCAAAATCCGTGGCCACCAAGAGAGAGAGAGGGAGAATAAGAGAGGGAGAGAGCAGAGTGGCTTTATGCGGGAGTTTAAAAATACTGATGCTTAATTTAATTGGCCCGGTGGAACGTGATCGCTTTAGCGAGCGAACGAAACGAAAGCAGAGAGCATGCACAGCTTCAGGGGCCCACCCCCAGGATTACGGTGCAATCCTCCCTCATTCTTCTGCTTCTTCTTCTTCTTCTTCTGCTGGTGAATGAATGTAAAACGATTTCTCCGGGGCTCCGGGACGCTGTGCGCTGACATGGACGGGAAGGTCCTGTAATGTGATAAGAAGATCCCGGCGAAAGGGTAATTGAATAAGCTCGACGAAGAAACTGTTTATTACGGGGCGAATAATAACGGGCGAGCCGGGTTCTTTTTCCCCGTCTTTGTAACGTCCTTTAGTTTTCAAATTGCCAATAATTGGACGATGGTACGCTTCATCTCATTGATTGTACACGTTACTTGAACCGCCGACCGCTTTTTTTGCATAAATCAAAACACTTGGAGATAGCTATTTGGCAAGAAATGTGAGAATCTTCTAGTTATTTGCATTAACCAGGCACTAGTAAACGCCATGAGTATACCGTTATGGTGTTACTTTACACTTTACGCAGAACATTTTCGTCATGGCAACGAAAAACCGGGCTACTTCTTTGTGTGGCGATTCTCAGCTAATTTTGACAGATTGAACGCAACAAGAGTTCGCGTACATCTTTTGTGAATAGCGGAGTACAGCATTAACTTGTTCGAAAACACAATCCGGCACCTTAAATGCCTCGTAATGGTCAATTAAACCTATCTCCAACATTTCTACGTAATATTCCAATTTTTTGTTGTAATTATCACCAACGGAAGCATACCTCAAACTGGAAAACCTTTCCATATAACCAATGTACTACTAACAAATTTCCTGATCATCTTTACATTTAGTTTAGCGTGCATATCGTGCCAGTTGTACTGCAAACGCCGTCATGGCCATCAAATTTCACCTTTTTTAATTCGAAACGATCGCCTTTTTCCATTCTTCTATCGGGAAATGTCCACTGCAATTCTACGAATTCCCCGTTTATCCTTTGGAGAAAGCTTACTTTTCTTCCCATGTTTCTCGCTGGGATCAAGTTAATCGCCACTTTTCAATTAATTTTCAACAGCAGTGAGTGTCCTATCAATTCTGTGACCTTTTTTCTTCTTAAGAGCTATGCGTCATGGTAGGTTTTGATTATTTTAACTCAAAACTCGACATTTTTAATTCGAGAAAAAATATGTAACAGTTAAAATTATGAGCAGTCACTCATTTTGTATTAAAAGTGTTCACTTATTCTTTAAAACGACATAGTGGTATCAATTTTTAGCAGAATCGAAAGAACTAATTCAGGTTCTTACTATGTTTTGTGTGATTAAAATTAAATTTCTGCTAAACTGAACTAAACTGAGCTATTTTCGTTCCGCTATGACAAGTATCTCTATGTACACAAATATTTTTGTTCGGCGTGTGTAGGGACATCTTAATATGACACCAATTTGTTGGTTTTATTTGTAAAGCAGATAGGAGCTTCTCGTTTCCCTTTTTAACGGCTTGCTTTCTCTGATCACCAACATTAAAAGGCTT
>NC_064875.1:38373438-38410938 GCF_943734745.1 Anopheles darlingi | reverse complement strand
TCTGGAATGATGATGCGTCTGAACTCGAAATGGGTTTATGGGATAGTTCTAAAACCGTCAGCGAATTTCTAAAACGAGCGCCTCTCGACCATAACCTCACTCAACAGACGCAACAGAGAGCCCCTTCCCTAATACGGATCTCATTAGCCAATTTGTGTGATACGTTGTCATGTTCAGTAGCCCCATAGCAACCATAAACCTAAATTGTCCGCATTGACTTCATCGTCGAGGGGCCATTATCTACTCGAATGAAGCGCCAGCAATTTTGGGGCCCCGTTCGCCAATCAACCGGCGGCTGCGGCGGCGGCGGTGGCGGCCGTTAACCCAAATATATAAAAATCTATCACGACCATTGCGGCGTGACCGGCCGTGAACCCTCCCCCCCGGGGGTGGGAAGGTGACGTCACAAACATGGAACGCAAAGAAGTGCAGCAAAATGGCCGCATAAAAACGGACCAAAACAACAACAAACTCCCTAATCACCCACCGAACGCACCACAGACACGACGGACAAAATTAGGGAACCCACATCCATCGCCATTAGCAGCCACCATTTGGCTAGGGGATAAGAAGAACGGGAAGTAAACGCGAAGCAGCCTCGCGCGCGCAATGCAATGCCAGCGACCAGACGCGGGATGTGCAGCAGTCCACGCGGTGGAAGTTCCATCAAGGCGCCGTCGCGGCCCGAGGCAGGAAGGGGGACACTCAGACAGTGGAGGAAGGGAGTTGTGTGCGGTGCGGTGTGGTTGTCTGCCGTATTATGGGGTCGTCGTGGTCCAGTCTGGAAGCTTACTCATGGGACCGTCTGGCGGTTTGGGGTGGTGAGGGGGAGGAGGGTGACGTTACCGTGAAATGGAACGGAAGGAAGATGTTTATCCAAACCACCAACACCAACACCAGAGTGCCTGGGGACCGACCGACCGACCAACCATCCGGACGATTCGGTGACTCTCGTTTTGTGTGTGCTGTAATGAAGGAACGCTTCTCATCGCCATTGCGAGAATACGTCATCATCATCATCATCATCATCGGCACCATTTGGAGAGTCATTTTTTCACTTTCTGCTGCGACGCGGCTGCTGCTGCTGTTGCTGCTGGCAACCGAAAGTTTGACATTTCGTAGCAAAAGCTCGTCTGCGACGCAAGTCGGCCATTAGATTAGAGCCATTTCGCACACATCTAAACACCCGGTAGTCGCGATGCGTGTTTTCGTGATAATTACGCCAACTGTTGTGGTCCATTGTTCTTATCTTGGTTCGACCGTTCCACCACGGTGTCTGAACACACACACACACACGACAGAGTGACAGAGGCGGCCGGATGTGGCGGATGTGTAGTGCCGCTCGCTCCTTCTGTCATCTTTTCGGATGTTCCATTTTGGTGTGTCAGCAGCTGGTGCGCGGCAGAGAAGGCAAATAACTGACCTAAGCTAACCATTTTTTTCGTGGCCTGGCACTCCTCGTGAGTTCGGTTTTCTCGTGCGTCATTTGCGCGTCGAGTTGCGATCGTCCAGCACCGTGCGTGCGTGTGTGTGTGCGCTGACGACGCTTTATTTGGTTAGCTACTGTGCACACCGCACCGACAACCGAGGAGGCGACACGACCAGTAATGGTTTTCTTGCTTTCTTTCTTTCCTTCTCTCTCTCTCTCTCTCTCTCTCTCTTTTTGTTGTTTTATTATTTCTTTCCTTTTTTGGGGGCCACCGTCTCAAGGTGGAGGTTCAGCTACTGCATCAGGACGACGTCAGTAACGTCAGTTGTGGTTGGCGAAATTTCGCGGTGGTTATTGAAAGCGAATGACAAATGCTGGTGGCGGTGGTGGCGGCGGTGGCGACGATGGAGGAGGGTGTAGTGTCCCCAAAAACACACTCACAATACGGATGGACCGGAGAGCATCGCGGACACGACTAAACAAACCGAAATGAGGTCAGTGCGAGGTAGGAGATAGGCCAATGTGTGGTCTGTGCGGCCGGTGGTGGTGGTGTGTGCGTCCAGTGAAACCAAAAGTGAAGGTGTCCGTGAACGAGGGCGTATGCAGGGGGGTTTGGTAAAGAGAAAATGATGCGCAAGGAAGGAGAGAAGTGACACCTTCGCGGTCGCTGGCACGATGATCGATTTGAATGCTCGCTACAGGGGGAATGGTATGCGTATTGTCACGTTTTCATTAACCGGAAGTTATGAGTAGCACGTAGAGAACAGTACAATTAGCCAATTACTAATATTTTGGTGAACAATTATTTGTATTAAGATAACTCTCAATAAAAATGGAATGTTTCAGCTTGATTCTTATACGTACATTATTATGAACTAAAGGAACACGTGTTTTGAATAAAATCGCCAATGCAGTGCAATTAATTCCCAATTATACTAGGACATATTCATATTAGCTAATAGATAGTAAGCAAATTATAACCGAAGAGTTGATTGATGCTTCCTAATTCCTTTTACTCTGAATACCATTACTCCTAGTATCTAATAACTTTTTAATATACTCCAAGTACCCTACTATATCGAAAAAAGTTTATTTTAATGCAAAAACTACTGTGTTGATTGTAACTTTCTTCTTTAGGTGCACACTCCAAGTATCCTTGTATTCGTCAGTAAAACGTTAGACAACAATATTGAAATCATAAAATGACTGCTTATGTTTAAAAACTTGAACGTTTAATTGTTTAATACAACATTAGCAGCTATATGCTCAAGGATCGGTTTTCTAGAAGCACTACATGTAGAGAAGTGTTTGCTTTCCGGCGTAATTTGGGCATTATGCTGATAATGATCCTTTTTTGTGTATAGTATTTATTCACACTTGATAATCAAACTCTTCCTCTTCGGTTATATCTGGTCAAAAATGATATTTCACAAAGAGTTAACAAACTAGATGAGTTCTTATAAAATGCTAATTCCTTTAACTGTAAGGGCGCGCGTGAGAAAGGATAACAGTTAGTTACGTAAATAATAATAACAATGTAACGAGAAAAGCAGCAGAATAAAGTACAACTACCATATAATGACTAATTAAATAAATAAACAACGTGCTCTGTTGATGAGCATATAAAATAAATATATAAAATAAGGGCCACATTTGTCAGGCTACATTTTATAAGACGGAGATGATCCCTCAAGCTGGTCCGTAGACGTAGAAAGTTCGAAATGGGACGACACTTCATTAAAACGACGGGACATCGCGATGATGGGCTCATTGAGAGTATAAATGTTATTGGCACGTTGTACTGTGAGGCAGCGGTACGATGACTGGAGGATCCGAGCCAGTACACGTTACACTAGTACCATTACGATGCCGGAAGATCTTTTAATCGTTGCGTAAAAGCTCCATCTCTGAAATATCTGTTCGATTTTTCATTCGTCTTCCATTTAATAAGGAATAAGGAATAAACTCATTTTTCAAACACTCGCAAGATGATCTTTCGTGGATCATCTTTGATAAACGATTGCGGTTCATCATTCTGAATTGCTTTTCAATTTTTGAAATAAGTCTTAGCAATCATCGATGATCTATCTACGTCTTTTTTGATAAGTCGTTTGCTTATTATGACTTTTGTTCACTTCAAATCATAACATAACATAAGAAAGGCATTTATGCGACATCCTAACTCGTGGTATTTGGATTCAGTGCTGAATACATCTTAAGCGGTTCTTGCAAACAATAAGAAAATAAAATTTTCTTCCAAAACAACTGAATTAACGTACTTTGAATGATATTTACAATCAAGCTCACACCTGCACAAAAAAAACTCAGGGAAAGAAATCAATTAGTTAGTACTGCAGGATAGGATCATCAATAGCGCAATGGCAATGACAACACACAACAGTTGTAAGCAGATGCAATCAACGCGCTCCAAGCGCGTGTTTGCGGCGTGTGTTACTCTAATTTACACTTGATCACCATCATATTCAAGAAAGGAGGAAAAACCTGAATCGAAATCTATTCCGTTCACCTGACCTCGTGGTGCTAAGCGTAGAACATGGAGCCCGACACTGTACCCGGGGGGGCAAAACAGTCGTATTGCTCTCTATGAAGCAGCAGCAGCACCAGCAGCACCATGTTGGTTGAGCATTCAAGGCCATGGTTGTTAACCTCTGTGCCAGTTACATGTGGCGGCCGCGCAGCGCTGCAGGAAGGGAACGTCAGAGCAAACGTCCGACTGTCAGCATCATGGTCTCGGTGCGTTTAATCTCTCGGATTCCGCCTCGCCGAGACCATCTCTCATCATCTGCACACCATCTGTGCATCTGCGGCGTGGCCTCCTCTACTCACTTTCGGTCCCGGCGACCGGCGGCGAGAGGTGATCGGCCAGATGACGTACCCCCCTTCCCGGGTGGGAAGGTAGGGGATTGTTAAAATATTGTGTACAAAATATGACACTCAACAACGCCAAAAGTGTCACGACAAAAATCACCTTGACTATCGGCGTGCGCGCCAGTGAAATGTGATCGTCGCCAGGGTTACAAGCAAGTGAGCGATTTGCACTGCGATATCGAGAAGCAAGCTGCTGTTGCTGCTGCTGATGCTGCTGATGCTTGCATTCAGATTCCATCTCTTGATGGTCTTGTGCCAACAAAATAAACATGGCTGGCGCTATCGCGTTGTCGAAGCTCACCACCGCCGCTAAACGTTCACCGTAACCTCAAAATTCGCGCCCAAGGTTTTCTGCCAGTCGCCCGAATGTGCGTTTGTTTGTGCGCGCACACTCGTGTGTGTGTGTGCGCGTTGCGGCAGGTCAGGGTGCGAAAGGAAAATGCGGTTCCCAAACGAACGAAAACACATTCTCGAAATTTATGATCCGACAACAGCAAGTGGATCGAGATGCGACCCTGGGGGAGGAGAATGTAGACGTAGACGATGATAAGATAACATGGCAGAGAGAGAGAGAGAGAGAGAGAGAGAGAGAGAGATACTGCAAAATGTGGAATGTTTGTTTATGCACTGGGAACAGTTGAAACCATCCATCCGTTCGGAAGCATATGGGTACAGGAATTCCTTTCGCTTAAGAAGTTTAGAAATGTTTACGGGACCGTTCGGATTCAACTTCCCAGCTGAAGAAGTCATTTTGTTTTCCGTTTTTTATTTTGTCACTCTCTCTCTGAGGAAAACATGATGCTGCAGATGGATGGAGTCGAAACGGAATAACGACTGAGGGAGGAAGGGAGGAAGGGAACACACCTCTTATCATTAAGCTCTGGAGTGACCTTCGTTGAACCTCTCCGCGCTGCCGCGAAGGATCGGATGATACCATGCCGAACGGTAATGGAGCTTCGAGCGAAGTAGGCCGCAACAACGCTAATACCTGACGACGTCTAATAGGGGGACGGGACGAAACGGGAACGTTGATGAAGTTGTTGAACTGTCAAAGTGAGTGAGTGAGAGGGCGAGCTATATGGCTTTCAGGATCGAAGGAGCCCGCAGTGAATGAACGGACAGAGACGCTATAATGACGGCCATTTGCAGAGGAGGACCAAAATCGGAATGAGGTTCGTTCGTTTGGTTCGTTGCTCGCGGCACGTACACTACTCTGATGACGAGCGATAGCTCGAGACGGGAAGGGTGTGATTGCGGCCGCTCGATTACACTCCGCGTATCACCCCGCGAGTCCTCGACATTCTCCCCTCTTCAGCGTGTTTTGCGCGAGCCTTGACTTTGAAAAACGTGAACCGCAGAAGAAGAATCCACCACCTCCTCACCACCGTACCCCGCACGGTCCCAGGGGAAAATGCTATCAGCGTTCAAACCGTGGTAAACAGCAGATAACGATTATCATCGCGGGGATCGGCCATGCAGCCGATGATGGTGGCCACCGGCGGCACCAAACAACTTGTCGTAGATCAGTACCTGAGGCGTGTTTTAGCAATCTAAAATAAGTGCGATAAGCCACTCCAATCGACCACAGTGACTGACCCAAAATGAGGTCAGTCTGGCGAGAGGGATGATGGTGCTGGTGGTGAGTAATAAAAAGCGCAAAAAAAGCAATACTGCCCCGCGACTTGGCCGATAGGCGAAATGAATGCACTTTTCGGACCCGGAGGGTCTCGAGCAGATAGGGTGGTAGGGCGTCTATAGCGCTGGCCGGAATGTGACCGCCGGTTGCACTGTTTCCATGGATGGAACTGGCTCTTCAAACTGTCAACGACTACCGGTTGTCTTCGATATGCGAAGGCCGCACTAGACGACCCGCTATAGAAGCTGTAGCGCTACTGCTACTTCCTCGCATCATTTGCAGTTGCATCTAATCGATTTAAGCGGGTGTCTGTGGTGCTCCTCCTCCTCCTTCTCCTACTCTGTGAAGATAATGATTTTATTTCACAAATTACACCCCACCAACAGTGCTCTGCAACTCGTCCGATCCGCAGGAGTGACGGTGATGTTCATTACTGGCAATCAAAATGCTGTAAAAGTTGCCAGAACCCATCCCCCCGGGGGCCAATGCAGCAGCATCGGCCAAAGGTCCCTGTCCCTGTCCCTCGTGCGTGCCCTCCCGTAGTTCCTTATTGATCTCAATTGTTGTGTGCGGTGCTGCTCTCTAGTACGTAGCGGTAGAACCTTGAAGTGACTAGAACCGGCAGTAGCGGCAGTAGCAGTAGAGCAATCCCTGGTATGTGCGCATGTCCATAGCCGCCAGCGCAGATCACGACACACACGACCACAGTGGCCGGGTCCACGACATGCGTCGATCACATGTCCTCGTGGCGCTAGAAAAATGGCGCATCCCTCTTGCTTCTCGCCCCTCTCTCCCTTGACGCTTTAGACCAATGAGGACGATAAATGATGATTGAGCAAAATGAGGTTCTCGTGTTTTGGTGCGAGCTGCACCCCCTCTAGCCCTCCAAACACCCCACTGCATGACCGCTATGACCAATTGACCAACTTCTCGACGCTCTCGTCTGTTTGTTCTGTTGTAGTTCTCTGGGGCCATCAACTCAACACTAGGTTTAGGTCGAGGATAATCGCCATTTAAACGACGGGCCACACTTAACCCACTTTTAGATAACGGTACACACACACACACACACACGCGCGCAGTGGGGTATTTTAATTTTTACATTTTGCTCTATATCCCTAGCGTGTGGAGAGAAGGACGGGATTGACCTTAAATGCTGTAGTGTCCGCACACGGATACGCAGAGGCGCTCTGACGCGCTATGGTTTGGTGATGGTAAATGGCGTTCAATCAAATGGGGTTTTATTGTCACTCGCGGATCCATTCGCTAGGGGATCATCAGCGAGATCATCAGCGCGAGCCAGCGTCATGCTGGCAGACGCTTAACGTCTTAATTACGGGTACTCATGATGCACAAATTGGTCTCATCATCTCGTCAAATATTGGCGCAACGACGACGACGACGACGACGACAACGCATCCGAAGGTTCATTTCGGAGACGCACTTCGCTTCCAGGGCCTCCCAGGATCGTCGTTGCCCGGATCGTCACGTCACGACGCGAGAGCTTTGACATCGATTACTATATTTCGAAATGGTCGAAGCAAGCCACCACAGACCGAGACCAGACGACCAGACCCAGACTGAAACTGTGAAGAACATCGAACACCGAAAAGGAAAAGAAGCGCCAGACGCACATACACTCACACATACAGACATACAGACATGAGCGTGTGTGTGTGTGAGCCACGAAGCGAACGAAGCGGAACCGGGAAGCGAACCTAGCGTAATGTAAATAAATATTTATTAAATTAAACACGCAACCGGCCATCGAACGCGCGGGGCCGTAATGAACACATGCGGCTGGCGTTGCTGCGTCTAAGGATGTTGCGATGCGGTATGTGGGCGCGTAGGTTGGTTGGTTGGGAGGGGAGTAATCCCACCTACACGCGGTTGCCATATTTGTGGTCGTCAGGATTGAACCGTCGAAGGGTGAGGTCGCTTAAGCTGTAAGCTTTAATGCCCGCCCGAGATGCCGGCCAGAGAGCTGAAGGAACGGAAGGTGAACTGGTCCGTTCGTCACGTCACGTACCACCACCACCACCACCACCACCACCACGACTTGCTGCTGCTTCCACGTTGTGGTTTGTGGATTCGCAAAGGAAGGTGTGAATGTGCGCTCCCGAAGCCAGCGGTCATCGGTTCGAACCATCATCATCAGTGCTGCTGCTACTCGTATGCAAATCAGCAGCAGCAGCAGCCATCGAGCTTTAAAACGAGAAACATACACACACACACACACAGTGCCGCGAGGGTGACCGCAAGCGTATTAGGAAAAGAATTGATTAGACCACAAGATTGCAGGCGCCCAGCCACAAGACCGGCGACATTTCATCATCGTCATCATCATCATCATCATCTTTGGTGTTGTATTATCATTCGACCAGCAGCAGCAGCAGCAGCAGTAGCGGCTGCTGGACATACGTGGGGGGGATGATAAATTAAAACACAAAATTAAGCGACACATTTATGGTATGTAGCAACCGTTGTCGATGGCTACTGCTGCTGCTGCTGCTGCTGCTTGAAGGGCATTGCAAAATACAAAATGGCGTTTGCTGTCTGACCATTGGCTGGATTGATTTATCGGCCAAGATGCCAGCAAAGCGCAAAGTATCATCATCATTTGAGCATTAAATTGTTTAAAGTGGTCTACGGGATGGGGATTATCCTGCCTAAGGCCCTAAGGGGTAGACAGGTAACAGCAAGACACAGCAGGTGTCGCCCCCCTTTCCCTATCCATTTAACCGCAAAACCATCAAAGTTCATTATCAGCAACGGAACACGCTTGTTACGAGAGAGAGACCAGACACAAACACACACGTACACATGTACATTGCAACCAATGTTGTCCTTACCGCCTAATCCGTGGCTAGTGGATCGTGTAATTGGTTTGCAATAATGTTACCGGATAAATGGTCCACCGGATTGCTGCTGCTGGTAGCGTAGATCCTTTCCGCAGAGCAATCGCCTGAAGCCATTTGCATGAAATGCACCATGAAAAGCGAATCACCACCAAGCGGCCACTGGATTGGTTCTCCTCACTACACATTAATGAATGGATTGAGAGGACGAGAAGGAGGAGAAGATTCAACAAAATCATCCGAAACGATTGCAGAAATGCATCAAAATCGATTAGGTTGCACAATTCTCAACGTGCATCGGCATCGGGGCATCTCGTAAATATCAATAACGCCCCTCATCATGGAGGACGCATCGGCCATGCAATCATCAATTAACGTACTCCAGCGGAACGAGACGCGGCGTCGATGGCTTGAAGAGGCCAGGGCTGGCTGTCTGGTGGGCCAGCTCTTTACCAGCTTATCTCTCGCCAGTTCGCCAGTTCGCTTCTGGCGTCGATTGCGCTTGAAGTGAGTGCAACGCCGCCACCGCCACGACGACGTGTATCCGGTCCACCAACACCAACGGCTTTTCGGGATGGGAGGATGGTTAATAAATAATGCATTAGCCTGTAAGCGATACAGCGCCACGGTGGCCACGACGACGGCACGACGACGCTCCCCCCGACCCTCGATTATCGCGACCGGAAGGCATCAAATGCAAATCTTCTGCCGTAGTACGGCTATGCGCCAAATGGTGTATATTGGACTCCCTGGTGATGGCCACCGTATGTGTGGCTGGGGCTAGACATCATCGTGATCCCGATACGGATTGAATTTGATGGAAAGAAGTAGGAGAGGACGGATGGAACGGAGGAGTAAAAATCGCGAAAAAGGAATCGCTAGTTATATTGAACTAGGTCATGATATGCATGTGCATCATGGCGCAGTCGGTGGAAAGTCATAAATATCTCGGAACTGCATCGAGAGGTACCGGGAGATGACAAGAGCACGCGCGCGCTTTGATAGGAGCTGATGATGGTGCATTGATCTGTTTGGCTTCTATCGACCGAAATGTGTTATCGATTCGAATGTTCGAGTGTTCGAGAGTGAGACTTTTGGCCTTTTTTCTTATTGGACGAGTTGCCACTTGGACGATAAGCACTTCAAACTAAACGCCAAAAGTACATTCGTCAGCAAACCGGTGGGCAGCATTTTCAGAATAATAAAAAAATACACGATATGTTTACAACACATTGGCCTGAATTCCGCTGTGCAAGACTGTTTACGGGATCGCTTCTTGAAGGAAGGGATTTGTTTTTCTCTCTCTCTCTCTCGATCGCCGGCCAGTCCAGTCCCGTGTGTTTGTTTGAAAAGCGGCAGCTTTTTTTTGCACTCCCGGCATTCGCTTCGCTTATTGATTTCAAATGCACAGACAAAATATCTTCGCACTTCGTGGGATGCAAATCATGCAAAATCCGGAGCAAAAGAGCCTGACCTCCTTCTTCGCTGACGAGTGTTCCGATGAACCGTGGATGCGGTTTAGCAGTTAAGGGGGGCTATGGTATTTAATTTTTATTCATATTTACTTTTTACATTTTTCCTTGAATGCTTAACCTATCATGAGTATTGTGTAAAATGTTTGGATCAATCGAAGCGAAACTTACAAAGATATTGATTTAAAAAAAAAAGAGTTTCATACAATGCTCAAAGTATTTTATTTCGCTACTTTGAATCGAGATTCCTAAAACATGCGTTTTCATTGTCGGTGCCCATCATAACATAAAAAAGGAGTGGACCGATCGATTTGAAATGTTGAACACATAATCTGTGCATTATATGCTAGGTAGCTCCGTATTTTTTTTAATTATGTAAAACGCGTGTTTTGAGGCTAAATTGTAAATAGCATCACTTTTCTAATATTAAATTCTGCAAAAAATTAAAAACTGTAAAATTAAACAAAATCTCGACCGGGCTACTTGGATAAACTTATAATCTAACGAAAGGATAGTGATTTGTATGTTTCGATGTGCACCACAAA
This sequence comes from Anopheles darlingi, assembly GCF_943734745.1. Lineage (NCBI taxonomy): Eukaryota > Metazoa > Arthropoda > Insecta > Diptera > Culicidae > Anopheles > Anopheles darlingi. Next base: position 38,400,109 of record NC_064875.1, on the reverse strand, counting down.
AAGTATATTTTTGCAGACTTGCCTTTCTAGATTGGAGATGCCATATACGAATTTTTTAATAAATCTTCCCCAAAATAGAACAAAATATCATTAAAAACTTGAAGATTAATATGATATTTACTTGAAAAAATGAAGTTGAATGGTTTCTGAACGAAAAATCTTAAAAAAATGAGCCTTTTGTCAATTAAACTAGAATTAACCATAGCCCCCTAAATAAAGATCTCGAGAAAGATGCTCCAGCAGCAGAGCAGCAGAAATATTGTAAAGATTGCGTCCCGAAAATCTCGAAAGGAATGCGGATTTTAACCGTAGTCAGGGGAGAAAGTAATTTGTCGGTCTTCGACACCATCTTGACCACCGGCGGTTGACCGACACTCCGACACACCGGCACCGGCATTCAATTTTCTCGACCTTATCACGCGTCACCACCAGACGGCGGTCGCAGTATCTTATCAAATTGTCCGGGAACGGGGACTGCATCGCAGTGCTGCAGTTCTGTTGCACTTTTGTTTTGTTTTGCTATTTTCGGTCTGCAGACTGCAGAATTGTTTTGGTAATAACACATCATCACCGATCGGCTCTGACGTCATCGTGCGAAGCACCGAAAAGGAGGTCAAGGAGATAAGGGAAAGATGATGATGATGATGATGATGGTGGTGGCGAATGCAATGGCGTGATGGTGGCGGCGGCGGCTCGAAATTACCGCCGCGTGAAGGTTGCGGTCGATTCGGCGAGTGACACAAAAAAAAAAGCGAACAACGTCGAACGTGAAAAATGAGTAAATTCCGCGGAGTCACCCGCGTTCCGTAAGAGAGTTATTCAATGTCCGGCGACCTGCTGCTGCTGCTGCTGCTGCGAGGAGCTGCTATTGTTTCTGTGCGGAATTTTTGGTCGCCTTATTTGCTGCTGGTTGTTGGTGACTATCCAATTTCATTGGAGGCTTCATGTCCGGTTTCGGTCACCGATGCAACGAAAGATAAATGATTGCTCGAGCAGCAAAAAAAGCAGCGGCCCAGATGGTGGTCCCTATGGGAGGAACTTTCATTCGATTCGTCAAAACGGGGAATCTCGCACCGCGTGGCAGTTCCGCGAAGAAGAACGATTATCGCTCTTGATTATAGACCCCTCTAATAGATAATGCATTTTCGGAGATTCGGAGGTTAAACGAATGCCCCGGATCGGTCAGGTAACACCTATTTCGCAATCAAATTACGACTCACCCATCGGCATCGCAACAGTCGCCGATAAGAAGGAAGGTTCTAATTTTGGTCACCGGTTGCAAATGTGGCACCACGAATTGTATGCACGAAAAAGTGTAGCGCAGCTATCAAAATTTACACCTTACCGCTCGGATGGCGGATTCGCATTCCCACCTGACCTCATTTCGCTCCAGACACTGCACTTTGGAGCAAAATGAGCAAAAAAACCAAACCAAACGGAACAGGCAGCGCTACCGCTGGGAGATCTGTTGTTATTTCGATGAGCGGTGCGCGATGTTCGTTTGCAAATCTGTGTGCATACAGTTGTGCAAAGTGCAGCTGCATCGACGACGGTAGCGTATCTAATCGGTGACCTACTTTACGAATTATTTTTTGTTTTTTGGTCACAAAACAACCAACGGATACAATCGGCTACCGTCCGATGTTGATAGCGGTTTTTATTTTTAAGATGAAAATGGTTGATAATCATTGATGGCATCTATGAAGCAAATGGCAAGTATTCGTTTGAAAATTAAAAGAAATGATTAGTTTAATTAATCATTGAACTCCATTGAACTATTCGAGAGTAGGTTCTGTTTAATTCCGGATCCGTGGTTATCATTAAATCAAACTATCCTTTAAATGGAACAGATCACATTGAATGAAGCATTTTTCGTACTACAGATTTCAAATGGAACAAGTGTTCAATTTTACTGGAATGATTTAAATTGAACAGAAGGGCTAAGTTATCGAATTTGGCCAACAAATTACTCATGATTCGTCAATTGGCTGCATAACAAATTTAAGTATAGATTCACTTTTTGGCTGTAATCATCATGAATATTTTAGTATTTGATTGAAAAATGAAATGGTAATGAAGAAACACACCGCCCTCCACCAAAAACGCTCTGATTGCTGCTTTTCAAAAGATAACTTAATTAACAGATGGTTTCTTTGGAATCGTGATGGAGGTTCTAATTAATATTTTGAAGACTAAGGAAGAAAATGGTAAAATATCGAATGAAGTGGAAAACCACCACATAATGTAGGTTACCATCTAAAACTTTTCGTTTCGCCACCGACAAATAGTTGTATAATATAAATGAGACACTATTTGCATTTTGAAATCTTGTTACTTCCACCATAGTATTAAGTAAAGCAAGAATTTAACTAGTAAGTCTCTACTAAGTCTCGTAACATTTCGAATAACTTATGCAATGTTCTCGATCTTTTGACCAATTATTCGCAAATAACAACCACCATTTCGAGCTTTCAAACAATTATCGAAGACTGTTTAAAGCTTGAGAACACCAACACAAACGCATTTGACAAGTCACAATAAGTAGTGCATCAAAATTAGTTTTTTAAACTCAATATGAAAATATTATTATTATTATTATTATTATTATTAAAAATAATAAGTATTCGCTGAAATATTCGCGGAAATATCGCCAAACATATGCAGTACACTCTCACTGTGCTATTCCTCAAATATCCGGGTTGCATCCGGACAGCACTTTGCCCTTTTCTGGTGATGAACAGAGACAAATATGAAACGGTAAGGCAAAGTGGGAACACACCATCATCTCGATTCGAAAATAATCTGCACAACTTTCTCGTAAAACGAAGCAGAAGAAGCTACCAAAGTTTAGCTCTTTACTTATCAACGCCAGCACTAGTGCATCCTCCTGGATGTCCTCCTCCTTGCCCGGTTTCCAGGAGGAGGCACAAACTTGGCAATAAAAGGCGAAGGCATCCAACCAACCAACCAACCGACCGGGTAGCCATTCTTCTTATTGGATAGTCAGATCGAGCCGGAAATGGTTGGCCACGTCCGGTGCAGGAGTTGAAAGTGATTGTGACACAATAATTTGAAATTGTTTTGCTAGAAAATTGCAAATCCATCGCCGCTGGGCATCGGGCAGAACGTGCACCGAAGGACCGACAGAGTCCGAGTTTCTGGGAGTCCTGGCCGGAACGACGGCTACTATGATTGGGTGCAGGTGCACAGACCCAACCTTTGCACAAGTCGAGCAGCAGTCGCTCGTCTAGCAGTGAATGCAGCAGTGAGAGGACGAAGGAACTTTCATTTGTTTCAAAGCACGGGCTACTGCGACCAGTAGCTGGCCAGTCGCTGCTGGCCGATCGTTTCTCCTTGTTGCTAAAGCCCTAGAGGCGAAGGATCTGTGCAACTCTGCACTGCAAAGGATACATTGCCATGTCTTTGAATACTCGGCTCCGGGGGCTTGGCCGGTCAGGTTTGCGGCGCGGTGGCAGGACACCCGGTGTGCCGGCCCGGTTCCGATCCGTTTGTTGTGCTTTCAAAAAGATGAAATACTCCTGGAGCGATTTTGGTCCAGTCCAGACATCATCATCGTTTGCATTCGATGGCGTCGAATCCGAGCATCGAGGTTCCGAACGCTGTTGTCACTTCATAGTCGACACATCGGACCACCACCGCATTCACCATTGTCCGGACCTCCATCCCCACCGCCTGAAATGTGCCACTTAGTATCCTTCACCGGCGTTCGGCACTTTATCTTTTCCATCCTCGGAAAAGCCAAACTCAAAAGCATCATGGCGGCGGCGGCGCACCGGATGACCGGACCGACTGGGAAGGAGGATCGCAATTTCCTTCGTCCGTCTGATGCGTTAGGAAAAATATTGACATCAAACTCCACTCCGCTCCGTCTCTTCTACCTCTTGATCGCTTTCTCGATTTCTGTTGATTTTTCCACTCAAACCACTCTCGTGTCTCGTCTATATATCACGTCTACTGGCCAGCCGGCGGGCGATTGACCACTTTCGTGCCCGAACCGAAAGTCAACATCGCCGCCAGTATCGGCCACCACACCATGATGATAATGATGAGGAGCTCGATGGACACTGTTCGGTGTTGAAAGCGCATCGCTCGGGTTCACATAACCCGCAGCCCACTTTTCGTTCGTTTCTCTCTTCCCGATAGAACCTTCATGCCATATAACGTAAATTGCATTTCACTTTTGGGTTCCGAGTGCGTTGCAATCGTTAAAAACGATTTTGAGAGTTGCATTTGACCCGTTTCCATGGCGATATCGAATGACCTAAACATGGCCTTGAACCTGCACATTCAGGTACGTTCCGATCGGATCATTATGCTTCTCTAAGACGTCTTCTTGGTGTCTTCGGAGTGGTTCCGATCGGTGGTTGACAGCTGGAGTAAACGAATTGAGCCATATCCGCACCACTGGCCCCGGGTGGGGGGTTTGGGGGCAATAAACCTTGTCCTCTGGACGCTCTGGTGATGATTATTCTCCTCTTCTCGACTTCCTCTCACAGCGTAAATCCGACACTCGGCGGCATTTCGTTCCTGCGCCAGCTTTCTCATATTTCCGGCCATATCGCTCGAGCAGATGGCGTGAATGATGGCATGGAGCGGGGGCCGGGGGTACTATGACTAATAATGCAGAACCATAATTTTATTACAGTTCATTGGCACTATCGTCAACGCCGTCGTCGCTGTCGTCGTCGTCGCGGTGAGATGCCGCGGCATCTCCTTGGTTTCTGCCGCATACTGCGACGACGACTGTGTGCGAATGCAAATGTTTACGAGATGCGTCGCGGCGTAGGTCGCCTCGAAAAGGGGTGAAATAGGGACCAGCCGAGGGGGGGTGTGGGAACGAGCGAGTTTTATGTTTATATTTCCCAATGTCAATGTGATTGATGAATAATTCCATGCCGCCCGGATGCACTGTCTCGGATCCGCCGTAAGTAGAACTCTCGCTCTGGCTGCGACTCTGGCTGCTACTCCCTGGTGCTGCTGCTGGTTCTGATCACAGTGAGCGTTGCTTTTGGTTCTGCATTCTGCCGCCCGACTGCAAAACGACCAACGCCACGATCACGACGACGACCACGACGACGACGACTGATGCACGCTGTGGGGATGGAGAGGGCTACAAAACAGAGTCAATCAGCGTGTCGGTTCTCGACGGGCCACTGCGCCCAGGCCCTGGTGGTGGTGGCCATAAAAATATCCAGAATCTGCCCGCCGTTTCCTTTTGCGGCACGGCCGCCGGTACCGGCCGGTTTCATCAGATTAACGATCGACGGCTACGGTGGTAGCAGCGGGATGTGCAAAAGTAAAACCAAAACCAGAAAGCGAAAAGAAAACGGAAAGAGAACGAAGAAAACCTCCGATTATCGTTGACTGCCGTGCCGTGCACTCTACATTGAAGACAGTGCCTTGTGCAACACTCTTGAATAATGGACACGGGAAGGAGCGAAATATTATCTCGATTGTATTTTTTACACCAAAAGATTACTGTTTTAATGCAAGGCAGGAATTGTTCGATTGTGTATTGTAGGTTTCAAATTGTAATTGTTACACTTGTTGACTTCTAATAACAGCACTGGCGAGAAATAAAGTATACGCGTGCATTTCCTTGATTCAATAGTTAAGACTCAACATGCATAGGGATGCTCCACTTCATTTGAAAAAATGTGATGGATGAGAAATTAATATAACGGAAATCCTAACGTCTTGGACTAATCAATAACTCTTCTTTCGCTACTTTGAAGGTTAACATAATACGTAATACTTAGATCGCTTGTTATTAATGAGCGTTTATTAAAAGCCTGAAATGTTGTCTGTTGCGTGATTTGTGACAATTTATTCGCCGCCAAGATTCAAGTCAGATAATTGAAGCGGATTATTGAATAGCTTTTTGTAAGATCCACACTATTTTTTTTTTCATTCCACAGTTAAATGTTGACGAAAATCCTCATTAAAATATTGGTGAGTAATGTGTGCTAAATCTTTATCGTTACTTCCGATCTTCGGAAATAACATTAATATATGAATAAGTGGCCATTATTGCAGCTCATTCAATGCGTTTACAGTATTCTGAACATGTTTACAAGAAATTCACCTCTTCTTGCTTCTGTTCGAACTCTTGATTATCTAGAAATAGAACTCTTTCCCCGAAACTAACGAGTTATTCAGCATCCTTTTTTGTAAAATCTAACGGCTTCATCCAATTGCCCTTACGAGTGAGCATTTTTCTGTGAATTTGGTCGTCAACCATTGCTGCTCTGAGTCGTAGCAGAATTATTATTGCAGGGTCAGGATCCTTCTCAAAGCACGGTGGCTAGTTACAAATTCATTTAGAATCGTTGTACCATGAAGCGTCCTGTCAAGGTGTTAATGAAGGGTTTTCGTCCACGACAAGAGTTTTGACGATAGTTCCTCAATCATGACACTTCCGCTAGACTTCCAGAAAGCTTATGCTATATTTTTACGCCTCTTTTCCAGGCTCTAGACCAATACCTGGTAGATTGTTTGGATAAAGTATTACACTTACAAGCAACTTTTTTTTACTTACTAGAGAATTGTGAAGGCAACAACCAATTGGCACATGCAATTGGATGACTCATCCTTCTCTGAAAATAATGTACAAATGATCTTTTATATCGATTAGAAATGGCTTTTTTCATTACCGATTGCTTCGTCTTAGTTTATTTCTAAAATATAACTCCTAATATAAACCTTAAGTAATATTTTCACACTCTAAAATCTGCTTAACTATCAATTGATTTCTTTTACTACAAATGACAACCTTCCTTTCCGTCTACTATAGCAATTTAACACATTGCACTTGGGACTCGGGTATATGACTATACCGGTAAAGTCGTTGATGATGTATACTTAACATTCGCCAGTAATGTACCAGCTTTTTCCTTTCGGGAAAACCCCGCGCCGTATCCTCCGGATACATAATTATGGTGCATCGACATTGCTACATCGACCACGCGGTAACTCTTTTCACGCGTTTAGTGTCATCTATATATATAAAAATCTCGTGTCACATTTTTTTGTGTCCAAACTCCTCCGAAACGGCTGAACCGATTCGAACCAAACTATGTGTGTGTCTTCTGTAGGTATCAGAATCGGATGTAAACTATATTTCATTCCCATTACTTAAGTTATTCAAAAAATAGAAAAATTATTTTCCGTAACTTTCTGTTAAACTTTGATTTGATATTTTTCTTAGATTTTTCATATAAAAAAACTCCTAATCCTAAATTTTCATAGCCCTAGCTCAAACAGTTATTTTTTAATGATTTTTTGAAAATCAACTACTTCACCCAACAGTAGTTGCAATACTGAGCGCCAGGGAGCGTTGTCAGTGCGAATTAATTTAATTGATGAGAATTTATCCTAGAAGGCTTAGCTCAGACCGGTTTAAGCAGCAGTTTAATGTGCTCGATTGCACTTTTAGTAGGAGGTAAAAAAATCTGCACTTTCCCCAAACAACTATGATGATAATTGAAGTGCAATATGAAAAATCTAGAGATTTTCAATCGTCGAATCAGATACCGATATCCGGCCGTATCGATGACACGGACCACTCATATGCATGTTGAATTCTATATTTTTTTTGCAACCATTAACTACATCATTAGCTAAAAAACTGGCATTCATATCGAATCTATACTGAAAGGCAGTATATATCAACTATTAACATTATCATAAATGATGTTGCGCGGGCTCCAAACTCCAGGCGGTAACGTTAGGAGCTCAACTCAGTTATTGGAAAAATGAGGCATCATGTGTGTTCCCTAGAAGGACACCGGCAAACCCGGGGTATAAAAGGGCAGGAGACTTGCGAATAAAGGGGAATCTGACTAGAAAACTCCTTTTTGGTCAGATTCTTTGCAACGCTGATGGTATCCCAAAAGCGAGAACCCCTTTCCGAGGGCCTAGCACCTACGACAAAAAACCTGAGCTCGATAGTCCCCCAAAAGCGAAAAGGAATTAAAGGCGACGGGATTACATACGAAACAAACAGTCTCCGTTAGTCGGTGCCCAGCAATGCTTCCGATTCCTTCGCAGGCAAAAGGGAAGCGTGCCAGCCGAGTATCAACTGCCAATGATAGTTTAGTAATAGTAGCTGATCAATCCATGAAAAAATAGGCTCAAAACCATGGTTGGCGATCATGTAACCCAGTTTGAATCATCGGTAATTATTAACAACAATCATAACACACAAAGTAGAAACTCAAAGAAATAGAACATTTCAGTAAAACCTAATCTTCTACGCGTAGCGACGCACGCGGGACATGCTAGTAAAAGATAAATATAGCTCCTCATAAGGACACCACGGAACGGGTTGGTGCGTTGGTTGTCGATGATGGCCTTCGCCCTGCCGTATCGCGCGCTGTGTGTGTTGACAGGAAGTTGTCCCATTCGTTTCCACAAACCTAGGCCAACACCAACAACGCACCGACACCGACAGCGAATGCGTTCGGCATACGGAACGGAACGGTTGTGTCTTTGGAGTTTTCCAACAGCGATGGCAGCAGTAAAGCTGTAGCAGCTGCAGTAAAAACAAAAAACCGTCTCCCGGGCACGGCTGACAATGACAAAGCTGCCACCGAACACTGGGCCTGCCTGGCCTGGCGGCAGCGTGGTAATTTGTGACACTTTACATTTGTGCAAACGGTTCCAAACCGGGCCGCCGCCGCCGTCGCATTCCGCGTTTTTCCGCACTGCATTCTGATGCCGACTTGGTGAGTGACGATGGAATATGATGGACAGGTTCATCGCGAAGGTAAGCAGGGTGGAGGGACCGGTGCAGCAGAAGGTCCGCGGCCGGGCGTGTAAATCGCACAATCCGACACACAATCGATGGTTTGCGATGGATTGGTTCTCTGGTTAAGGTGTAGAGGAGACGACGTTGGGCGTTCCACAGGCTGACAGCTGGCATCGGTGGTACACAGTTGGTGCTTAGCTGACCGGAAAAGTAATGGGAAAATCCCAACCTCTCACAGGTCTCATCTGCCGCTGCTTCGACAGCAGTGCACCTTCGCGTCGCTGCATTTTCGTGATAATTCACGGCACGGTCACATCATCGGTCACAGAACCCAGGTCATTGGCCCGTCCCCGGGGGGAAGGAGAAGCCAGTTGGTGCTGCAGCTGACAACGCCAATGACACGCCATTTGGTGAAGCGTTCTAAACCGGGCGATCCGCCTGGCGGGTTTTTGCGGCACACCCGGCGACGACGACGACGAGGCGACCCCAAGCGGCGTGATGTGATGCAATAGCGTGATGTACACCGTGGTCTGTCGAGCGTTATTGAAGCCGAACCGTCGAACAACAGGCGGCCACCGAAATAAACCGATGATGCAATGCATCCCTAGATTGAGCATCCGGTCACTGGCTGTCTTGGCATCCCCGTTTGCATCCGAATACGTTTCTCGTTTCTTAGCCTCAAACCTCATAGGGTCATTGATCATCTACTATCGCCGGCAAGAACTGTCAGATAAATCCCCAAATTCCGCGTCTTCTAATCAGCATCGTGGATCAATGTTTCCCGTTCGATGACCGGCGACGTTCGACGCGTAGCGGATGTGATAAAATGGAGAGTGGAACGCAACACGCCGGTACGCCGCCATGCCACACCACGGCCAGTTCACCGTTCCGTCGTGGTCGTGCGTGATCGTGAGAAGAAGGTTGCAAGTTCAATGTCCTCCTGTCGCGGGGATCAGAGTATGCCGTTCGCCGCCGCCGCCGCGACCATTCGCGGTTTCGATTTCATCCACGGCCAGCTTTGACTGTCCATTCACACTGATGCGCGTCTTGGAGTTTGGATTTGGAACATTTAACAACAGATTCTGAAAAAAAAAACCGAGAAACCGCGCTATTAAAAGAATGATTTTAATTTCGTAATTAATAAGCAAAAGATACAAAAAGGCACCGAGGTGATTATGTTGCTTCGTGCAAACTGGTATTAATTGTTTTTTTTTTTTCAAATTGCTTCCTACACGAACACGACGGTCGAAGTGGCATTAAGCAAAGCTTGAGCTTGAAGTTGGTTTTAACAAAACATGATCTCAAGCTGCTGCTGCTGATGATGCTGCTGATGCTGCGGCTGTCCTACCATCGGGGACCATCAATCCCCGTTGAGGCGCGCTGGCGCTGGTGCGGCGATAACGCGATTCGCGATAATTTATTTCGCTCTCCACGCGTGGCGTGGCACATCACGAACACACTCTTTCTCTCTCTCTTGCTCTGTTGTTCCACGTTGTGTGCACCGTGCTGCTGCTGCTGCTGCACCACATGTGCAACCATTTTTGCAAAACCAAACATATGACACGGTACTGAGGAGGGAACCACCACCAAGGAGGACACCGGCGAGCACCGAGCAGTTCCTCGGAGTGAATGGTGCGCGGCGTGCGGTGCGTGATTGCGATTTACGAATGCAGATAACGCAAAAAACACCGAAGAAACACACTCTCAGAGCCGGCCGGGGCCGGGGTCTGCGCAAACCCCCTCCCCGGGCATCCGGCATGGTACGAGGAGGAACAGAGACAGAGTGAAAAGGCGAACAGAACAGAAGAAAAAAAAAAACACATAAGCCGTTGCCGTCGGTGGTGGCGAAGCATCGAAAGTCAGATGCTCGCACCGGAACGCGCGATCCGCATCCATGACCTGCGCAATATTTTTGCACAAGGTCATCTATTTTTCGAATTTCCCTGTCACCGCGTGTACGTGCGTCTCGTTCGGAGAGGGGGGTTTATGCTCACGTAGGCCCCCTCCCCTAGTGCTGACGAACCGGGTGATGATGATCATGTAAAATGTGTTCCTATGTGTGTGGATGTAGGCGTGTGCGTGAAATGGAGCAAAAACATGATGAAGTCTAGAATGGAAGGTTTGGAAAAGGAAATAAAACGGGATTACTAACGTCTCTCTTAGCGGGCATCACTTATCGGTGATGTTCCACTGATGGTCGTCGAAGTCCAGTATCCAGCTCCTGCTGGTTTGTTGTATTTACGAAACGGTATGACAGTATATCTTGTGAAAAAAGTAAAACCTTTTATTAAAGTCTATTTTAATTCTAATGTAATTCATTCGCAAAGCATTCCACTTGCCAGACGATTGTTAAATACTACTACTTACTAGAATACTACTTCGCAGCATCTCTGTGATGATCATGCTGGTCAACAAACCAACAGTATAGCGAGTTATCTTCAGACCTTCGCCTGGGTGTAAGCTCTGATTTATTTACTCCAGTGAATTCTAATCGAGGTCTTCCGCACAGTGATGACGAAACCCACAAAATAATCGCAATAGAGAAACTATCACTTAGAGAAACTAAACCAAAAGTACTGGAGTACAATAAACAGTGAAAGATCGGCTTTGATTTATTTGAAATATGTACAGGGTACGCCATAAGTTAATAAACATTCAAATAGGTCCTTTTGAATGTTTAATAACATCGTCATTTTCCAGCCAATTTGGACAAATATGCCAGTTTCTGAATCGTCAGTTTATGCCATAGATTATAGATTCACGCAAAAACGCACAGAAATGGTATTGCAGTACACTGAACATAACAGGAGGAAAAAACTAATCGAGAATCTCTCAAATCTGTCTACCAACCGTTTGATGTTCGCGTTCAACCTTGTTAACACACAATATTCTGAAGATCATTGAAGTTGGCCTTGGCTTATCCAACGTTCTTCAAAATGCCGATAAAAGCATCGGCATTCCGGGGAGTTTTGATAAACATTTTATACATGGAAAAACTGCTATACGAGTACATGTTGCTATACGAGTACATGTTGCTTTACACTTTGTGCTTTGTGTCAAGTGAATGTCAAGAAGTCAAGGAAGTTGTTCGAGTTAAGTTGTGAAGAGTTTTGATTCTTTCGATAATTAAATTCGCTGGTTCTATTGTCTAGTTGCACTTTTGAACTATTACTTGACCCACTGATGCATGCAGAATCTACCAGGTGTATGCATATGAAACCCCCTTCGTGTTTCTATAGCAATATCGACGCCAAATGGAACCGTAGAACCGCTCTCGATGTTTCTTTTTGTTCGTTCGGCATCTGTTAATCAAAATCGGTGCACTATAGTTCTAATTTCAAACTACAACTAATATTTTTAATGTGTACAAAATGGCAAGTTCCATCCTTAAAATCTGCAAAATGCGGACATCGTTCATTTTATGTCTCTATTTTCAAAAATAGGCGACAGAATCGCATCAAATGCTTATCGAAGCTTACTGTGAGCATGCTCTTTGTGAAACAAAGTGCAAAGAGTGGTTTTAAAAATTTATAAATGGCGATTTTGATGTGACAAACCAGAATCGCGAGAAACCTCCGAAAACGTTAGAAGACACCGAATTGCATTCCGTATTGGACAAAAGGGTTATTAGCGAGCTATACAAGCAACACTCTATCGGTTTTGGACCGTGAAATCCACATAAATCGAAAGGAATATCGAAATTGATAAAAGAGACCGATTTTGCTCGATGAAAATGCTCCGCCACACCGCGGGAAACCGGCCAAGAAGATTATACAATACCTCAATTGGGATCATTTATCGCTTGCGGCTAACTCACCAGACTTGGCTCTATCGAATCAACACTTATTTGTTTCGTTGGGAGAGATACTGGCCCAGCAGCGCTTCCACTCCTACAAAAGTTTGAAAAAAATGAACCTGTGATTGGATTGAGACCGACTTGTTTTTCTGGCAAAGCATCTGTAAATTGCTTAAAAGATAGGAAAAATGTATAGCTAACTATTGCCATTTGTTTGAAGAATAAGAGTTTCTCCATTTTCGCAGAATAAAATTTTTTTTCTGACAAAAAAAGGCGGTTTCATATGCATACACCTGGTAGCTCTTTGCTTGCTCCACTCCACTTTTCTCTTATTTTACAGGATTTCCAAAGAAGGGCTTCGCTTCCCCGTGAATTAGATTTCATGGCCCAACCCTCGAAGGAACCATCGCTTACAAATTGGCATCCAGTAATCGTTGTAATTCGTGTTGAGGCATTTTCTATGAGCACATACTGCATAGCGATTGAATGCCTCACAAGACGGCAAGGATTGTTTAAAGCCACCTCTTACTATCTGACAGTCGACATGGCCCCTGGTCGTGTGTACCCTTGACATCTGACAATGTTGCTTTCATAATTCACACACATATTACTCGGTGCGAAACTTATCGGTCAGCCAGGAAGTGGTCGAGTGGTAATGGTGTTCGAGATGCATCCGTCTTACTAATGCTGTGGACCAGTGGTGTCCATCCGCTGGAACAATGCTTCCAATTGATATGCACCCACTGATATGCCCCTGGGAAGTGATTAAATGGTTCGATGCGTTTCGATCTGAACCCTCGCATCGCGTCTGTATGTTTGTGTCGTAAACTCCGGACTCCGAGTTCCGCATTTTTAACTGCAATGCTTTAATAGATGAAACAGAAGTATGCGAAACGTGTGCTCAATGATGCCCGAAATCAATGGGGTTAAATGAAGACATAATTCTCACCCTCACCCATACGTTAAACCGTAAAGTTAGTGTGCATGGTGCACGACGATAGTCCCACGGTTGGACCACGACGACGACGACGATGGGTGTTAAACGGGCGCACCATTAATTTCTTCACGTACACCTCGAGAAAACGGTGACCATAAAATCCTCACCGAACGGAACCGTCCGAAAAAAAAAACCCACCCCATCAAATCCACTTTTGCTCCACACCACGACGGAAATGGCAATACGATCGTCAATCGAAACCGACACCATTTCTGCCCCGGGGATGCACCCACCATCCAATCGCCCACACGCCCCCCCCCGGGGGCGTTGGCTACCAGATTAGCATCTACATTTATGGTTTCTTACGCTCGTTCATCATTTTTAGTTTGCCATTTGGCCAGCTGCCTTTTCGGTGCACTCTGGTCAGGTTTTACGAGCAGCTTGCTCTTTGTTGCCACCTCCTCCTCTTCCTCCTGGTGCACCAGGAACCTGGAGCCATTTCATGCTGCAGCAGATCGCTCGCTGGCCGTGTCGCGATAAGAGCATCAGGGGAACGATCAATGGTTTGATGGTGGACCTTCTTCTTGAACGCCAACAAAAGGACGAACGGGAATGCGAATGGTTAGTTCCTGTCTCCGGTAGTTTCATTTCGCGCATTTCGTCACCTTCACCGCCGATAAGATGGAGGTTACGGGGAGCAGCTCCATAAAGTAGAGATCCTCCTGTCCTGCTTCTGTTCCCAGCAGGAGCAACGAGGACCCCATTTCGAATACTTGACTCGATTACCGGTCCGGAATTTCGGAAGTAGCCAACCGTGGCGTCCAACCAGACGGATAGAATCAACCGACACTTGGGTGTGTGCTCGAGTGGAAAAGCAGCGTAAAGTTGTCGAAATTAACATTTATTACCCTGTGCACCCAGGGGAAGGCCGGTGAACTTGGCCACCTCTCCTCTACCACCTTTAGTTGCCGGATGTAGCAAAAATGGCAAGCCGTAACATAGCGGTTTGAGAGAGCGAAGTACACCGAGGCGGAGAGAGAGAGAACGAAAAAAAAAGATGAAGTATAATCTGCTGCCAGTATCTTGGAAACGGCGCTGGATTTGGATTCGGTGCATTGCGCTTTTAGCGCTTTGGCCGCGTCGTGCTCTTTGCTTTTGCCCTCGCAAAATGACATTACGCTGAGTGGATTGTAATAGAAATGTGTTTTCTGCAGCGTAGCACCCACAGAAGGGAGTGAAAAAAAATACATTAGCAATGCAGTTAAGATGAAATGAAAAGATGGAGCAAGTGTGCTATTGAAGCACGGATTGAATGATGACGACGGTGGAGGAAACTGTGAAATTGAAACCGTTCGACGCGCGTTCGCGTTTAATCCGAGAGTGCCGTGAGACGATGAGAGCTGGATAAAACGGTGTAAACTTGAAGTGTTCATTACCGTCTTGCCTACGATGGATTATGTTTTTTTTATTCTTATCAGTTTATTCCAGATAACGGGGATTTTTTTTTAAGAATAACTTTTGTTTCCTATAAACGCAAGCATTATAAGATCAACACTTTTTCTACGATTCGAGAAATTCATATATATTGTGTAATACTATGCATGATAAAAAAAACTATATAATGCTCGTGATTGAAGCTCAATTCAAAGTGATTTTGGAACAATCAAATGAGAAACACCTTTGGTTGCTTACATCATATGCTTTGTCACATTCTCGAATTATATATACTAACCTTGCATAAGTTTCAGTTGACAAACTTAACCTTTTGAATGCATATGTCATTGAAAATTATGGCACATTTCAATGTGCAATTCTTCATTTGAACGCATAAGGCTAGCTATTAAACCAATGGAACTTTGCAATCAAAGAATAGGTCACTATAAAATAATTCGAAAAGAAGCAGCATTCTCTAGAATCTTGTCCAAGTAATAATAACTTAAGACTAACGTGAATTCGGACCAAAAACGACTCAGGTTTGAGTTTTTTGTTGTGTGACGAAACAATCTGACTTTAGTGTTTTGTCTAAATGTTATATTAGAGTATAGCTCTCCAAGAATAGTTTTACATTTTTTAAGATAACATTTTGAAGTAGCAATAGTGATGGTACGGAAGAATTTATTTTGAACTAGCTGACCCGACAGACTTCGTACTGTCTTTGATCGGTCGTGGGTTTATCGTAAACAGGAACTTTAAAATTTCAGTAGATATAATTTTATCTATTCCATAATTTGGTAGCATTCGATTTATCAATGAACCAAATCAATAGCTAGGTCCGTTAGCGATGTTGGAAATAGAGATGCGACGTGCTTGTAAATATGAGCTGGAAAGTTAACATGATGCTTGGGTTTTAAGGCTTTGCCTTTCGGGCTAAATGACGTCATTTGGAACAACGAATTATATTTTCCCAAGTATTTTTAAAAAAAGTTTGACTTTAGTATTCGGCTTGCACATAGCTCGTTAAGTTCAAATGCTGTGTATTTAACGGCATTACAATACGACAAACTTGATCCATTTTTCCCCGGTGTTCAGCTTACGATGATTTAAATAGTCACATGGTAGATCATAACTAAAAGCACCGCACTTCAAATTAACTCAAACGTCGATCGATCAGATCGAGGGTCTTTCTTTTCTCTCGGGCATTCTCGGTGATCATTCCAATCGCAAGTTGTTCTTGATAGATAGGATATGTTGGTATTGCTTTCTATTACTATTCGGTTACTGCTGCTTTATATGTTTGTGCATGCAATTCCGATCGTTTACCATTCATAATCCGATACGTTGAAAATTGTCAATGATAAGAGGCACGTAAATCAATAGTCCAAAATTAATATAATTCTTGATCAATTCAAATATTTCATAACTGAATAAGTTTTTGTTATTGTTTCATGTAAATTGATTTGTGAAAATTAAAGCAACTTCTTAATTAACTCATGACTTAACTAAAGTTAAGAAATTGTTAAGAAAATTTAAACCAACAATAGACATACCAATAAAAAATGGTAACGATTTGCAGCATTGCCGGTCCCATGGTTATCATTCCACCCTAGCCGGGCTCTCTCTCTCTCTCTCTTTCTCTCTCTCTCTCTCTCTCTCTCTCTCTCTCTCTCTCTCTCTCTCTCATGTATTGGTCTCATTTTTTAAATTATTATTCATGAATTAAACGCAACTATCTAACCTTCCCACCCCTCACTCTGCTCTGCAAGATGTACGGAATGAAGGGTGGTGATGGTGGATAGGTGAAAGAAGCAAGTAAAACAGTATTAAGTGAATCCAATCGATTTAGAGACCATCTAAACCTAAGAAACGACTCCCATATTGCCCTAGAACGTATTTTAGGGATTGGGGTTGTATGGAGGCACCCCCCTCCCCTCGTCCGATATGAACCAAATTTTGTCCCATGGTTTTTCAGGTGACCATCAACTATTGTTCAAGATTTAATGGTATTCGGTTCATAACTTCCGGAGTAATGAATGTTTTTAACAATCAAGTGTTAGGGAAGAGAAGGAAGGAAGGGAGCGGGGGGTTTCTAACCAAGCCTATAGCACTCACCGGACCCAAAAACCCCCACATACCAAATTTGGAGTCAATCGGTCCAGTAGTTTCGGAGTCTATACCGGACATCCGGACAGACACATTCATTTTTATATATATAGAAGATAGAAGATAGAAGATAAAACTGGAAGAATTTCATTGGATCGATCCAGAAATGTTGGTGCTGCGATGGACACCGAAATTGGTTTGGTTGATTCTCACTGATTGAGCCAATTTTTTGCCCAATATGTTAAGCTCTCTCGTATTCCTCTTTTCTCCCGAACAAGACAAGAGGGAGAATGATAACATCAAACTTGATGAACATGAAATATTTTATGAAACAATTAAAGCTATCCATTGATTAGGGCATTTTTAATTTCCTTGGCTAGATTTATTTTACAGAATTCCCGAGCCACATTGGCTCTTGAATCCAATTTAGAAACATTTTCATTCAACAGAAATAGATAATGGAAACACACACACAAACACACAAGCGCAGTATGACATTCTCGATCTTCTATATGCTGCCCACCCCGCGCCTTAGATAGCGTACCAGATGTACAGGCGATAGTGTGATATGCGATACTAATGGCCCTGTTTGTCATCTACCAGATTGTCTTTAATCTTTTTCCGTCTTTTGCTGCCACCCGCCGTAACGCCGGCTTGGCTCATTCAATGCTGCTTCAAAGGAAATCGCGTCTAACAGGCAGGGGGTGGGATAGAATCGGCGACGCGCACAACGGCCACATTCTACACACCAGCAACGGCAGCAGCAGTTTGACTACCGGATGTCGGTTTCGGAATTTATAAATAATGCTGTTTAGGAAATTTATGTGACACTTTGGTGTAAATATATGTGTCACAATCTCACCGCCTCACACGCCGGGTGCGTGCGGTCGGTCGTCGGTTTCCCGGTCCCGGCCGATGCTACCATTCTTTCCGTGGTCCGTGGAGGGAATGCGATCAACGTGGGTCTCCCTATCCGGATGGGTGGGATCGCTTACGCAGTTCGCAGTAGATCAGGTTGATTGAGCTGGTTTGAGACACCGGAACCGGAGTTTTCTGCGTGTGTGTGTGTGTGTGTGACAAGTGTCTCTGGGGAGGAAGGGACCTTCGTCCGGCTCCGAGGAGGTCCGAGAACGTTCCGTTTAATCCGATACCCCGAAGCCAAACGCCATAATGGGGTGCCAATGTCAAAGTGAATTATTTTTATTTTCCCTTCATTATTTAATTAATATTCCACATTACTCATCCTGGCACAGCGCTCTGTTCGCCTGTGTTTCTCTCGCTGTGTGTGTGTGCTAGAGTAGTTTATTGGTTTTTGTTTGCTCGACAATTGTATTGCCGGCACTGGCCAGGCGATCCGGCGCTAGAAGAACCACCCGGAAGGGTCCGCAAAAGCAGCGATGACAGTTGAGTGTAATTGGCATTGGAAAGTGGTAAGCACCATTTCAAGCACAGCAAGCGTTGCGTCTTGCGTTGCTTAGAAGGAAGAGAAGGTCGTCGTTTTTGCGTCGTAGAGAGAGAGAGAGACAGACAGAGAGAATGCGTTGACCGGATGGCAATGAATTACCGTTTACAGTGATCATCATCGTTCCATGACGATCATCCTTGTGGCTTGATTGTTCGGTCCGTACTCCGGGAGTAGAGTGCAAATAGAATCGCTAATGATGCAACGAAGCAACTCGAGCGCAACAGTTACCACAGAGAAAAAGGGAAGCTCGTACAACAATAAAATATATTTCCACTAGTAGCTACAAATTGATATGTCCCCCTGCGTTACGTTGTTACCGATTAGTTTTATTGCGATGTGATTAGGGAAGCTTCTGTACTACGCAGCGCAGCTGCAATCCCACTGCAGGCCGCACAGGAAGTGAATAACAATTTGATAAGAAACTTCCAGAACGATCGATCGATCGCAAACGATAATGCACTTTTAATGGATCATTAACAATCGAAACAGTGCGCAGTAGCAATGGCAGCAAAGCATGTTTGCAAATACAATTAACCTTTATTAGTGTTGCTAGACAAATCACACACTCCCGCGACCACCCGATGACCACCGATGATGCATCCTATCGCGCATCCTTGATCTCGTTACACCATTTCAAACGCACCAATCCATCAGAACCGTAGTAAACTTTCAATATTGTTCCTTCGTGTACCAGATTTGTTGCTGGAGCAGCTGCGTGTGAGGGGGGTTAGTATGCTCGGATGAAACTTAATATTTACCACCTCCCCCCGAACCCCCCTTCGACGACATCCATCCCTGTCCTTGACCGGCACTGGAAGTGGATGCCTCCTTCCCCATAAGCCAAGCCACTCACTATCAGCGCATTATTATCGCAACAACAGCAGAAGCAGCAGCAGCAGCAGCAGCAGCAGCACGTTCCACTAAATCAAAACGATTGCCCAATAGCGATCTGACACTAATGGCGCATAATTTTGAAACGCAAATAAATCATTTCCACTTCGGTGTTTCTTGCTGCTCTCCAGTGCCCCGGCCATCGTGTCGTTGGCGATGATGGTGGGATAAGCTTTATTTTGTGTTTTTTCGGTCCGGTAAAAGAGTCACAGTTGTTACTGTTGTTGCACGCGGCAATAATTAATATCAACACACCGTTTTGCAGCCAATTACCATGAGATCTCTATGTGCCAAGGGCACATCACATCACGCGGGAACATGGCATTTTTTTTGCGGTGAAGAATGGCGCTGTTCTCCTTTGTGCCTTGGTCCAGAGCCAGAGAACGTCATGGAAGCTTGCTTGGATGGAGGCGCGCTGTCAGCTGTGCAGCATATTGTGTGTGGATAGCATATAGTGTATTTGAACAATCGAAGGAACCACCAACATAACGCTAACTGCATGAGATGTACGGATCGGATCGCACACTGCGTATCGCAATCACATTTAGGAGGACAAACGGTCGCGAGTCAATCGAGCAATAAGATCTCAATCATTACCCAAGTCAATCAACCACGACAGAGAGAGAGAGAGAGAGAGAGAGTCATTAGCTCAGCCAAAAAGGAACATCGACGATGTGTCAGCAATTAAAGAATCATTGTCCAAGGCTCAGCTGTCGTCAACGACAACGCCATCGTCTCCTGTGGCCGCCATCGATCTGTGGTCCTTGGACACGACTCGTCGCGACTCCGTGGCACGTTGCAACGAATGCAGCATACAGCAGGGCACACACACACGGGCACACACGGGCACGCACATGTTGCACATCAGTGCACTGGCAAATGGTGGTACGCAATCAATCATAACTGTCACACCGGGGAACCGGGTGGTGGTGATGGTTGGTGGTTTCCTTCCTTTTCTTCATCTTAGTTTTTGTGGTCACGGTGTGGTCACCACACGACGGGGACGTGGTCAGGCGGTTTTGTGCCGTAAGACACCGCGGACCATGTCCTTGAGGTGCAACGCGAGAGCTTACGCTGCATTTGTCGTTCTACCTTTCTTAACGGGATTTGTTACACTTTACACTATGCCTCTTACTGGAGTCAGGAGTTTTTCACACCAAGAATTGTAAATATCAACAGCACAACCAAAGCCTTGGAAGGAATCCGTGAAAAACAGACAGATTACCATTTAAATCACACGTAGACAATGCGATATAAGGAATGCGAATAACATTTACAAGCGATTGATTTAATCAATAGGAAATCCATTAAGCTTGGATGGAAGCTTGGAAAAAAACATTTTTACATCTCCATTATCCACCCACTTTAAGGTACCTGGCCACGATAGCAACTTTACGTTAAGAACTGTTAGCGTGAGGTTGAAATAAATTTGCTACTGTTTAGTTTATATACGTTTGCCCAGTATAAACCACTAGCGCAAGCACACTTCAATAAAATGAAAAATCATCAATCCACTTGAAGAAACTAATAAGTTAAAAGATCGCATTTGGTTCAAAGTTTGAAATAACATATGCTACTGTGTCCAAAAAGTAAGGTGACATTAGATGGCATACATACATCAAAACATGATTCTTCAGACCCTTCTTAATGGATTTGGCATTAAGGGGGGGCTTCGGTATTTTATTTTAATTCTTCGCATTTAATTTTTACAATTTTTAATGATTGCTTATTCTTTCAAGAGTATTGTGTAAAATTTTATGATCAATCGAAGCAAAACTGACAAAGATACGGATTTTTTAAAATCCGACTTTCATACAAGGCTCAAAGCATTTCGCAACTTTGAATCGCGTTTCCCGAATCCAACGTTTTCAAAGACGGTGCCCATCGTAGCCTGAAAACTACTGGACCGATCGATTTGAAATTTTGAACATATAATCTGTACACTATTTGCCAGGTAGCCCCGTTGAGTTTTTATAAAAAATGTTGATACTTTTTTTTTAATATTTTTTTTAATTATGTAGAGTGTCGTTTTTTGAGGCCACATCGAAAAATGCATCACTTTTTCAACTTCTAAAATCTGCCAAAAATCGAAAAATGGGAAATTGAACAAAAACTCGACGGGGCTACCTGCATAAACTTATAATCTAACAAAAGAATATTCATTTGAATATTTCTGATGACCCAGCACGTGGCTACGATGGGCACCGCAAAAAGTACATTTTTGAAAACTTGCCTTTCTAGATTGGATGCCATGAACATAGTTTTGATCAAATCTTCCCCAAAATAGAACCAAATATTCTTGAAAAGTTGTAGTTTTATATGAGATTATTTTGAAAAATTTAAGTTGACTGGTTTCTTCACTAGAAATCGTCAAAAATAAGCCCTTTTTTGACCCGAAATAACCAAAGCCCCCCCTTAAACAACGAGATGACCATGCACTCGACTTTGTGATTATTGACCTATGGATTGTTAAACATCTTGGTGAGAATTTTGGCGTTTTCAAGCTAAAAACTATTTTGTAAAAAATTATTCAGCTCGAAAACGTATCTTAAAAGGTCCATGGAGCGTGTATCTAATTATTAAGATAGTATTACAAGACGTAGATGCCAAATTGAGCTACGCGCTTTACAACATACCAACCCAGCATTGGAGTTTTTCGTAAAAAACTTGAGAGAAGGAATCATCCTGTTCTTTTCGTAAATCACGCCAAGGACGATAAAAATTAAGCATCTTTTTATTTAAAAAAAAATAGCAGCTGCAAAACAGTCAACAAGTAGGCTAGATTATGTTAGGGTTTGCATTAAAGAATAGGTTTTATAAGATAAGATCATAATAAATAACAGATTTTTTTCTGAACATTTGCTACTGAGCAAGAATTAAAAATCAATCATAAGAAGCATCTTTTGTCACAAGAATAGTTAAGCTCAACAGCGTTAAGCTCAGTGCAACAATCTTGTAAACACAAATATGTAAAATAACTCCAATAAACAAAACAACTTCCTCAACCAAAAAAAAAAAGTGTCAAGATATGTGACACATGGGACATTACACAAATCAATATGCAAACACGATTCATACTAGCATCATCATGATCACCGTACCCATTCCGCGTTTTTGTCGTACCGATCCCCGGGCGTGCCGGGGAACATTCGCCAAAAATTCGGCTCTCAGGAAGTTTGTGAAATATTTTTTCAACATCCGGAACATCCAACGCAAGGCTCTCGGGTAGCACATTACCCGAAGGGGTACCGGGGGTGAGATATAGTTGGAGATACTTTTGAGCTAATGTCTTCCGCCCGTCGGCCCAGCGATCCTCGTGTATGCAACTCGTGCGCGCGCCAGACGTTCGCCCCTTTTTTCTCTCCTGTTTTGTGTTTGCGTTGGCCAACTATTTACATTTTTATTCCTATCGAAGCTTGTACGAAAGGAGAGTAGGATGGGATGGGCAAGGATATTTATTTGCGGATATTATTTCCACCGGAAGCGGATGTACAGCATTGCAAAGCATATCGCTCGCTGCTCGGTGCCATCGCCATCTACGGTTGGTTATCTACGGGGTGTACGGGATACAGGAAATGGCATCATGGCCTGGGTAAATGGCTCTGATTTTGCCACCATTTCACGAGGTCGCAAATCGTAGGTCCTGGCCCTCGTTAACCTCCTGCCAGTCCTGACCCCCACAGCACGACGCGCGCTCATCTGCATTTCTGGCTCCGTGCCATGGCCGTCTATCCGTTCCCCTATGTGTATGTATGACAATCCTTCCAAAATCTCGAGCATCGTGGCATGCTCAAGTGGCGATAGGGCGGGACTTGGAGAATACTTGGCGAATAATCAGTTTGTCACCGGCTTGTTCCATGATCCCGGAGTAGAAGGTTGTTTATCTTTTTGAATATTCTTCCGATCTCTCCCTCTTTTACTTTTTCTTTCCCCATCTGTTTGGTTACAGTTCCGGTTGATGCAATACGCAACAACGCACTTCACCTAACCGCGTGCGTAATAGGCGCCTTTTGCGACGATGCTTTTCTTATGTAAATCTTTCTCACCGCCAAGGTTTATTTTAGAAGGGAAGAAGGGAGCGTGTCAAAAGTTTGGCTTGACTCGCGTCCATAAAACTTGAGCATAAACTCTCTTTCTTTCCTTTTCTTTTTCTTTTCTAAGGGATTCTAGTGCCACCTTCTTTCTTCGTCAACGTGCGCCACCGCCGCCGAGTCAAGCAATTGGTGCAGGGGAACTTTCAATTGCACTTTGACGAATCTTTGCTCGATTTTTTATAGTTTACCGTGTTGCTTCCACTTCCGGGGGACACACTCTTTAGGGACCCCAATCCCGGGACCATATCGTCGTCGTCGGCGGCGGAACTCTTCCCGCCCATCGTTCGCACTCACTCTGACGTTGACACCAATTTTTTCACCAGTTTTCTTTTTTCAGATCGTTGAGGATCGTTTTTTGTTTACACTTCCTCGACGGACCCCGGCGCCTCGAGAGGGGCCTCTTGGCCATGGCCTGGCACTGCAAATTTACGTTAAGTTTGGCTGTCCGTGTGTAGGAGCTCCGTATTCGCGGGAGGAAAAGAAATGACAAACGCAAAAAGCTAACACGCTTCTGAAAGAAGTTCATTGGAAAAGTTGGACAATTTTTCAAGCGCCGCACCTCGCGCGCTTTTTTCTTTGCTTTTGAAGGGAAAGTTTTGGGTGCTACTGCTGCTCCTGCTGCTGGATGTTGGCAATTTTCTTGGCCGGGTGTACACGTACACGCTCCTCTTTTGCCGCCAGTCGTCAGAAACAAGGCGAAGGAAGGAAGGGACAACAAAAAAAAAACATCCAGACATTATTTACGAAGCGCCACCCGCCAACTCAAGGGGTTGGCAACCATTACCGTTTCGATGCTTCAATATTTATGAAATTGCATCAGCTTCCGGTTGGCAGGCCGCTGGGGCAGGGCAGGGAGCTCCTGGTGCATTCAATTTTTCAACTTGTTGCGGGAACAGTTGATGTTGCTTCCATGGTTTATTATTTATGGGGCTGCCGCACGAGGTGGAAAACACGGATAAGCCGTGCTAGGTGCTGGAGCTGATTGGAACTGTGTGTTGGAGCTGCTGCCCTTCAGCAATAGAGGGATGGTTCCGTAGGGAGGGAGTCTAGCAAAGTTCTTGCATGCGTAGAAGGAATGCTTTTTTTCCACAGCACCTTTTTTGAGTTTTTTGGAAATAGGTAGTTTGTTTTCTAATGGTATGTTTATTGTTGCGCAAATTTTTTTTATGTTTTTCTATTTCCTGACCTACAATAAGTTTCCATTTGACTCATTGTGGATTATTTGAAATTAGTTAATTAGTAGATGGAGGAATAAAGAGGTAATTCGTACACTTTTCTACAGAATATGGTACTAGCTATACTTCAAATCAATCTCTGTTTTCTTTCGGCGGTAGGTTTCTCAATCAAAATTGAGAGAACCATACAAGTTTCACCTTTAATTTTATACAATAGCTTTACAATTTCTCCTAATTCAACGTCTGCTAATGCTCTAAGTGTTTTAGCACTGCTATCAAATTAAAACTGCTTGTTGGGTTTGGACCATTTGGTCTAATTTTCATCGGTTTTTTGTTATATCTTCAAAACTAACAGTCCAATCGACTTGAAAATTTCAATATGGTATTTTTTAGTAGATAAAAAAGGGGGTAGAAAAAAGAAACTTACATTAATCAGGTTCGAGGACCATGTGGGTCATACTATATTTTGCTCTAATATTAGTCATACTATAGCTATGCAGTAGGAAGTTTCGGGTGATACATGTGGTACAATATCTGTCTCTATCATTTTACACACAAATACTCCACATACAGCACATTTTATATCGTCAAATTTTCGTACATCTAAGTCAATTTTGGATTCCGAACCAATATTGCAACATTCTTTCTACTTTACTGTGTCAAATACAGATATACCCATATAATTCAATATCTTTTAATTATAAAAGCAAAGCATTGCTAATCCATCGTTTACACAGCCATTTCCATGAAAAATACACGAACCCGATTAGTGTAAGTTTGTTTTTACCCAACTGCTGGGTTAAGCACAATATTTATACATATCCAGCCGTATGAAATTATAAAAGTAAAAATTTGTTTCATTTACTGGATAAAACATACAATGCAGTTAACACTGAAACGATGAACGAAATCGCAGTAATACGCAACAATTTCGCTTAACGGTTAACCATTTGTTGCGTTGTCACAACAGCGAAAAAAGTGCAGCCACCGATCGTTCATAAGCGGATCGTACGCAATCTGCAGTTAGTCAAACGCGCAATGAATTGATGATCGTGGTGCAAGTTATCGGGGCTCTGGGGGTTCTCTTCTATGAGTTCTGCGCCACCATCACCGCTTGGCGCCTTCGCTAACCAGCTGTTGATTAGTTTTCTTATGCGATAGGTACTGTGTGTGTACGATAGACTGTACATCATACATCATTAAACGGTAACGGACTGGCCTTTCGGCTTCTCGGCATTGCTCGCCATTGCTCAACTCCAGCAGGTACTGGTTCACCGTATAGTAAAAGAAATTAAATCAATACCAGTGCCTTTAGCTTCGTTGGTGGTGGTTCAGCGTTGCTTTATACTAGCGGATGACGAAGTCTCACTCTCATTCACAGTCCAGTCACTCGATAACAGCTCCTCGAGGGACAGAGTTATTGGACTTCTGTTTTTTTTTGTTTTGTTATTAAAGTCCAACAGTTTTAGCGACGTGAGAATCATTAAACGCGTGGTGGTGAGGAACAGAATTGTGCGCTTGTGCCGCACTGTAAGCCGCTAGGTTAGCGGCTTTAAACGATGAATTATCGCTTTTTAACCGCTATTTCAATTAGCGAAACTCTTCCTCGGTTTGACGCTGGCACCGCGGCTGGCTGGAAGGCTGGATACATACTGTATGCAAATGCAACGCTTCCCTCCTAAGTGAGCGTTGGTGGAGGTGGCGAAGGCGGTGTGATGGCGGATTGCTCTTACACACGTGCATACGCACTCTAGAGCCGTAATGTGCTAATGTGCGTACGGTTCTCGGTTGACCGACAACGCGGGACGAATGCAGTATAAACGCGTTTAGCGTTAAAAATAGCGCCGCGTGCACGGGTTCGCGGAGTAACACGCTTAAGGGCTGTCAGCGCGTGTGGCGTCCGTGATGGTGCCACCCTCCCTCTCCCCCCCCCCCCCTCTTCTTCGTCAACTGCTGCTGCTCGACGTGGTGCGATTTGATTTATAAATAAAAATAAAGAAAGA
>NC_064875.1:38363438-38368438 GCF_943734745.1 Anopheles darlingi | reverse complement strand
ACACCAAACCGTACATTCAGACCACGTACTGCACCGCGCGACGCCAACCAGAGAGAATGATGATGAACACACACACGATGTGATGCAAAAGCCCGGCTCAAACATAGTTAAACACCAAACAGGAACAATGTAAAAAAAAAGAGGGGGGAGGAAAAGGAAAACAATTCAGAAATAAACACTTCAACAACGGTTCAAATAGGTTTTGTTCTCGGGCGCCAGGCCGCGGCCACAATAGTACCAGTAGCCGCGTAGTTCCTCCTGGGCTGAAATCATGGACCAAACAAAGCTTTGTGCTGATGATGGAAATTCATGAATAGTGGGGGCGGCGTTTGGAGCAAAAAACCCAACCCCCCACCCATTATCCTTCGTTTCACTGGACACGACGCTGTGACGCTACGGTTGCTGGTGTGATAAGGTAGGAAAAAGGAGCGGTACATTGGCCAAAACATCACTTTTCCCATCAACATGAACATGGTACATGAATTGTTAAGCAATCATTTGGAAAAGTTTTTCTCTTGATTGGCAAAGTGCTTCTGAATGAATTTGCACAAAGCGTATCAGACAGTGCAGTGCATACACACTATAACATAGCTGCAGTTATAATGAATGAATTAAAAGAATTCGCTGTAAATTGTGCAAAATGGGTAAACTATACTATCTACTACTTGTGATGCATTTGGTTGCATCAATTCGAAGGTTGATTTGTGATATTGTTACTAATTGAATAGTCGAGCAATATTAATTATCATTCCACTCAATGATAACACACAAACATGCACTGAAAGCAAAAGAAAGAGATTTGTGCTTGTGCTCGTCTCGCGGATTCAATCCGAAGAGGTTGAATCCAATTTAGAAGGGCATTGATTTCGGCGAAGAAGGATCTCTCACGCGAAATAGTCACTTAATCCACAGCATCGCATCGTGTCGTGCTTATGCAGCATCACACACCCGTCCGCCGTCCGTCCTCCTTTCCACTGGACTGGATGATATCGTTTATGCTGCTGTTGGCTGTCTCGTTGGCTGGCGAGAAATCGAAACAAATTGCAATCGAACGAACGCAGACTGCAAAATATCGAGAAATATGCACGAGACACTATAGCTAGGGCCATCCAAGCAAGCCATGATGCTGTCTAAGGAGAATTAACTTTTCTACCATACACTGACACACACACACACGCACACGCGCAACAAACAGACGCAGCATAGTGCACTCTGAAGGGAAAACCCCGATTCTAAACCACCAACGAAGAAGTGAATGCCGAATGCAATCCTCAAATGTCGCATTGAATTCCAACTGAAGCCCTCCACCTCCCGGGGGAGAGGAGGTAGCACCCGAAAGTGGCCAGAATCTTGTGTCTCTTGTTGCCCTGTCTCATTCCCTACCGCGTTCGATTATCTTGCTGAGTGTTACCGAAAGGCTTAGCCCAACCTCCCCGGGGTCCACAATGCATGAGGAGTAGCAGTAGCTCTCCTCGTAGTAGTAGTAGTAGCTGGAGTTTGGTCGGGAGCTAATGCTGATTAAATTTTTCCTTCAACTCGGCGTTTTTCCCCCTTTTCCCAGCCCCATTCAATTAGGAGTGGCAAGGCTGGCTGGCTGGCTGAGAAGCATCAGGGAATGAGGATGTTTAGCGTGACTCCGATTGTTCCGATCCAGCAAAGCTTCTTCCTCGGGCCGACCTCAACCGGCTGGGGGGGAGATACGGAGATATGCTTGCGCATCGTTTTACTTGTGTCTTCCGTTTCGGATGTGGCGTGCGAGGAGTCGTCGAAGACAAGGTTCCCGGGGCGATATCCGGTCCCGTCCTCGGGGGGATTGTTCCAAAGTGCACGACGCGCACTCTGCGCTTTGGCTGGAAGACAGGGAAGTGGTAAATATGTTTGGAGAAGTAAATGACTGGATCGTGTAATCCCACGTCAGAAAATGCAAACCACTGTCCTCCGTCTCGCTCTCTCGCGCTCTCTCTCTCTGTCTCTTCCGCTGGCACCCTTCCACTCTTTAGTTCCGAGTCCGTTTGTTCCGGTCGGATGCACTGATGCACATGCACACAGCCATCGCCGGCGCTAAACCCCCATCGGCAATCCTTCCGTCCTGGCGTCAGACAGCGGGGGTTGTTGAGCATCGGGAGGTGGAGAGATATTTATGCTGCCAACATTGCGGGGTTTATTGTTCTAGTTGATGCGTTCGCCCCTTCCGCCACCCGACGGAAACTCGCCTCGGCTGTCAGGTGTTTGGGTGATGGAAATGGGATCGAAAGGCGCAAACAAACCCTCCTCTCTTCCACCATACATTCCACGCCATCAACTCCGTCGAGGGATGCACTCCGTCGCCCGCACCGGCAGCTTAAGCTGTGCAGACGGAGGATTCTATTGAATCCGCTTCGTCCTTCGAAGGCAGCGAAGGAGCAGCAGCAGTAGAAACGTGTTTCAGGAAAAGTAAGCAAAAGTACAATCTTCTCTGGCAGCAACACATACACACGAGACAGAAGCGACAGACTACGCGAATAGTATCACATTTCTCGCAGTTTTTTTTTTGTTGATACCAACAAGTTCCATTTTGCTTTATTCTCTTATCAAACAACTAGAAACCCCGGCAGCATTAGTATTGTCGAAGGATAATAGATAGTGGCTAATGAAGGTTGATCTGCTCTGATCTGCTATAACTGAATAATGAATTAATTGAGCACAAAAATAAATAACGCAGATGATCTTCCTTCCCGCGAACATGACGTCGATCAAGCTGTTGTTCCATGTGATTCATGAAGTATATTTAAAAAATAAAACCTCCAGGCCAATATGCAATGGTTTTTTTTAACGTTCAGTCGGGACGGGCCCGGAATTTATTTTGCATTATTCCCGGCCCCGTTTCCCTCACTCTCAGCCCCTGGGTTGCTTTACAAAGTGTTTTGCCTCCTAGAGGCCGTAGGATATGCAATGGTGGTGGACTCATTATGGCATTTTTTTACCTATTCATACGCAAACCTATTCAAATGCAAACGCAAGGAGGCAAGCAATAACCAAATCTGTAATCCTGTAGGAGTGCTGCTCGATTCCAATTGCCACATAACGCTTTTTTTGCTATGCGTCGTAAATGGTCTGCTTCTTAATATCTGTCGTTCGATTCGCATGGCCAACTGTGATCTGTTTCACAGGATGACTCGCAATATGAGTAAGAAACGGGAAGTTGATGGCAATTTTATTAGTGTTAAGTTTGAAATATTACATTGTATTACAAAAGGGAAAATACATCTGGCGTTGCACGATTTATTATTACTATCCGCAAAAGAGATTGAGGGATGATTCAAATGACTGGGATTATTGATTTTTTTTAATTTTCAAAATTATTGAATCCACGACAATTTTTATTATTAAGCTTTCCATTTTTTGAATTTAACCTATGTCTTTTTCCGATACGTTGCATTCCAATAAAATTGAAAAATGGCAGAAATTTCTGTGGGAACCCCCGTTCCCCCAGCAGTAATGTGGTTCTAATCAAATGCCTATAGCACTCCCTGGTCCCAAAAACTTATTTATACAATATTGCATGTCAATTGGTTCGTCTGTTTTTGGATTAAAAGATGTACAATTGATTGATGTAGATGCTGTGGTTGTATTCTTTAACTGCACCGCTAGATGTTTCAGGTTTTCGGTTTCGAAAGCTTTGATCCATACAGTGAAAAGCATCGTGGTCATGGGTCATGGTGGGTCCTGGCATGCAGCGGATAATTAAAAATCCGACAAGAGATACCCCGAGATCCGATAATGAATTGCAGCACGGCAGATGCAGCGCAGCACCGCGGTAAGAGTTTTTTCTGCCACCAATGCTGCACTATCAATCAGAAGAAACACATACACGCGCACACGCACACACCAATTTGCATATGAAATCGATGATGATTATCCGATGCTCGCTTGCTTACCTCACCCAGATATCGGGTGCGCCGCTCGCGGCAAGAAGAATCAATTAGCAAGTGCAATGCGCGCACAAGAATCCCATCGCCGTCCTCGTCGCCCCCAAAAACCCCTCGGACCATTTCGAATTCGATCGGGAAAATCGGGGAAAAATGGTGCACACACCAACCCGGGGTCGTCGGTGACGTTGTTTAATTACTTTTTTTGCTTTTTCTCTCTCTCTCTCTTTTCGCTCGTTGTCTCGTCGCTGGTTGCTCTCTGGTACGTTCTCGTTTCCATATTCCTTCGGGAGTGGTGGGTTTGCGAAGCGGAGAAAAATCACCTGCACCGACCACTGTTCGTTCACCGGAGTAGTGGTCGCCTTTCTTTATGTTGCTGCAGCCATGGCCCAGTGAACGGGTAAGGAAAAATTTCGAAATTAAATTTTTGTTTGATTGATGTTTTTAATTTTCTCATCCAGAGGAGCCACAGGTACCGCCGCGGGAGGATGATTCTCAGGTGAATTGCATCGCAGCAAGTCTCGGCTCTCACTTTCCCTCTTGGATGAGATGCACTGGCAACTGGCGTATAGATGGGAATTGTAAAAATATCAAAAAATAATTAAACCAAATTCGATACGAGATCGATGCGAGAAGCGATACAGTTGTCGTTGTGTCAGTGTTTGTGGTTGTATGCGTTGCCTGGATGTTGCCATTCTGCACCAGCCATTATGATGGTTTGAAGTTTATGGAGCAACGTAAAACGGAAAATCGATGGCTTCTGCGACCGATTTCAAATGACCGCTTGGGTCAAACGCACGCGGGACACATTCGAGGTGATCCGCCGATGTGGTTCTCGCTTCGGAGTGAAGGAATCGGCCAGCCAGCACTGTAGTAGTGAGTTGTGAGAGAGATGATGATAAAGCGCGTTGCCTGACAGGCTACTTGGACCATTTCCGTTGATCCGTTCACTCGATGGACGATCATGCATACCACCGGGCGCAACGTCGTGCATCTCGCTCATCACGCTCAACGCAGCGCATATGTGTCCACCTCCTCCTCCTCCATCATGGATTGGCCGTTATGTCAAGCGATCGTTTGCTGCTGCTGCTG
>NC_064875.1:38323438-38358438 GCF_943734745.1 Anopheles darlingi | reverse complement strand
ATTACTGCTGGCAATAAATGAATCACTTTTAAATCGAGTCATTTTCTAACTGTATTACATTTCCAGACATTGTATAAAACCAGCAACACAATTGGAAATGTCACAGAGTTGTCACAGTAGGATTCGTTGCCATCTTTTGTGGAGTATTTGCTTCTGGTGCTAGGAATGGGGATGACCCCAGATGGAATACTTATCCTCAAAGCCAATCGCCTTGCGAGATCGCACAACAACTGATTACATTTCCCCTCATCACGGTTACAGTGCTTCGTCTGCTGATCGCGTCAGAAACGACACGCAACGGTCAATGAAGACAAACGAGTGTCGGATTGATGTATCATTATGACTGGCAGCCAGCCGCCCAAGCCTCGGCCACGCTTCGACACCGGCCACTGGCCATCCGGCAACGGCATCCCCCCCTCCATCGGACGACTGGTTATCGAAGGGTCGTTAGCTCGTCACCGTATGCCGTGCAATAATGTGCATCACTCCGTCGGCAATGGCAAACCGTCGCGTATTAGTCGCGATTTAACGACGTCTTGGGGCATTCTTCTGCCCACCATGCCCCCTGCGCACCAACCTTCCAGAGTCCATCCTGCAGCGCCAGAGCCCAACGAGAAGTCATCGTCGTCGTCGTGGTCGTCGTGGTCGTCGTTGTGGTCGTCTCGTCTCGCATCGACGGTTTCCATATCGCGGAAAGATATCGTAACCAGCACGCTGTGTAATATTCGCATGTTTTATGACCAATGTCGTCGTCCTGATTTCCATAAATTTGCTCAATTTATTATGCATCGCATTGCCCCGCCGTTCACCGAAGTGGAAAACGGACCACAAGGGTGGAATACGTACAGGGGGGAAGGAGCACAGTATGGCCACAGCACGCCTGAAACTGCATTCACTCGCTGCGACTCGAATATGGGAGTCGGAGGGCGATGTACGTGCAGCATTACCAGTGCGTTAATGAATTTACTCACTCTTCACCGAATCTTGGACTATGACCAGCCCCCGGCACAATGATCTGTTGGGTTTAAACCACCCACCCAAAGGCCCGGCGCCGCCGCGGGCATGCCTTTGTGCGGCGTGGAAGCGACGGCCAGAATTTGTTCACCCAGAATAATGAATAAATGCATTAACATTTCAATCTGCCAGAAGCTTAAAGCTCATCCGTATACTGTGGATTGATGATGAGACAAACTGTACGAAGTTCTCGCATGTGTGTCCACCAACGCAAAGGCCATGATGGGGAACCGCGCATTAACCAGTTGTAATATCGAATTTAATTTGTTCTGGCACACCAAATGGTTAATATGTTGCCAAACGACCGATTGCAAAACATTGTAGTCTCGGCATTTCTTATCTAATTATCTCTTCTCGCGCGTACACAGGCAAAGTGCTTTCAATAAAAATGGGAATTAAAAATCGATTTATCGTCGCGATGCGAAGCTCTGATGCCATCATCGAAGCTTTAGAGGGGAAGTAAGACATTAAGCATTGCAGAGAGAACAGTTCTTTCTTTTAGAAATCTTACTCTTATCATGTGTCTCCTACCGCGAACTTTAGTGCTATCCACATTTTTGTGATTGCCTCCCATATAACGCAAGTAACGATAGAGCAGTTTAGTTAATTCTAAAATCTATGATGCTAAAGAGGTGAGCAATAGTTATTTGCTAAAAATTTTACCCTCTCACTAGCGATATTACTATATAACGCGATATGGATATTGGTTACGTTATGATCGTTTGATGGGAATTTATTGAATTTGTTTGAATCATTACCCACACTAAAGTAAACTGTCTATTGTCTTTATTTAGAGATATAAACAGCTTCATATCAACAGCAGCTTTTCCTGTTATTATTAATCAAAATATTGACTCGTTGTTTTTGTTGTTTACTGTATCCACACACCTCTTGGGGGCGACTGTTTTTTTTTATTAAAGAATAAAAATTATACCGCTCTCCTTTCATTGCGCATTCAGAGTGTTGATTTTGTACCCTGCATAAAAAATCGGTACTCCACAAACATGCATGGAAATTACGTTAAATTGCAGTTGCAGCCAACTTGACATTTTGACTCGCCGCTTGCTTGGAGAGTACTACTACTTTGCTGGACAGTTAATTTGACTCTCGAACCAATATTTGCACTAACGTGTATCGTGCAATCAGTACAGACGCACATACACAGCCATCATTGCGATTAAACGTGCGTGATGGCGTTTGGGAGTCGATTGGCTGGGGCTTCGAAATGTAATCAATTTTATTATTTGTCGAGGCGTGTCAACAATGCTTCGGAAATGGCGCGTTTGATGCGGACGCAGAATGGTTGTATGCAAATTGTGAGGCAACAAAACAAAAAAACACACAGCACTTTTCATGCGCAGCACCACACTTCATGAACACACTATATATTGTTCGATTCTGAGGTCTGGGGTGGGGGAAAAGTGATTTTTGTTTATGGAAAAATTCGAATTAGTGTTCAGCTGCTGCTGCTGCTGCTGCTGGTTGCATTAAAACAGCACACTTCTTAAACAACTGCAGCACAATGTAAATGTTTAACTTTCTTTCCGTAACATATCCTTTGACACCTTATTGTGAAAACCCGACAACGCCCGACTGACGGTTTTGCGGAAGTGTTTTTGTTTGTGTCTGCGTGTGTGTGTGTGTGTGCGCGCGTGTATGTGTGTCATTGCACCAGATGGCAGGTGGCATTTGTGTATGAATTATGGCACATGAAAATCGATATCCCTTCGCCTTCTGGCTGGCTGGTTGGCTGCCTGGGCACGTTGACCTATACGCGTCCTGTGTCCACATTTCCGGAAATACTCGCTTCGATCTCGACACTAAACGAAGACAAACACCTACAGTGTGTGTGTGTGTGTGTGTGGGCTGTGTTCGTGCGGATCGATGCACCAACACGCATCCATTCCCTCCTTCCCGGCTGGTCAGTTTCGGCCTTCGTCCGGTCCCCGGACCGGTGGCCGGAGTGTATATTTCATCGTTATGATTGGGGGGAGGGAGTAAGTCTCGAGCTTTTTGCACTTTTCTCCACATCACACATAAACCCGGTGTGTGTGTGTGTGTCCGTGTGTGTCCGAGTGGCCACTTTCCCTCGATGGGTCGAAACATTGTGAACGTGAGCCACATGTTATACACCAACCGAGTGGAGGTGGAAGGCCCCCAACAGGCAGCCAACTCCCACCGGTAGCACCACCGGCTGCCGAGTGTTTGACACCCAGCGGTCCGGACAGGGATGCGGCGGACTACCGAGCGGGCGTTTTGTGCCATCGGCAGGCAGCTCCTGACGACACAGGAAAAGGATAATAAATAATGCATTAAAGCTGATTGATTGACATCCCATGAAGTGTCGAAAAGCTATTACCCGTAGAGTTCAGGGAACGGTTTTCGCTGGCGCGACGGGATGAAAGGGAGGGGAGGGAAAGGAAGGACCGGCCGTCTGATGGTCGAACGTATGTGTGTGTGTGTGTGTGATCCCGACCCGGGAATGGAGACCGGCGAGCGTGGGTTTTATGTTTGTTGACAATCCTTTCGCAAGGAGGAGGAAGGAATCCTTCCTATACTGGCCACCCGGGACCCCGGGATGGTCAGCGGGAACGGTTCTCGGGATTTTCGAGTCGTGCACGTTCCGTCCGTGTCCACGGACCACCATTTGCGCCCCAAGGTTCGGTCCACACCGAAAGGTGCTGGAGCATGAAAAACGGGAAAACCCCCTATTGACCGACCGACGAGAAGACAACGAACGATTCGTTGAGTGGATTGGCGCTTTCCCAATGAAACTCTTGCGGAAGATGAGGAGGAGGAGGAGGAGGAGGAGGAACGGAATGGACAAAATAAGCCACGGGAGAGGGTGAGTGTAAATATGCTTCGACCTGAGAGACCACTTTCCGGAAAAGGTGGTAAATTTCTTCGACCTTAGCTTATCCCCTCCCCGGAACGCCTTTCACGCAATGCCCGAAGAAGAGGTCGAACACCCACACACCCACACACACACACATTCACAAACGCATATGCTGACGATAGAGCATGGAAGGTTTCTCAAGACTCAAGACTTCGTACCTGGAAATTTGGAAACATTATTCGCTTCTGACTATAAACAATCTGAACCTTTGATGACGGAATAATGGAAAAGAATGACGAAAAATAGAGTAAAATTCATTTGCAGACCTTGTTTGTAAAATTCACAGATAGTATTTGTTGCATTTTAGTTGTTAAACTAGTGCAGGAAAAATGAAACGTTAAACAAATTGACACTCAATCAGAGATCAACCATCCTGCATCACTTGTGCAGCATCGGTGCGACTGGCATGTCGTCGGCGAACTCGAATGTCGAATAAACACCATTAATTAGCCAGCCAGCGTATCTAATGATAATCGAGAGCAAATGAGCCATTGTTGGAGCGAATCGATCGGATTGCAAATCGTAGAACGACCGCGCCACGGGCTCGAGAAGCAAAACTATCTTGACAACAGTTATGGAAATCGGACAAATTGACATTAATGATATGCCTTGGACTTGGAAGTATGCAGGAGATGAGAGGAGATGATGTAATTAGACGGCATTGACATTCGAAGCGAAAAGCATGAAAAGAATCGAAGTGAGCTTTGAGCGGTTGATGAAGCATTTCCATAACGTAACGGTAGATCAGTTCGCTCGAAATCGATGACCGGATCAGAGAAGGCATTGCACAGCTTCCAGCCAATGGTTCTACTAATTGCTGTTTTTTTAATCACAATATTAGCATAAAGCACTAGTAAAGTACGTGAGCGTTAACATTGTATGGTAATCTGCCCTGCAATTGTTACTGTAATGTTTGGCATTCATCAAGTAATAATCGGTATATTATATCATCCGGTGGTGTGCACTACACACTTCTTAACCCTGTCTAAAAAAATACGAATATTTAGTCAATTGTTTGCTAACTATCAATTTCTTTTACTGAATCCATTCAAAGACATTTGTTTCATTTCGTAATACTTGGGTGACCATTATTGAGCGAAGCATCCATTCATAATATTCCACGTGAAATAAATTGGATAAAGCCGTACTCGTGTCTTGAAATACCACCACCACCACCAAATCATGTTAACAAACACGGTCTCTCAATAGGTACGGACATTTATATCTGGGCTGCATTGCAACCACCAGCTGCGAGACTCGTCCATCAGCATGGTCCATAGTTTTTCATGTTTAACGACCAAATGGCTCACGATTTCCATACTTCACGACCTCAGCAGCTAGCTTGGCCGGTCCCCTTGTGGGTTATAAAGATAGTGAAATAGAGAGGCACACAATTTAGTTGATCTTTGCATTCAAACCTAATGAAATCCATGGCGAGGCTGGAGTGGATTGACATTCTCAGCCTCAGAATGGCGAAAGCCGCAATTCGAATAAATTTATGTTATGCTTAATTAAATCGAACGATCATAAAGTACGAACGGTTTACAATAGCCAGTGACCAAGTCAGTGTCTGGGGAGGGGAGGTTTCGTGGAGGCTTTCTATGGTTGCACTTTTTTTTTAAACCTCGAGAAACAAAAAGGTGAAATTGTACGCATCACGACAAGCTTCTCGAAAGCACCTATATAGAGGACAGCAAATCAGTCCTGATGGAAATCCTTTAGCGGGCACCACCACATGACCGATATGAACCGGGAACTTGGATCTCGACGGAGTCTGCACTGTTTGCCCCGGTATACTAAATGCAAAACACACACAAGATTAGTTGGTTTTTAGTGTTTGGTTTGGGATGATGGTCGAGAGAAAGGCGACCTAGATGTAAATAGGATCTGCATTCACGATGGGTAGCGTCGTGTGTCTCGGAGGGAGTCCAGGCAACCTGGTCCGGGAAACCACCGATGTCAATCCGAGTATGCTGTGATCGCATCTCATTGTGTGTTGTGATCACGACTGAAGGGCAATAATTTAGAATGATATCTCATTCAGATGGAAAACCAATTGAATAATTGAATGGTTTGTTTTTATGACAGCTTACCGTATGATCGCACTGCGGACAGCAGCAGCAGCAGCAGCAGCAGCAGAGTTGGTTTTGAATTGCAAAATCGAGCAACGAGCGCGGATCGAGCCGCATTCGTGTACAGCTTCTGTGTATTTGCATGCAGAGCCCATGAGCCAGTTGGAAAACGGGATTGGATGTTGTTGATGTGGGTCCATGTCCCAGTTGACATAAAATCTGCAGCCATCTAATGAATTTGCTTTTGCCTATTTTCAGCGACCATTTATTGAATAATAGCAGTGCGCGTTTCTGCGAATGAAAAATGATATAAAATCGCCCAGCACCCCGAGCGGCGCATTTGCATAGCATCTGTTGAAAGAACATGCTCCAATCCTGTCAATGGTTGGAAGCTTCATTAAAATTGAAAGCACCATTCATCGCGCGAGCACGGTTCTTGTTTCGATTTTCGGTAGCCAAGCAACGGTATCACGGGGCTGAAACGGTACAAGTCGGTACCGCACCTCCACAGTTTTGCAATACTCAACACAAAAAGCTTCGTACAGTATTGGATACATCATGCACCAAAGAAGCATCATAAGCCCATTGGCATTGGGGATGAACGAACGTGATTGTGTAGAAAAAAAATGCTTCAGAACAGTATTTTTCCCGGGAAAAAGTATCTCCACTCCATTGGCACTGTTGAACTGTTGAAGGGTGAAAAGGGTGGGGAGAAAAACTGTATTTATTCCAACAAGCACAGCGTTCTCGGTAAATTCCATTGAAAAGCGTCCTGCGCTACAGGGCTCGGTTCCATTGAAATTATGCGGCAACATGTGCAAATGGTAAGAAGGAAAAGCATCGAGGAGCATTCCCTACATCGACAGCACATCATTGCTTTCGGTTGCTCTTCATCCAAAAGCACCACCAACCATTGTCGAGATGTCAAATGCAATTTCAATCCAGCCCCCAAATGCTTCTGTGCCGTGCCGTGTCTGTGCATTGCTTATGAAATGATGAACATTTTCCAGCTGGAAATGCAATCCGATAACGAATGGGGGTTCAACACACTACTCTCCCCATAACGATGCGCCATTGCTTCTTCATTCGCTTATTCATTAATGTTCCACTTTTCTTTTGAAGGAGGTTGTTCTGCGAACTAACTTTTCGGTTTTGATCGGTGGTCGTGGATAAATATGGATTATTTGCAGCATTCGACATAAGCTGTACAGAGTCGAGGGGATATGCAAGAGTGCGCACTTTTATTTTTAATTTGTTGCATCTCTCCAAAACGCGTGCTTTTACCACCCTACCAGTGGGGTAAGAGTAAACGCATCGCTCTTATCTGCGGATTTTCTGGGGCATAAGCATACTTATGGTATGAACACTATTTTTTTTTAAAGCGTGCTTGTGTATTGTAATCAAAAAGAATAATTTTGCAATTACATTTTTTCCTCATCACAGATCTTCTGATAGCTACCAGCGTAGCGGATTCAGTAGAATGTTTGCGTTTTGTGGGTACAACAACATGAGAAACTTCTGATAAAAAGCTAGTTTAATGTTTTAAACGGTCATAATCCATAGGGATTAAGGTTTTGAGATAGACAGTCCCAAAAATTTCACACTTTTTCACTTGAAACAGACAATTCCAACATTACTTAACAATGAATGCGTACTCTTGCTCAATAGGATCATTTTTTAAAAATTGTCAGATTCGTTTCGTTGATTAAAAAAAATCGTTGATCCAACAAAATGCAGTTCTCAATAATTCAATCTCCACCGGTTTTAAATTTCCAGGAAGCCATATTGCACAGATTGCAAAAAAACTACATATTATCATTTGTAATCTAATGCAAAAAACCACATCCGATGAGGTGATTTCATGACATTTCAAACCAGAACAGTGTACCTGCGTCAGTCTACTACCCAAGATGAACATAGGGAGGATACTACAATCAGCTGAACGTAGGTAGTACAATCAGTTGTCTTTACAGATATTTTGTTGGGATGGTGTGACTGAACCATACACTTCTTCCATTGTTGCACTTTTCGTCATTCCCATGTTCAGCGTATGATTCATCAGCGGGGACGTCGTGCTAAGGCACGATTTTGTTCGGCTCATGACATGGACTCATTAAACGGTGCATGACCAATGATTGCCCCCTGGTTTTGGTTTTGTTTTTTGTTTTGTTTCATTCGCCTTATATTGTTCGTACTGCAACCCATTAATGGTGGCCGCCCATTAGCTAGAGCTGGTTTGCGGCCGCGGCGCGGAAGAAAGAAGCTGTGATGCAGTCGCAACGAACGAACCCACTGCTCGAATGCGAACGCCCGGAGGCTAGTGGTTACCGAAATCTGGCAAATAATCGATGCAATTTGTGGTGAGGTGCAGTTGATTCTGGGCTCCTGCTCCTTGACCTACAAGCAGCCGGACACAACAGGGGCCCA
Source organism: Anopheles darlingi (assembly GCF_943734745.1). NCBI lineage: Eukaryota > Metazoa > Arthropoda > Insecta > Diptera > Culicidae > Anopheles > Anopheles darlingi. The sequence goes on along the minus strand of NC_064875.1, from coordinate 38,350,029 downwards.
CATTTGATGGCTGGCAATTTCATAGGCCTCCAGCAACACCCCACTACCAGCAGCAGCGTGCCTTTGGCTCGATTTTGTGGTTTTGCGTGCTCAGCGCCTCACGCGGATGGCGAAAACCAATAGGGTTTCGGTCTCCTGCAGCGCGCGTAACCCCGTGAGCACGGGGAGCTCGCAACCCCTCCCAAAGGACATCAATAATTGACAATTACCTCTGGAGGTTGGGCACTGGCTGGCTGGCTGGCTGGAACTAAAAATAGAGCAGCCCGAACACCCGAATGCCCGAGGGCTGCGCACGCGGCAATCGCGTGGTAGTGGAAGCTATCGTGAACTAATTTATGCTGAACTGAGCCATGGCCCTCAGGGGGTAGGCCCTAAAACCCGCATCATGCACTAACAAGAGTGTCAAATGACGCAACAACGAACGGCACCAAATGGTCCCTTGTTACGAGTTACGAGCAATCGGATGGGAGGGGTGAGTCGCCATTGAATTATTGCTTGATAATCCTCGAATGACTGCTTTGCATACATTGCAAGGAATATATCATGATTGCAAACAGTAATCATGCGCTGATTGATTTCAGATTCTCTTTTGGCACGAACCATTTTTTTGTTTGTTATTTTCATATTTAGAGTATTTTCATTTCAATTTCAAACTAAATTAAATTGTATCTTTGCATCTTCTTGTTGTTGCATCAAAAGTAAATGTTTATAATGTGGAACACTATTTGATATGGGATTTGATTGTTTATCGAAATACAATTCTCGCTTGGGTCCACATCCTGATCCAAGGTTGACGATTTCTCATCCTACCAATCGCATACCATGGGATCACCGGTGTAACTAACGATCACATAGGTGATCGATCACCTATCAAAGACTGCGGAATCAGGCGGAAATGAATAATGAAACCGAGCGGCTGCTAGAACGCTACAATACCTAGACTCTGCTGCGATCATCTTATTGTAATTGTAACACGAACTGGAATGGGCGCTGCATTATTGTAAATCAAGCGGAGAACACGCTACGTTTGAGGTTCGTTTCGTTTTGGATATCAAGTTGAGGTTGAAGTACAAAAACTACGCCACGTTTCTGACTTTCTCGTCAACAGTAACGCCATTCGATCTTTCTTTTTTTCTCTCGCTCTCTCTCTGAATAAGTACCAACCAGTCCTTCAGCCATACCATAGCTGGTCCTGTACCCATCAGGAGGGGGGGAACAGGGACTGTAAAGCATTCAACCGCACCGCACCATATTTGCACTATCGCGATGATGGTGCTGCTCTCGTTGGCGTCACTGCTGCTGCTGCTGCTGCTGGCGTTCTATAAGGTGTTGTTCGCGTATGTCATTTAAATTTATGCAAGCGCTTCCAGTCGGCAGCCTATTGATGCCCGCAAAAGGTAAAGGCAGGCTATAGAGCGGTAATCATCGGGTGCCAGTTTGTCTGGGCCGTCGAGAGGAAGATCCTTGATTTAACCTTCCCCTAATCTGCTTACCAGAGGTTTGGTTTTTTGCTTTCAACAAAGAACATTTCCATAACTTCAACTTACGCAGCTGACACATACTCCCGTAATGAGTCTGCCACTAGACAGGATTTGCTGGAACAGTGTAGAGTTTAAGTAGAGCTGCTGCTGCTGCACATTACTTCTACAGAGATAAAAATACTGACTTCTCGTGACATTCGAACGGATTTACTTGTACCTTTTCCCCCGGGAAACGAGAAATGCCTCTCGTATGACTCGGTTGTTTGCTCGTCCATAAAGCCGGCAATGAATATTGCGCATTCCTCGCGGTCCTGGGGATCCTCTCTCCTGTGTGCTGACTGTATGAATGTTAATTATTTCTACGAATCTCCGCGCGAGCGCTAGGATATAGGACGAGTGCGACGTTTGTCCGAGATCCGAGCGGAAACGGAAGGATTCTATGGATCGGGATCCCGTTTTGCGTGACAGCGCGGCGCATCTCTCCGTCCGTCCGTGTGTGTGATCCATTCATGGTTTCTCTCTCTCCCTGTGTGCATGTGTGTGCACGTACGTGTATGTGTGCTGCGTGTTGGAATGCAACTAAAGCATCGCCGAACCACACGACAAACATAGGTTCTATTCCGCACGATTTAGCATTCAGCAGCAGCAATCAGTCGCGTTCCCGGAGCGGAAGGCAAGCTTATAAGCGATTCGCTTCCTGTCTGTTCGCTCACTAGTCCACCACACATCCACACACACACACACTGGCTGGTGCACTGTCATGTCACAAAGTTTTGCCTCTGATGTTAGAGCGAAAAGAGTGTCACCACGGAACAGAACATTCACATTCGGGGGGGAATGGTTTCGACAGCTCTGCTCTCAGCTCAACTCAGGATCAAAAGATGAACGCGAAACGGAAACGGATGCGGAACGGCCTGGCAAGCGGAAGCAACGGAACTGTCGCCCGCCGGTCGGTCGGTAGGTCCTCGTCCTGCTGGGCCCGTCCTGGGTTGAATATCCACGCCAAACGGGAAGCGCACAATCTGCGGTCCAAACACTCGCATTTCGGGACCACCATCCACCATCATCAAAGATCAGCTCCGCGTTGCCGCGTCCCGGTGCGTGTGTGTGTGCGCCCCGTTGCTATCGAGGCTTAGAACAGTTGGCGTTGGCTTTGGCGCCGGTTTGGGGGGGGATGTGAGCCCCGATATGAGAATACCTCATTAGCAATTCCATTTTAATTAATCGGCGCGTTGCACACGACACAGGGACCTGCTGCTGCTGCTGCTGCTGTTCACCGGGCGTAAGGCATCTGTCTGTTTCATCCAATCCCACATCCTCTGCAACATACGAAGGACACGCTGCTGCACACACTGCGCCTCAGGCAGGAACCAAACCCAGAGTGATTTCCTTCTCAAAACCATAATGCCAGCGAATCGTGCCAGAGTGAACCAGAGTAAGCCATGACACGGTGGTGCTGCTGATGGTGGCGGCGAGGAGCAACGCTAGTGAATTATGAATTATTGGGAATATTCCGGACGACGACAATTTATCTACGTGGGTGTGGCGGCCAGAGAGGAATGTTTTGGGCCACGGTAGGAATTTCACGAGCCATGACGTTTGTCAATTAGGGTATAATTCTACGCAAATGATTCATGTCTCGTTTCAATAGAGCTCGAGCTCGGCCGCTTCTTTGAACAACGACAACGACGGGACGATGCAACAACGCTTTCCGCTTCTAATAGGCTGTGCGCCCCATCGGAATACAGCAGCATAGCTATCGATGCGTCATCTATCGGTTTATCGGAAAACGTAAACTCATTGGCGACACGCCATACGTAACGTACGGGGGTTGGCCTGACATCATACGATAGTGATGTGGTGGTGGTTCGTGATTTATAATACTATCTTGGGTATTTAGCCACAAACCCTACCTGCGGTTTGGGAATTCTCCTTAAGCTCCCTAAGAAGGTCTTTTAGCTTGCGTTCGAATGCTTTCATCCTGTGCTCCGTCAGTCAGCCACTTTACTTTGCGTTCTGTCTTAATTTAGGTGTACCATGTAGAGTAAAGTAAAGTAAAGGGAGATAAGAGTGTGCAGACTGACTTTTTGCATTTGATACTTTTTTCATGAATGATTCTATTGAACAAGGATGCGCATTCATCGTTAAGACAAAAGTTAGTTGAAATATATTGTAACTATCTGTCTCGAAACGCTTATCGCTATGGTTCATAACTGGCTAAAATTAAAAAAAAAACTATCTTATTACCAGATATTCTTCATGTTGTGGTAGCCACAAAACGCATAAGTGCTACTGAAACGGCAGCTCTAGCAGCTTTCAAAAAATTTCGTATCAAAACGCAATTGAAAAGCAAAATTGTTACAAAACAACATAAACTAATAATGTTTCAAAGAAAAACGTGTGTTTACATCAATAATAAGCATATGTAACAGAATTATTTATTGTCTCTTGTCCCAATGGTTAAGGTTAAGGATTAAGAGTACGCAATTTTACTGTTTGTTTAATACATTTTTATAAAAATGATACTCATAATTTTAAAAATGTGTTCCACATTTTAAGCCAAAGAGCTAAAGACCAGACTAAAAGTTTAAGTTTCCCTACAGTAAAAGTTTTCTCTACGCTATGTCTACCCAGAAAGTCTAAGGAAACTTCAAGGGTTTGATCGTACTTTGTCATTTCCATTGCATGTCCAGTCTTCTTCATATATTCATTACATATTCTTCTAAGAATCTTACTGTCGTACGCAGATAGGCTGTCAATAGCTCATAGGAGGACTGATTCCTGCTTGCTTACCGTCCTGTTCTATCTTTTTGCTGACTACGTCATCAGCGTTTCACAAGATTTGAAATGACTTAAAGAAGATAATCCCGGAACTCTTAACGAAAAAAACGGAAATCAGATTTTTCCTACAGTGTCGTCACAGGATCATACCCTGGTTCTTTTATCATAGCGAACCTTAAGATCAATTAACAGATGACATGTACGTCTCTTACATTCCTTCATCTTCTCGAAGGTGGCTTCGGAAACCGAAATAAATAAAATATGATGATCCGATAGGCTTCAGCACAAGGTACAGTAATGTCAACATGCTAGTAGTCCCCTGGTGCAAATCTGCGACATAATTGGGGCTGCGTGTAAATGGTACACAATCGAAACCAGAGAACCCAAACTACCCGCGCCATGGTCTGGTCTATTCAATTGCAAACCCGCTTCTGGCAAAGATCGTCGAGATCGTGAAAGATCATACGTATGAATGGCTGCCACCGTAGCGAATGGAAGCACGCCAGTTACAAGGTTAGTATTGCCACCGCCGATCCGAATCAGTCAGCACCGGGCCAGGAAACTGGAAAAAGGGTAAACATGAGCCAAGACATCGGGCACGCTCCATGATGCATTGACTGTATCACCGGAGATCGCCTTCGTGTAAGAGCAAACATAACGCGAGAGTAGAAAAGCTCGCAGCTTAATCTCACCGTTCTCGCCAAAGACAGAAGCTGCTTTTACCGAGAAGAACCGAAGGGAGGGAGGCAAGTATCATTTTTCTCTCGAAAAACAAGCACCTCCAGTGCAGTGTCCAGAGTGCAGGGCGTAGAAAAACCAAGGGAAAAGGTCTCGCCGCTTGTATTCTTCCGATCTTGTCCAATCTACATTGTGTCACCGGCGTCATCAGGGTCCAGAGTAAAGGCATAAACAGAGAGAGAGACGGACAGACCGCTCGAGGCGGTTGTTGCGGCTCAGTAACGATCCGTTAATATGACTGTAACTAAGTGTAAATTGGCCTGAAGGGGTCCCCCCCGTCCCGTGTAGTGGCCGCCGTACAGTACCGAGCCTCTACTAGACCATAGGCCATGTGCGAGGCTGAGCTCTGGTCTCGGAAACTCCACCTCAACGTCTAGAGGCCCCCGGGGGTTAATCGTGGATCGTGAAGTTCGGCTTGATGGTAGGGCTGCGCAGAAAGGGGGGGTAAGGAAACAAAAAATAGAATAAGAAAAGAAGTGACCAGCTCACCGCGACCGATTAAACGCATTGCACACCACCACGAGAGCCTGTCAGCCATGGCCATATACGCGGAAAACGATCAAAACACGCGACTTCAATTCAATCAGCTGTTGCCTCTTGCTGTTGCTGCTGCTGCTATTGATGCTGGTTTGAGAGGCGGGAAGGGAGACAAGACAGCAGTTTGGCAGCTGCTGCAACGACACGACGGACGTGACCACCACCGAATGAGCAAACGGCCTGTGGGGTACAGTATGGGTCTCTGGCTAGCTCGCTCGATCGATCGTTACCCGCTCGCCTCGCCTCGTTTCAAGACGTGGTGGTGGACACCACATCCCTTCAGGGTGATCTGTTGCACTTCCTACCGAAACGGTTCCTCCTCTCGCACCGTGAATGCCTGCAGCAGGGTGGCCGTGGTCAGGGCGGGCGACCGGGCCAATATTCGTGGCTCGTTCTCTGTATCGCAGGCTGTTTGCCCTTTTTCTCGCACGGTCGGCCGCTCGGCCGCTCACAGTCACAACGCAGAGTTGCGTTCGAAGCATAAATTAGATCTATCAAATCACATAAATCATAATTTGCAATTTTAATATGATTAATTTCACCTCGCGCTCTGGGTCCCGGGTGTTGGAGTTCATTTGTTACGGAAGGCGGTGCGGTGCTGGTTGTTCTGTATTTTAGTTCTGTTTTTCTATCGCACTGTTAGAAGAGTAAGGAAAACTATTAGGTTGTTTCATAAGTAATAGCGTTTTTAGCAGTCGGAAAAAATATTGCTTTTCAAACAGAGACACAGATTTCATGTAGTTCAGTGACCTTTTAACTTTTTGTGGCATCTTCAGGATTCACCAGTTATACAACTTCTTGTTTTTATCTTCAAAAAAAACTGAACGAAGTTCGATTTTACAGCGTTAGTTTCGCTTTAAGTATTGCTATACAAAGAGTTCTCCAAACATCGAAACATATTCCAGTTTCATAGTGCATGATCAGGGCTATACGATGAGAGCATTAAAAGTTCCCACCCAAACTCAATAAGTGTTTGGCGAAAGATGAAGCTTTCAGCATAATCTTCATAATCTTTGGGGAATATCACCTTTCGAGCGGTTTTTTTTCTCTCCAAAAATAATAAAGTAAAATGTGTCAAAAATGGTCACGTTTGGACTTCATATTGAAAGTGAATGTCACTCACACACACTTTTATCCTAAGGCAAGCTAAAAGTAACAACTAATAAATACCAAAAGGATTGCTAGCATAGCTAGAACCAGCCGAAAAGATTGTATCTTTGCCCTGAAATCGCCCAAAAAACTGTTTCTTTCCATCTCTACAAAATAAAACGCAATTACATATGAAACAACTTATTAGTGCGGCTGTTCCTGGTACGGATTGATGAGTGTTCATCGAACTATCGAATTGTTTCTGTGCATTATTCTCATAAGTTGATTTGTCGCGTGTTAAATCGGAATCGAAAAAAAAAACCACCAAAAACATGGCGCTATCAGTATATGTGTATTGATGCCGGATAGAGTAGACATAGGCTACTCTATGGTGACGATTTTGCTTGACAATCATCTGGATCGAAGCAATCGCGGCATTAGAAATGAGTTGGCACTGGCACCCCCCGCCCCGGAACACCCGGAAATCCAATCTCCAATCCAGGAGACTGCGCGGTTCCACAGTTTGCGATTGTGCTCGGGAGGGAATGGAAGAGAGCGGACAGCACCGCACCCTCCCCCGCGACCACACAGACCGCAGACCACAGACACGAGTCAGAGCGAGTGTCGAATGAACGAGCAGCCGGCCAACTGGCTGACCTTAAGTTGTCTAATTGGAACGGAATATGGATGTACACGGCGGCGTACGGCGTATACACGGTACGATTACGTGTCTCCTACACGCTCGTCGTACGATCCCTGGACCCAGCAGTAGCAGCACTCCGAGGAGATCGCAAATACGAACGTTTCCTCGCAAGGGAAGGGCTTCTAGTAGTGGAAACCGTGGCCACCACCATCGTCGCCACCGCGTCACCGGTTGGGTGTTGGGCTTGCCGATTGAAATCTTCCAGCGATGGTTGTATCGCGATAGCGCAATGCTGCTGCTGCTGCTGTTGTTGCAAAAGTATTGGAGTCACTGGCACAGAGAACCATAGTCCATGAAATAAGGGATTAATGCTGCCATCCACGTTCATACAATCCATGGATTTTCGAATGGTTTATTACACAGTTTTGTATCAGAAAAAGAAGGAAGGTCATCTTTTTTTTGCTTTAATTAGAATCAACCGGCTGATAAATCCCATAAAATGGTTGTAGAGGGCTATCGTGACAGAGCACTATCGGAAATCACCTGAAGAGATTATTTTTGTCGGTTCCAAAACGCCCATTTTGACTAGAGTGACAAGAAGCGTTTAAATCGACCCAAGAATGTGGAGGACCATGAATTGCAGAATCTTTTGGATAAGGATGATCCAAAATACTAGCCCAGGAGATACGAGTTACTAAACTAAAATAAATTTTGATTTCTAGACAAAAATGTCGTTCCTGCATCTTGTGGTGACTGGCGATGGACAGTGGATATATTTTGAGAATTAAAAATTTAAAAATAAAACGATAGTAGATCCCGGTGAATCATCAACTTCTTCGTTAAAACCATATCGCTTTGGACGTAAGACGTTGCAGTGCGTTTGGTGGGATCATCTGGGTGTTGGCTACTTTGAGTTGTTGAAACCTTAATAAACTGTTAATGAGCATCGATAGCATTAACAACTAATAATTAGAATATAAGAATAATAGAAAATACCTGAAATTGGGTTCACGAGTGGATTGCCTCACAAAATGAAGAATGCTTTTGGCACGGTATACACAAATTGCTTAAAAGATGGGAAAAATATGTAGCTAGCGATGGCAAATACTCTGAATAAAATATTTTTTTGCTTTCTATTTACAAAACAGTGGATTTAAGGTCCCGGTAGAAGTTGTAATCATTGATAATAGCTCATAATGAATCAACTTTCCTTCATCCCTGCCGAAATGACGCGTGCTGGTTATGATCTACACCATCATCAGCTCGCGATCCTATCGTTCGTGGGGGATTTAGTATTTTTTATTGATTCCTGGTCCTCGCTGTCCGGTGGGGATTCATAGCCATTCAACATTAGTATGATCATAGCCATTCAACATTAGTGATAAAAATATGGAAGCAAAAGTTCACCAATAACCAAATAGGGCGGCGCTGCTTACGGTCCCTTCGTCCGCAACTCTGCGTTCGCTGCCATGATAATTTGTTCAAATTTATTAGCCCCGATCCGACGATAAACATCTCGCTCGCGGCGCTATCTAAGGCGATTGATTTGATACTCGCGTGTGTGTGTGTGTGTGTGTATTTGCGGCCGGCGCGATGGCCGCTCCCTCCTGATAAGGAAGCAAACAAATTCAAAGGCTTCCCTCTCCCTACCGTGGTGTGGTGGTCGATGACGGTCGTAGATCGTTGGGTGGCGATAGGACGGCGAAGTGCACCCCCTCCCTTCTGATGCGAATCGTGTGTTGCACATAATAGCGATAGTGCAGCATAAATGTAGTTTCCTTCACGAACCTGGCTCTCGCCTAAGCACCAATTTATCCGCGGCTGTGCAAATATGTGCTCGAGGCCGCCGCCGCCATGAACCATGGACGGCGAACTGTGTGGCAGAATGTGGCAGAAAAAAGCCACGCGGCCAATAAACAAACCTGATAACTGGTCCGATTGCAGATTAGATTCGATGTGCGAGGGCTTCTGTCGGTTGGTTGGTCGGTTGGCCATACCGCGGTCCTCAAGGGGGCCTCAAGGGTCTCTCTCTCTCGCTCTCCTCGTCCATCGACCACCAACCGAAGCACCCACTATAGAAGCGGAGATAATAAGAGGCATAAATCGACACTTCCATTCATGCGTTAACGTGCACCGCGCGTGGGCCAGTTAGTGAGGTGTGTGTGTGTGTGCCGTGGCCGCACGTTTACGCCCGGCCCCGGCCCTGCCCTGGCCCTGGCCCTCTGCTAACGGGTTGCTGACTGCGGGGCTTCGTCGGGAAAGAATAATGAGTTGGCTCACGATTAGATGCTGATAGCTGCTCGGACGCAAAGTATCGCGCGCGCGAGCGCTGATTGTTACCCTTTTTGCCGCGAGCCACCGGCGACCATTGCTGCATTTGATGCACCACTCTGTGCGCTCAGGACGGATGGGTTTTAGTGCACTTTTAACGTGCGTTGCCTTTTTTTCTCCTTCGTCTTTTCGGATTTTAGCACGGAGCTCTCTAATGGACAAACACACCGGGGCTGGCTCTAATTAATTCAGCGTGATCGCTAAGCGGTCCATTAAAGAGATCGAAATGATAATGATACTGCGGCATGACCGGGGGCATCGTTTAGACAATTAACCAATACCACGGTTGTTGAACTGGCAGCAACTGGCAAGTCTGGGAGAGGATATTTATAAAACGGATAGTACCTTTCCGGTGAGTTTGCAAATGGATAGAACATAGAGGGTACGATTAACCAGGTTTAGAAAGGAGTTGTTGCAGTCGTTACTAACAGATGACTCCGTACCGACATTTACCTTCAACCACATGCAAAAGATGAGTTCATCAACGTGTCAATCGTCGTGTCTTTTATCAGCAAAAAGGAGGAGTTGTTGAAAATAAAACTCTGTTGGTGGACAACATGATTAGCAATGCCCCATGGATTACTAGATGCAGTATTTGAAATTGACCGTTGGATTACACCATTCTAATTACTGAAGGTATCGTAAAGAACAAGTATCAAAAAGACGATAAATAAGGATTAGAAAAAATTAAGAGACTTTATGGAGCAATTGAAAAAATCCAGATGCTCGTATAAATTGGTTTCCCTCCAATTGCGCCAATGTCAAGTGGATCTCTGAAGAAAGCAGTAACTGTAATTTGGTTAAGATAGCAAACTGCTAAAGTGCAGTCACTAATAGAAGACCATATTAGACAGTTATTGGAGACGAAAAGGGGGAATACACTCCGTTTCATAGTGAAAGCCTCACTAAGGATTTTAAATATAAATCTGCACTTTTATGTAAAAATCATTCAAAATCCAAGATGTTTTAATAATCCGAGCTTCTTCTCTTATGATTGTTATCATTTTAACATAGAAAGATGAGTTTTGATTTACTTTTTGGACATGCTTATTCCTATGTAGAAACCTCTGTGCATAGCGAATAGATTTTTTAATCTAATAATTTTTAATTAGCGAATAGATATGAAAGCCCTCAACACGGTTTAATCTGACAAACTGTAATGGTATTTACTGGTATGGTATTTGGCAACTGTAATGGTATTTACAATGTCAAACCACGTATTTGCTTGGATTCCTTTCGTAGGCCATCAGGTTTTTTAAATTAAAAATCCCCGGAAAATCGTTGTTATTCTCCATGAAACAGTTCAAATTGTTTATCAAGGATCTAAGTAAATCTTACAATTTACTATTTCATTTTGAAGGAATTGCCCAACCATCGAGGCATTGCTACAGAATACTTCTGGTATCATTCTGGTAAAAAAAACTTAAAAGGTGTGATAAATTGATATCACAACACGACAACGCCTCGACAGGTATCACTTCAGGTCGAGAAAAATGCTTTTAAAAACCCTTAACTACCAAACGATAGTGTACGATTTAGTATTCTCCAGAATAGGTTGAATCAGATTTTCTCCTTTATTAATCGATAGCATACTTGAGCAGTACACCGTTGAATCCAAACACTATTTATCAAAAAACTATATTGAATTGAAACAAAAGCTGCTTAAGAAATGGCGAAACTATGTAGAAACTGATTCGACGTTACTCTGCTTGTTTCGCCCGACCATTACGGCTAGGTGTACATGTTAATAGTTAATAGCGCCGCATTACGGAGATGATGGAATTCCGTTCCGCGAGTGCCACAATAGTCGGTTCGTTCGTTCGCCCGGTCGTTACCGATTTCGGAGGCTTAACTTCTTGTGCCCGCAACCATTAGCATCAAGCGCGCAAATGTAGTTTGTCTAAAGTGAGCTGCACTGCTCGACGTGACGTGTGAGGCGTGAGGAAAACACTACACATTAATTTACTGCGATGAAAGTAGAACCATAAATCATTCCACAAAAACTTCCAGATTACTCTCTACTTTCCAACATCCAAGATTCTAGAGCTGGCTTCTGTTTGGACAGGCCAGGGCGCTGCTAGGTGCTAGAGGATTGCCGGTGGCAGATCGGCCTCACCACCGTCCGTCCCCGTTACATTCGCTTCCAATCGCGGGGTTCATTACAAAAGGGCCACCGGCAGTAGCAGCAGCAGCAGCAACAACGCGTAGTGCCACCGCGGAACATTTGTCTCTTTCCGAGCCGCCTCAGGGCGTTCCGTGGCGATTATTTGTGATTTGACGCGTTGATACCCGCGCCCTGAGCCGCCACCTTCGTGTTCCGCTTCAGGGGGGCCCCGAGAGAGACACCGAGGAAGGGAGGACACCATTGGACAAAGTCGATCAATTTCATCCAGCGACAGCAGCTTCAACCGCGAGTTGCTCGCAAGCCACTCTCTTCCCCTAAAAGCAAAGCGCGTTACACTCCCCGCTCGCCGGCGGTGGTGGTCCGCCATTTTCGTTTAACGTTTGCTGATTAATTATTTTGCCTCCCAGAGTGCGTGTGTGCGTGTGTGTGTGTGTTTGTGCTGTTGGCCCCCCGGTTGTCATGGCTGTTGACGCGCTCGTGCACCCGGGGAACGATCCAAGTTGGCCTGGCTGGCTGGCTGGCCGGCTGGTAAATATTGGCCTAACCCATTTTGGAATCATCTCCTCCATTTGTCAAGTTAAATTTACCGAAACAAAACACGCGCCACGACTTCTTCCCATCTCGGGGCGAGCCCGAACTCGGCTCTGATGACACTTCTAGCTGTGTGTGTGTGTGTACACTACTCCATTGCAGCTCCCCCTAGTGCTGGGATTCGGACACTATCAGCTAGCCACTATAAGACTATACGGACGGAACACAAACAAAGGGACCAATCCGCGCTGGACCATGGACCTCGCGCCCGGGAAGTGATACGGAGATCAGCATCGTAAATATTAGCATAAGCTTCCGAATGCAGGTCATTCAGAGAGCGTTGGAGCAACAGCAAACGATCGATCGATCGATCGGATGATGAGAAGCTAAATCGCACGCTGCCATGACCTGGCGCATTTGCATCCCATTTCCGAAGATGTCGCTGGCCAGTTTTTCAAGTGCTACACAAAAGACCACCCCCCGATCCATGGTGACCAGTCTGTGCCCCCGCCACCATAACGAGGAACCTCTTCCACTTTCTTACGACGATACTCCGCAGAGGAGGTCAGCAGAAATCGATCGATTGATCGAGCCACACACACACACACACCACATGGGAACGATGATTAGTTTGGAATCAATCGGACCATTTGTTTAATGTAGCGTGCAACTATTTATTCTATTCGTTCTGCCGCTGTTGCTGTTCCTGCTGCTACTAGTGCAACTCCGGATCCGGATGTTTCGGAGCATTTTTCGGTTTTCCCCGTCTCGATCCGCACGTGAAGGAGAACGATCGAATTTATATTCCTCCATTCCATACCGGACCGGTCGGTCGGAATTTCGTCCGGACAAACGCAATTTTGGCTGATCCAGCAACAGCGCCGTGCTGGCTAAAGTGTCGGTGATAAACGATGGCCATTTATCGTTTGGTCCGGTGGCCACCACGACGGCACTGACCACCACATCGGTGGAAAACTCTTTTTTTTTTCGGCCAATATTAGCTACGTTTGTCCAATACCTCTCCCTCTAACTGTCGCTCTGTCTCTCTCTGCTTGAATCTCATTGTTGACCGTTCTATGGTCTAGGAGGCGAGGAGGAAAAAAAAATAATACATTCCGGCATGAAAAGCGTTGCTGAGCAACGATGCACCCGTGCTCCCGGTCGGTGCTTGGTCAGTGTTCGATTTTTGCTTCAACGAGAAATTGAAATTCACCAAACCGGTCGGTATCGGGCGGGGGCCTGACGTATGAAATTGTATAGTGGCACACACGCACACACATGGTACCAAAGTTGTTCCAAGATGACCCTTCCCTCTTGACGGAAACAGTGAGTGCAAACATGCAAAGTACCAGCCACAGTACCGGCCACACCGAAATAAAGAGAGAGAGAGAGAGGGAGAGGGAGAGCTGGTCAACTGGTTGGTCAGCAGTTTCCGGTCATCCGGTGAGTAATAGTTTTTGGTAGGGAAAAATGTTTTACTTAGATTACTTTCCCCTTCCCCCCACTCCATTTCCTCCTTCTGTTTAAGCGAATTGCATTACTCTGTGTGTGTGTGTGTGCTTTTCCGTTATAGATGGTGACCATTTTCCAGGCACGGTGCCAGTAGTGCCCCCCCCCCCCCCCCCCCCCGCCCGGTGTGATAAGTATCTTGAGTAGCAGCTGCCTGATCTGCTTCTTCGGGTATCAATCTTGTTAGAAACAAATGTCGTCGTTCAAGTTTTGCGGGATTGTTTTCCGGCCAACGTGCAGCACCAAAAATGACTTTACACAATAAGAGCGCCGTCGTCGTCGTCGTCGTCGTCGTAGTGTTTGGTTTAAATCACGACAGCGAGACATGACGTCCTGCGATTTGCGTCTTTTGATTGTTTTATTATTTAAACCAACACACACACCGTACGCGTACCACCACTCGGATGGTGCACACATGTAGGAAAACATTTCACAAAAGCACGCACACACACACACACACGCACACGCACCTTCTACTTGCTGGAAACATCAAACGGACTTATCCGGAGAAAGCCGAAGCAAATTCCATTTCTACTTCACTGCCATTGGGCCCCCCTTTTTTCCGAGGAAGCCTGGCCTTAGGGGCCGGCCAACAACAGCAACCTGGCTGGAGAACCAGGGATTGGATATGCAAATAAATTAAATTGAGTTCCTCGACGAGAGGCCCCGGCGGGAGCCGCACAAACCGATTTGCAGCGCACCGGAAATGGTCAAAAATGGCTCCCTGTTAAGTGGTAAAACGTTTGCCACTTCTCGGTGTGTGTGTGTGTGTGTGTGTGTGTGTGTGTGTGTGTGTGTGTGTGTGTGTGTGTGTGTGTATTTGTTGGCTTCTTTTGAGCCAACGGATAAGGATTTCTTTCAAGGCAGGCCTCAGCTCCTATCCCCGGTGAAGCCGACCGCACATTGCTTGAGCATCCGAAAATGGAGCATCCTGCTCCCTGTAGTACCATCAAGGCGTAGACAGTACACCACCACCAGGCCACTCACAACACACATCTTGCGGTTGACGATGGCGGTGGCGGTGGCCGGGTCCTTCATTTCGTCAATCATCTTTCGAGTAAATGTTGACGTTACTCGACGGGGAAAGATACGCAAAACAGACATCGCAAGGTTCTGCCCACAGGCCCCAAAAAGAAGAAGGGAGAGGAGGCGCAAAGATCACGCAATTTTATCCACATCTATTATCCCCGGACCCGGGGGGTCAACCTGGCGGCGGCGGCGGAATTGCTTCCGATTCCGGGGACTCGCGGCAAAGTTCACTTTCGCTAACAACCAACCGTTCGTCGTTGGCGTTGCCGTTCGTTCGTTCGTTTCGTTTCGTTCCAGTGTCAACAGTGGCGCGCAAAGGTGCGCGTTTTTGGGGGGAATTTGATGGAAAGTCCGTTGCGTCCGTGCGGGTGGGCGGTAAAAAAAAAATAGAACCCCCGGCCCGTGAACCCTCGGACCCGGACCCGGACCCGGTCCCAAGTGTTTGGGAATTTCTTGTTTAACTTTTCCATCGTAAAAACGATAAATAAGCAGGCCACGGATGATAGTACAGTCGGCGGATGGAACGGATCCAAGGAGACACAGATGAAAGTTTTCCCTTTGTCCTCTTACTCGCTCTCACACACACACTCGCTCTCTCTGTCTCTCTGTCTCTGTCTCACTTCTTTCGTCCTTTTCTACCTCGTTTGCAGGAAGATAGATCGCTCGTCGCTCGAAGGTCGGACTACTTGGACCGCGACACAATCGTGACGAGTCGAGAATCCGTCCGAAAGGACAGAAGGCCTGGCCTTCGTGTGCTGTTCCATGGCCACACCACCGTTGATGAGACCTGGGAGTTTCGGGGGACTTTCCGCGGAAAAATAGCTCCCTCACCCCCACCCCCGCCACCCGAAAAACTACCAGGAAGTATCGCAAGTGTTTCATTTCCCTCGACAACAGCTCCCAACGCCATTGGAGCGCGTAGCGGAAACGGAAATTCCTTACAATCAATACACCGGGGGTGGAAAAGGCATCCACACTCTGGAATGGAATATTTCCATTCGTATAGTTATATCTCGCGTGTTTTATTGACTTCATTCTTCTTTAGTTTACATAAAATTTGCTCCCAAGCTTGGCGGAGCTATCTGGTGTCCCGATGTGGTGTTGGGAGTGTGTCCTTCAATCTGCGTGACTTGCCGCGTGGTGATGGCCACTATCGTCAATCGGATGGAGGATTTTGGGTCCCCGTTAGGTTCTTCAGCTTGCTAGCTTTCCTCCTCCCCACAGAGCTAATCCTCAAACGCCGGAAGCGATAGAACGATAAATATCCGATGCTTCCGTGTCCGTGTTCCGTGTTCAGCCGCCGGAAATGGACGTTAACGGCAACAATTATCAATGATGGCTAAAGTTACGCAGCAGAATCTCACAGAATATCACAGCTTTGGTTTTCTTTCGGCCTTTTTTTTTTGGTTTTGTTTCAACTCCGCTACGGATTATGCCCAGATAGCCTTTTTGGGGGGCAATTGGACGGCCTCCTCTCTCTCTCTCTCTCTCTCTCTCTCTCTCTCTCTCTCTCTCTCTCTCTCTCTCTCTCTCTCTCTCTGTCGAGCATAAACCAACCAACCAACCAAAAACCACCAATCAACCACCACCAGGCGATGCAAGGAGACATAATGCTGCTGCTGCTGCTGGTGCGGCTGCGGGGTAGATTAACTTGAAAGTTTTCACCGAAAGTGTCACTACCGAGAGAGAGAGAGAGAGAGAGAGAGAGAGACCGATACTCGTTCTCGTGGTGAGAGCTTACCTTTCACGATGGGTTTTTCGGCGCCTCCAATCTGATTGTCTGTGGCTGGCGCGCTGGCGGACTAACTTCTGGTAGGTTGTTGGATTTGTTGCCGACAACATCAGCCGTCATCACCGCAAAGCAAAAGCCCCCCCTTACCTCAAATTTGACGGTATCAATGATGGAAACAATCTGGCCCGGGGCCGGATCATGTCATAGCCCGGAAGGAGTCCCGAGCGAGGAAAAGTTGTGTCCGTCCACCCTGGTGCTTACTGGCTGGCTTCCACCAATCCATGGAGGATGCCCCCCGGCGGGGGTTTCTGCCGTGAAATCTAGATTGACGATCGGGCCAACGGGCCGCCCTTCTTCCCACGGGGGTGGGAACTTTGTCAACCCCCACCGCCCAAAGTGGTACATTTGTTTTGTGATAGGATTTGAGCGGAAGCGAGAGAAAAATAAATTACTTAAATAAAGCCCCATGCTGTGCTCTTTGTTGAGCTGGGCGCCGCCGTGCTTGGCAGCGTATGGCGTAGGGACTAGATGCTGGCCCTTTCTTGGCCATTGCATTGGCTCGCTTACATTCGCTCTGTGTATAATCGCCGTCTGTGAAGCATGTTAACATGTTGCACGGCGTAGCATGGCACAACATTATGGTGCCGTATTAAGAGTTCATATTTGCACCGATCCACCACCACTACCAGCATCCGATGTGCAGCATAAATCCCCGGCCCGGTCCCGGCGACAACCCGGAGAGTACGCCTCGTGCAAAGTTAAGCTGCTAAATGCTAAGTTGATGCCTCTTCAGTCTACAACATCACGTAAGCCGAGCAACCAGCACAGCACACCATAGAGAGCCATCAGGGCCTGCTACGCCATGGACGTCAGCACCACGGGAAAGCAAAACCCTCGAGTGCCTCTTAATGAAGTTGACGAAAATTAAACATTTTCCAAAATAAGAAAACTTTTTCCATAACTCACTCGGGCACCATAAATAATACAATTTGTTAAGCCGCTTCTTCAACCGACCCTGTCTCTCTCTCTGTCTCTCTGTGTATGTGTTCCTTGTGTAGTTTCGAGATTTTGCATTTTTGCAGCTCCCGGTCGCCACTCGGAGTACAGACTCAAGCCCAGAATGCACGACGGGGGGACAGGACTGGGCGAGGCGAGGTGATCCGTAGAGTTGAAAGCCATTCTATTAGGGTTCTGCGCTTCCAGCTTCCATCATACTTTGTCAAGAATCCACCACATTTCGGGGTCGGAGTCCATAATTTGACTGCTGACTGCACGATGACATTTGGCGTTCACGTAATGCAGAGAGCGAACCATTTCATTAGACGGGCGTCTCCTCCCATTGGCCATTGTTGCATTGTGGAGATGTTTTACGACTTACGGGCTTACTTGGGCAGCAAAAGGGAGATGATGGAATCCAAAACATTACGAGTCTCGCAATCCACTTTACCCGTCGGCTCTCTTGACTTTAGCCTTCGTTTCATCTCAAACGCTCCTCTATCCGCGAATATGGGACACACTAGCTAGCGCTTATGGAGAGGGCCGCTGCTGCTGCTGCTTTACATATTCCGAATTGTAATGAGATCGCCATGGAGACGACGGTCAATGGAGTGGCTGGCTACGCAATGACAACTTTTCATTGGATATGATGACGAAACTGTTCGGGCTCACTTGTTGATGGAAGTGAGGGCGCAATATGTTGGTATTGTAGGAATTATTCTCATTTTCTTTCATGGGACTAGTCAACAGTAAAGGAGGTAAGGAGCAACAGCTCAAATATTGATACAAGTACGAAGTGATTTCGTGCTGATTTATACAATATGGTTATACTCACTATCAGGCACAAATGTTTAGTTAAAAATGTGTGTGATGATGTTATTTTGCATCTATCGCGGATTGTTCCATTGGATTAGAGTGTGTAAACCATTTTTCATTTTTAAGCATATAAAAATACTTCTAAAATGTACCTCCGTGAGTCCTCCTTCGTGACTTTGATATGAAGTAAGGTGTTACCCTCTTGCTGCAAGAACGTATCGGTTGTGATTTTATGCAGATTAAATGTGGAGATTGTAACTTGCAAGATCAAGAACGTCTTAAACAGTCAAGCAGCAGCTCGTTCAGCACTCATGTCAAAAACAAGAAACATCAACAAGGCTGTAAAGAACTGACCACATGACAGTTGCCATGGAAATGATAACGACACTGTTTCTTGGGTTCTACTTGAATTGAACGGAGGTGCCATTAAGACACAGAAAACCGTAAGATATGACTCAATAAACTAATCTTTGTTAACGCTTGACCACATGGTCCTATTGTTGGACAACTTGGGATACTAAATACAATACACTTGCTGTGATGAGTATTACAGCTTTTCACTTTGTATAAAAGTATTCAAAAATTGCTCTCTGATGTGATCGCTTCTAAGGATGAGAAGTTCTATCGATACGCAATCCCCGGTTCAGTTCTACGTTACGATTCTATCGATGCAGTGAAGCCATTTCTATGTTTAAAGCCCCATCCATTTAGAATCTGGACACACGTTTGTAATCACTGCAACGCCTCTAGTAGTCGCTTTGCAATTCTGTTGACAGCGTTTTAATCATTGTAGTCTGTTTATTTAATGGGTTTTTGTTAAAATTGATCCACGCCTTCAAAAGTTATCGCCGATGGAACGCGAAAGGCTAAAAAAATATGCACACTCATGATTAAAACTCGATTTGGCTGGAGAAAAACCGCGAAAGTCTTGAAATTTTCAAACTTAACTAGAAATACTGTATGCAAACGTTACTGGTGTACTTTTACCTTGACTTTAGCACAATAAAACAGCCGAAAAGTGTAACAAATGCCCGATTAAGCAGACAAAAGTGAATCAACAATCCTGGGATCTCCCAGCGTGATTCCACCAAGCAAAAACTCGCGACAGACGTCATAACAGTTCGATAAATATGTTTAAGAGAAGTTTTAAGGCCGTATCATGCCAAACAGAACCCTAGAGCACAGTTTTATTGCCCAAATCCGTGCTAGGAAGCTGTACGAACAAGTGATGACCGAATTCAAACCATGCATTTCGATGGACGGTGCAACAAACGTAAAAATGCATTTCACAAAATACCGGGCAAAAAATTTGCTTTGCCAATCATTGAGGGAATGGTTTAGAAAGGGTTTGGTTTCTTTACGGAGATAAATTTGCCCATAAGATGATGATTTGGCGTGGGATTTGACATTGTGGCGACAAATCAAATGTTTTCTCCATTGGGGTAATGTTCATTCGAAATTTGTGCCAGAAAAGAGTGTCTACAGAAAAGGATTTTGTTCTTCATTTGTCCACCAATGATCCTGTGTAAGTTTGGTATAATTTAGGTAGCTGTTCTTGACGAAGGTATGGCGTTAATGTTTTGTATTCAAATAGATCAATTTCACAGGGAAAACTATCAATCCACAAAAATGTCTGGATTTTCGTTCCATCGATTTCTATTGGGCAATTTTCACAAGAAAAATTAAAAAGTATATTAGAAATGTATAAAAACCCTCCGAAATGAGGGTGATGTGCAACAAGAGGGGAAATAATGTGACCTAAAGTACTATGCAAAACATTTTCGGTGATGTCAAAGTTAAAGTTAAAAAAGTCATCAATATATATTATCGGAGGTAATAAGAAAACCTACAAAATGACACCTTCTTTTTCTTTTTACGTCAATTTTTGGCTGAGATATGACCTACTTTGTGTGTCCAGATTCTAAATGGATAGGGCTTTAGTTGTTTTAGTTGTTGACGATTGCCACATAAAAGGGACGGGAATTTATGAATACTCCCAACATACGAAACTATTCCTATGTATGACGACATTTATTAGTAACAAACAAACATACGGTAGTATGTTAAGAATTTATTGTAGTCAAATATTCAAATTTCGATTTTGCAAACAGAACCAGAATGCGTGTTAAATAGAATCAAACAAAATGTGTGTTCCAACGCGTTACACACTCTGCACCGTTTACGCTGCTGCGTGTAACCCGAAGATTTCTCGGTTAGAAGCAGCATCCACCATATCGATCTCGGCGTATCTCGATATCGACGAGATTCTCTAGTAACATTGATCGATTCGAGGTCTAGTGATTGACTAACCCAACACCCCACCCACCCGCTAAGCGCTGAGCTTACTGGAAGCCGGTAGCACCGTCCTTCTGGCTTTGGTTTGAAAGTGTGTGGCGAATTAGATAAATCGAAAGGGAACGGAAACGAACACCTACCAGCAGAGCAGAGCAGAACAGAGCAGAGCAGAGCAAAGCAGTTGAACAGCGTCAGCAACCTAGCACTAGCAAACGTGCCGGGTGCCGTGTTCAACAATGAATAATAATGAAACAAAACGAAACGAAGCTTGCTGCTGCTGCTGCTGCTGCCGGTGAGTCGTCGTCACAGTGAGTATTCCGAAGGGGGGGGGGGGGAGGAGTTCGACTCTCGGATTCGGATTGGTTGCCCGACGAAAAATCGTGATCGAACTATTAAAAGATTGATTGGTTCTTGATGTTCTGGCCCGGGTGCCCGGGTGCCCGGGTGGTTTGCAGATCAAGGGCTTGTCGCGATGTCGGTGGCGGCAGGTATATTCCACCGAGCCCGAAGCTTGACTTTTTGTGTTCACCCCGCTGCCTCTGTGGTGCAGCAGCAGCTCCCTCCTCCCAAGGTGTCTCGCGGGCCTGGGGTAGCCTGCCAATCTTCTTCCGTGCTTCGTCAGCCCAAACAACGCCGGTATGGAAGCCGGTTTCAGTTGTGGAACTGACGGACAGAAGGACAGAGAGACGGGTGTTCGGTGAAACGGAGAGACTCAAAGTAGGCCCCGCGGCGGTGTCAGAATCGAGAGTCGATTGTCACTATCGATTGCCGGTCGCTCGCGCGCTCCTTCGCATCAGATGTCGTTGCAGCGCGACGTGCCCGAGATTCGAATACAATATCCCGAGCGCTCCCTTGTTTACGATCGGATCGAGGAGGTGCTGGACATCAATCGAAGCCAATTTCAAATAAGGCATGCACACGAGGCCCAGATGAAGTCGCGACCCAAGACCCCAACCCAACCCAGCGTTCGATCAATTATGCTATGCTCTAAGCAAATGGACGCTGACACCGGGCTCACCTTTTGCTCTACCACCACCGTGCTGGGCTGGGCTGGAAAAGGAAATCCCTTTCGGTGGCATTTCCGATGCTACGACGACGACGACTGCCAACAGGGTGGATGATGTTAGATCACGAAAAAGAAGCATTCTTAACGATCAGATATGGCCATCGTCACGGGTAGCATTTTAAATGGTATATTGGTTGATTTCGCTTTAAAGTCAACCTTTTCGAGTGTCACATACGAGTTGCCTGTATTTCCTTTTCCGCTTCATTACTACAGAGTATTGAAAAGAGGAGATAAATGTAGAAGATAGCAATGTGGTTAATTTGTCTATTTTATTACAAACATAATACTGTGCTACAGCATAGATTCTTTGGCACTCTGGTGTCTCTGGTGTCTATACTACTCTACATCACACTTCATCCTCCAACTCGTATTGAGTAATGGGATTACGAACATGCTCAAAGCACTTGTACAGCAGATGATACGCCCTTCGGCACAGATTGTCACTCGATTTACCTTTACTGTACTGCTTGGCGCATCTGTACGCGTTCGCTTTATAGTTCTTTTCCGTGTAACCCTCCCCGTACTGTGCATACATAAGATCCACATTAACACCCATCTTGTCACTGTAAAGCTCCGTGCGTATACCAATGCACCGAACCAGGCAGTGTAAACGGTCGCTGTCATCCATCTCATCCACGGTGAGGTCCGCAAGATCCTCGACCGAAATCTGCAACATGTCCATACACTGCGCCGTCACGTGTACCAGCTGCATACGGTCCAGTGGGATAAACTGTCGAGTACGTCGCAAGTTGCCGTAATTATGATAGTAACACAGAAACGACCGGTACGCTAGATCGCAGCAGTTCTCCCGATCGAACGGATCGACCGACCGTTTGGCAACACTCTCCAGACAGGCCGTCGTACGGTTGATGCACAGTGTGTCATTCCGGTCGGCAACGAAGTACCGTGCCACCAGATCCTGCCGCAGTCCGGTGTAATCACTCCAGAACCGGCACCGTACGCCAACGCAGCGTATTAACCGCTTCGTTTCGGCATCACTCGGAAGGTTCCCGACGCGCAGTGTAACCAACTTTGCGGGACAAATTGACAGCAGCAGGGCACACTCTTCAACTGCCTCGTCAAACGTCGGTCTTAAGGCACACAGCTGCAACCCTTGGCAGACACTCGACTGATCGAGCATTAGTAGTAGCGGCAGCAGCAGCAGCAGCAGTGGCATCACGACACTCCCAAACCCTGCCATACTCCCCAACTACGCCCCAACTACGTGTACGCGTTTGTTCCGTCCTGCTGACGAAGGGTTTCATAACTACGCGCAAACGCACCCAAGACAACGTGCTTTATAAAGAGCAGGACAATGATGATGTCGCGGGTTTTGTGGACAAAACATGGCCCACGCGGGAACTCCAAATCCTCACGTACACTTCCCTGAGTCTGATAGTTGCTCGAGCTGCACGAATTGCATTGTGAGGGAAAAGCAACATAAACTGCTTTCTGTTTTACAAAAACACACAAGACTCGAACGGAAGATCGTCTCCGTAATGGATATCTCATGCAACACAATATCAGTGATAGTGTCCCGTGAGTGTACGTTGCCAGATTTCTCTTGACCGAGACACCGAGTCTTTATCGAATTAGTAAAAGTGTAAGTCAATTATGTAACGCTGAGTTTACAACAACAACAGTTCCTATAGTGTACTCTGTGGCTACGCAGCAGCAGCAGCAGTAGAGGAGGCCCCCCCTTTAAGCCAATCCCAATTATCCACGTTATTTGGACAAACAAATGGAAATGGACGCGTCTTTTGCAGAGTGCAGGGAAATGCAAAACCAATTAACAGTAGTTCGTCGCTCGCTGGCCCGAGGGCCCCGTGATTGGCAGCTTTGACCAATAGACCAACCTCCCAGGCCAGCGGGCCCCATCAGGAAGCGAAAGGGTTTCGCAGTGGATTTAGCAGAGCAGCAGCGGAGCCGCTCAGCCGCTATAATTTGACATGTTTTCGCAAACGCCCGTACAATCAAGTGTCAGTAAGTCAATATACCACTGCGCGCTTCCGCTCTGCGCCTTCGGCCCCTGCGTCAGTTCCGCTTCTAATCTTTACTCCAGCAGCTCGTCGAAGCTCGCCTCCGTGTCTGGTGAGGGCGTAAAAATAACATTCGCCAGCACTAGTACCAGCAGCAGCAGCAACAGCAGCAACAGCGATTGCAGATGGTGCTCGTAGTGGTGGTGGTGGTGGTGGAGGCGTCCCCCGTTACTGAAGTACTTATCGCCCGCAACGACAATGACGAGGACGGGGTTGCGGCGCGCGCGGTACGGCGGTACGGTTCTCGTTAGACAGGTTGACGCTGAACGCGTTCTCTATCGGGCTGACATCGACATCGTGTCAGATTAGCAGCACACACACATTATACCACCGGCTGCGTTGCCACCACCCACCCAACCCCCCCCAAATGGTGCCCAATGCAAATGCCTAGGCCTAGACGGGCGGGACAGCAGCAGTAGCACGCCGGGGAGGTGAGTCTCACGTCGCAAAGTCTCTCCTGCCCCAGAAGCAGCAGCAGCAGCACCGCTTGCTGAGGTTCGAGTGTTTGTGATACTTTCGCGGGCGCGCTCGCGCTCGCGCATCATCAGCAGCCCCAGCACCAACAACAGCAACGCGTCACCGCCTCCTATGCCAAACCGGTTCTCGCCGTCGTCGCCAACAACAGCTGGGGCGAGCCGACCGAACGGTGCGCGGCGCGGCTGTTGTATGACGCGCAAAAGTGAAGTCAAACGCATAAACGCGAGAGCCGCTCTTACACTGCCTTTCGTTCGTTGCCTTCACTTTGAACTTGAGCCAGATGGCAGCACCTTACGGTTCCGGCTGCACAGCTGATGCTAAATGCCATCCCCGTTGGTGTGTGTGGGTATCACATTTGATCTGCTGCTACTGCTGTTGCAGAGTCTCAAGTGCTCTCAGTTCAGAGCCCTACCCCCGAAAACGATGACCCGGGACGTTGTCTTGAGGTACGACCTACATTATTCCCTTCTTCTCCCTTTGGGAGTTTCCTAACGAACGCCGCTTGCGGAGTGTGGGGCGATCAAACCCATCGCCCAAAAAGCATGCTATGCTTTGGCCACTGGAGGGCTGCAATGCTGCAATTGCAGCCGAGCTGAGCGAGCGGCACACGCTCCGATGCCACACTAATGACAGAGCAAGCAGACAGCAATGACAACAATCAGGAACTTGTCGCAATCGTCGGGCAAATGGCGCGCACCCTCAGCTGCCAAGGAACGGTCGGTCGGTTGGTCGGTTGGTGTACAATTTATCTGCTCGTTTGCCCCCGAAAATACGGGGGGAAGGGGGTCCTTAGAGCTTATCAAGAAAGCTGCTTTCTCGCCTCCTCGTTTCTTGTCATGGTTCGTTATGCAGTCGGGTCGGGTCGGGACATTGTAATTACATGGCGATACCACACCGCGCATATATTATGAGATAATTATGAGATTATTACACTCCTTGGCGCGCATCTCTGTGGCGTGTGGCACAGTGAGTCGTCGCGCTCCGCCGGTGCAACCTCCTGTTGTTGTCCTGGTTTGCAAATGAATGATCGAAGAACGGCGATCTGTTGATTGAACTTTAGAAACATTTCGTTTGGACAAGTCTAGCAGTGGGCCCCGTTTTCCTGGTATAATGTCCGGACACCGGACATATTCTGCACTGTCACTGCGTCGTTACGATAGGTACACGTATGATGATGGTTCGCTGTTCAATCTCTCTCCGGTCCCCCCTTTCGAAGCGGTAAAGATCTTGGCAGATTTCCTCCTTGTTCTACCAGTGGCCAGGCGGGGAGGGGAGGGGGCTAAGGGCCCGGGCGATTGCTCATGTTGTGTGGCAAGAACAATTGAATTGCATGACCAAGATAATAAAGTAAACACGCCGTAATCGCTTTCATGTAGCGTATAACACATTCGCTCGCTCTCTTTCTATCGCTCTTCGGGGCTCTTCACTACTTATGCTCTCCTTCTCCTTCTCCGTCTAATGAATAATTCAGTGTTGATGTTGTCGGCCTTACCACCGGCCTACCGGGATCGGTGTGAAGTTGGCAAGTTTCGCTCCTTTATCTAGAGGGCCTCAGGTCGAGATGCCTCTTCAGAAGCGCTTTTTCAGCAGCAGCAGTAGGAGCGCAGCACCACCATTAGCCCACCACCGTCAAGAAACCTACCCAGAAGGGATGACAGGGATGATAGTCGTGTGCCTCGTCGTGTATGCTCCCTCCTGGTTCCCGCGGGTGTGTGTGCGCGATTGAATAGCGCGGCGCGCGATGTGCGGTTTGGAGCAACAACTCGAGGGCGGGGTGGTTTCGGAGGGCGAGTCGCCGGACGACAGATGTCGCGCGGTGATGGCGGGGGACGGTGATTGGCAGAATCCAAATGCTGCTGCTGCTCTACCATGTTTAGATAGTGCGAATCGTGCCTTTGATCGCGATGATTGCGTTGGTTGTTTAACCTTTCACAGCGCAGGTACCAGCAGCTATCAGCGCAGCTGAGTAACTTGGCAACCATCTGAAGTAGCCTGTTTTGAGGGGAAAAGGCTCTCTGTAACTAGGTCATGTGTGTGTGGCGAAGGCGGGATACCTTCCCCTTCCGGGGGGGGGGATGCAGTTTTGCTTTTAGTAGCTCAAAAGTATGCATTCTGACATATTTGAAGAGAATTTTCAATATAAAACAGTACCAGGCAGGTGTAACGTTGCATATTGGTAAACGACTCTGTGCTGACGTTCGACTCACCGTAACCCGATGGATGGTTAAGGGGAGAAGTTATTCAATAAATTTCTTCCACATACAGATAGTTCCACTATGGGTTAGGTTTGATGAATTTAATATTTTAAGATGAAAGTCCTCGATGTAAGAGTTTAATATCAACATTCCTGACCACCGAGTTCCAGTCAACGGCAGC
>NC_064875.1:38310938-38318438 GCF_943734745.1 Anopheles darlingi | reverse complement strand
TGCATAAATTACGCGTTCCGCGTGTAATGTGTGTGTGTCGCGGATTATGCAATGGCGCGGCGATCTGATCGGATCGGGTCGAGTGCATCGTCGTGTCGTCGTGTGGATTCGCCATCTCGAATCTATCACCCCGGTGTGTACCGGGATGATGCTGCTTTGGTTCGGGTTTTGCGGTTCGATCCGTTGGAACCGAAGTCATTTTTGGGTGAGGTGGTGCAGGGTAGCGGCCGGAGCAGCGGTAGCGGTCGTATTTGGTTGTAACACAGGAACCACACCGCGGGTCACATTAATTCATTCGAAACCGATCGCTACCTCATCGATCGATTGAGTTGTTGATTTTGGTTTGATGTTTACAATTGCACACAATTGTTAAATTAAATCAGTTGCAATCCGTCCGTGTGCTTATGCTAATGCACACCACCCCAGCGGTTGTTGCATGAAATTTGGGTTTTGATTGAAGTGACGACGACAGTTACAGGTGACATTACAGCTGCATTTACATGGAGAGCGTTGTTTTTAAACGTCAAAGTTGGCGTTTTTTGACGCAAAAGCTTAATTCGCTGTTCACACCTAGATTGCGTGAAGGCCGATTTAATACATAAACACGAAAAATATCACCATATCACTATCGACACCTTATCAAACCATGATAAATAGTTTAATATACCCACAAAACAATGATTACCGGGATTTCAACACATTCATGCCAAAAACAAATTCCAAAACCAAAGAGCAACGTTGGATTGTTTGCGTAGCTTGCTATAGTCGGCTCAGAACCTGTCACAATCTGTAGATTTTTAGAGATCCGAAGAAAAACGCTAACTTTCAAGCTCTTCAAAAGCTTTAAAAAAATAGCTTTGGGTGCGTTGTGTGAACACATCCATATAATTTGATGTGCTGTTTAAACGTGTTTTCTGCGTCAAAGATTAAAATGTTAAAAAAGCAACTTTCATCGTAAAGAAACTTTCACTTACTGTCATTTTGCAGTAGCAAGCGACCACAATAGCAACTTATTTCACTCTCATTTTGACAGTTGTTAACGTAAAGTTGCAATCGAGACCTTTTAGAGTGTGAGGGAAAAGGGGGACAAAAAATGAAAGCTAATCCATTTTTTTTTATTCTTGCGGACCGACCACGACTCTGGACGCTGAAGCACTGGTTGATTCTGTGACTCTTGCGATTATGGTGAAGCGGCTTGGCCTCATGGGACAGTTCCTGGTTTCAGGTCGCACTCCTGTGATGACCTGCGGTCGGAGGGCAATTTCCCTTTGGAAGACCGGACCAGGCCGGGCGCACCGAAGCCACGAGCTGCTCGCGCTGCTCTCTCTCTCTCTCTCTCTCTCTCTCTCTCTCTCTCTCTCTCTCTCTCTCTCTCTCTCTCTCTCTCTCTCTTCGGCAGCCCCGGTGGAACCGGAGCACTTTGGATAAATTTCTCAACCATCCATTAGATCGTAATTGCGTCTAATTAATCATTTACCTTTGCATAAATTAGAGGCTTGTAATCTATACTAGAGCCTGCACCGCAAAGACCACCGGTTCCCGCACCGGCGTACCGGTGCGGTGCGGTGCGGTCTTGTGTTTGCGCCGCGGAAAAGGCCACCACCAAAGCCAGGACATGAAATTTAAATTTATGTCGCTCTAACCCTCTCTCTGGCCGGCGTAAAGGCTTCTTATTGCAGTGCGCGATATGCTGCTGCCGATGCTGCTGGCTGCTGCTCACGGTGTGTGTGTGTGGCTGTGCGGGGCAAAAATGAGCGCCATAATTATGCACCGTTCACGTGGCGCAGCAGTTTGAGGAAAGGTGGTGCAGAAGAGCGCCTAGTGCAGCGAAGTGCCTTGTAGCGGTGGCGGCTGATTGAGAATCCGACGACCGACGACTCTCTAGATCGCTGATCCGTTTCACGCGATCATCGATCACGTTCTGCTGCAGCCTTTTTGCGTGCCGCCGCCTCGCCTGTGATGATTGAACCGTCGCGCTTTCGCGTAATGTTTGCTAAAGGGTGCAGAGGGGAAGAACATTACGTGAAATTCCCCGTGAAAGGCCGTTTTTGCTCAGTTTGATTCGAGTGAATTCAATCCAAAGCCCAATCGGATGTGTGCGAGATACAAAATTATAGAGCGCATTACTCATAATTTGGTGTCATGTGTGACTACAAACATCGCCATCGTCGCCGCCGCCGCCGCCGCCATCATCATCATCATCACCATCCATCTATCCATCGTATGAAACAATGATTTAATTACCGTATCGGTCGGTCGCATGCTAGAGGTAGATTAAGATTTACGGGAGTTTTCAGCGTGACTGGAAATTCCAACGCCTGTTCTCGGCGGTGGTGGCATGCTATTTACGCAGATGGTGCTGCGATGCAGTGTCGTGTGGAAGGAATGGTATGCGCGATGAGTTCACTCACGGTTTACGTCATTAACTGAAACCCAGAATATTATGGCTGCATGGAACGGTATACTAGAGTGTCTGGCAGAAAGGTAACTGAACTTAAAAATCATTTCACATTTCCAAAAACCATTGCAAGATGATTTAGGAGACTTTAGATTTGTAAAGGTACAGGGCTACAACATTCTCACATACAGTTGCAAGCTATACTCGACCATATAGATGAGATGAAAGAAAATTTCTATCCGATCCAAGTTGCTCGGTTAAAAGAAATTCAGTTGAGAGAACTTTTAAAAGTCGTGGCACATAAGACGTCCATGTCCAAGATTCTGCCTTGGTGTGTTGTTGATATGTATTTGAAAGTTGCAAAATAAAGTTGCTATCGTGACGAAGCGTCTGAAGTAAAATTTCGCAAATTCAAATGACAGCCAATGAACGTTTCTTAATTGCAAAAGTTGCTATTGTGGCCTCGACCCTTAAGGAATGGAGATATGTTTTCAAAAAACCTTATGTTTTCCAGATTGTCATATTAATTTTCAACTTGTGAATATGTGGTCATAATTTGGGGAATATAAGCTTAAAAATATAGCCAAGTGCTAAAATATAGCTAAAAGTGAAAACATTTAAGATTTTGCTTAATAAAACAAGTTTAACGCAATTTTTAAAAAGAAGTATCAACCATTTTTAAGCAAAAACGACAACGGTACCAGGAAAAAAATGTACTGTTGAAGCGTTCAAAATTTTAAAACGATCGACAAAGTTGTTTTTATGCTACTATAGACAAGTAGGAACGTAGGTTTTGAAAAAACTGTTTCAAATTAGCGAGATGCATTGAGCCATATATGAAACGCGCTTATTCAAGAATCAATGTCTTTGTCAGCCTTCCATTGATCCAAAAAGTGACCCAAATTCAAAAATAATCTTGATAAAATCAACATTCATGGAAATGGAAAAGATAAATGTGATTTAAAAATTTGAAATACCTAATCCTTCCTTAAGGGGGGGCTTCGGTATTTTATTTTAATTCTTCGCATTTACTTTTAACAATTTTTTATGAGTGCTTATCCTTTCAAGAGTATTGTGTAAAACTTTGGGATCAATCGAAGCAAAATTGATAAAGATATTGATTTTTGAAAAACAGAGCTTCATACAAGGCTCAAAGCATCTCGCTACTTTGAATCGCAATTCCTAAAACCTGCGTTTTCAAAGTCGGTGCCCATCGTAGCATAAAAACTACTGGACCGATCGATTTGAAATTTTGAACACATAATCTGTACACTATTTGCCAGGTAGCCCTGTCGAGTTTTTGTTAAAATTGTTGATACTTTTTATTTGATAATTCTTTTAATTATATAAAATTCGTTTTTTGAGGCAACATCGAAAAAAATAACACTTTTTCAACTTCAAAAATCTGCCAAAAATCGAAAAATGGGAAAATTAACAAAAACTCGACGGGGCTACCTGGATAAACTTATAATCTAACAAAGGAATATTCATTTGTATATTTCTGATGTCCCAGCACGTAGCTACGATGGGCACCGCAAAAGTACATTTTTGCAAACTTGCCTTTCTAGATTGGATGCCATAACCGTAGTTTTGAACAAATCTCCCCCAAAATAGAATCAAATATTCTTGAAAAGTTGTAGTTTAATATGACATTCTTTTGAAAAAATTAAGTTTAATGGTTTCAGCACAATAAATCGTCAAAAATAAGCCCTTTTTTGATCCGAAATAACCGAAGCCCCCCCTTAACATAATCTCGTTAGGTTCTCGTCAAAGTAAAAGTGGGATTCGAGACGAATTCCGAATCAATCAATGCAAACACATTAGCTCTCGCGATGGAGGCCAGACACAGACATATTGCGGAAAGAAGGCACGCATACGACGGCAAAGAACGCGGAACGCTCAAGTTTGTTGCCAGAGCCAGAGTTTCGTGTTCCACACTCCTCACCCCCCAGCAAGATGGCTGACAATGGGCCTGGCTAAGCCTATATCATCCATAATAATCTTCCCTAATTAGGTAATTAAGTGGCCGGCTCCCGGAATTAAGTGTACCGCGAGCGAAGCCGCGTCCTCCCAAAGCGAGTGTTCGCGACTCTCTTTTCTAAGCAATGAACTACCTCCTCACGCGCTAAGACGCGAGATGCCCAGACCACCGTCCCCGTGGTGGTGTCCAGAAGCCACTCTTGCCCGGGTCCGGGATTCGATGCGGTGTAATCTGTTTCCTGCCTTCGAACGGCGCGCTCACCTCACGGCATTTATCAGTCCAGGCAGCTCCACGAAACCCACGAAAGAAGGTGCTTCACCGTGATCGTGGCCTACTTTGGCCTACCTAACCAACTGGGCCTTTCGGGCCTAAACCCCGGCGTCCACCATTCCACGGAGCAGGCTTCGAGAGCGCAGCAGCAGCCTTCGTCTCCTCTCGTCTTGGCCTCATTCGCCCCCTAATGGGCTGCGAAATGAGAGGGAAAATATAGTTATAATAATTTAATCTGCCTCTCGTGACTATCGGGTAATAGTTTCGAGCCAGCCAGCCAGGAGGAGGACTTTCCACCATTCCACACGCGTCGGTTTTCCGTGCTCCATCATTTGGTCCGGGTGTGTGTGTGTGTGTTTGGAGGCATTTCTAGTGGCTCCCTTGGGGTGTGGGGGGGGCGTTGCGGTGGGGAGTAGCAATTCCCGCCAGCACTTTATCCCGTACCCAGATGGGCCAGAAGAAAGACCAAGAGCCCGGGACTCGCCGGGTTGGCATTAATCATCTATTAAACCTCTTCCAGTGCTGCTCCAAAGGAAGCAAAACCAAACGTGGTAAGGGCCTTATAGGGAGCAGCTATGGGAGTGCTATATACTAGAGAGTTCGATCCCGTGCACCCTAAATGCACGAACGACTCCGTAGTAGTACTCGACGAAATGACCGTTTCCTGTCCTGTGTGTGTGCAACCGTGCGCGCGAGCGGAACCGATACGGACGCAATTTCACGATTTCACGCTTCGTCCTATTCTTAGCAGCCGCCGTTGACCAACCAACCAACGTTGTACGAGAGTGCAACGTGCAACTCGCGCGTCCTCCTGCCTTCTTGACGCAGGGACCTTCTCCTCTCTTCTTTCGCTCTCCTCTCCTCTTCCACAGCCATCCATCACTCTCGGTGTGTGTGTGTTGCTGAACTGAAAATAGCTCGGCATCGTTTTCGGCATTTTTTTGCGCGATTTGGCAGGAACAGAGAGTCAAAGGGGTGCGGCGGACGGCGACGACGGCGGCGGTGGTGGTTAATGAGCAGATTCCTAATGTTGGGAGCGGCGTCCACGCCGCATGAAAATAGCTCCCAATCAGCGAAACACATCTTGAACTTGACAGTGAGCGCAGCGGTCCGCAATGACGCGAAGGTCGCGGTGGCGTGCAGCGAAAGATCTATGGGGCGGTTCATTGACGTTGAGTAAAACGCAATTTTTAGAAACCGTTGATCCGTTTTTTACCGTTGATAGATAATTCAAATGTTCCAAATGATCTAAAAACCATTTGAGGTAAACGCTTAACGTTAAAGCCGCTTTGACGCGTTCTGTCAAAACTTGTTTGTAACATATCAACTTGTATGGATGTGTTCATACGTGTTTCCATGGAGATTTTGGAAGACGCTTATTGGGTTTTTTTTATCCAGGAACTGTTAAAAAACGTTGCACTTGGATTTGGTGATTTGTTTAGACATGAATGGGCTTATTTAAGGCTTACCATTGCTTTTGCGATTAATTTAGACGCAACACTGTTTATCTTGATTTGATAAAGTATTTGGTATTGGTACAGTGGTATTTTTCGTTTGTTTTCGATCGACCGTTAGGCAGTTTCGGTCTGTTCACACCAAATTTGAGCTTTTGCTTGGTAAAATATTTACTTTTTCGTTTTGAAGAATGTCCAAAAATGGCCGAAACGCGGTATGTTCAATACGTTTGAGCCAGTATTTTCTATAAAACTATACTATTCCTTAAGAGCTGCATACAAGGTAGAGTGACATTGTACGATCGTTATTACTTAATCGTGAGTAGTGTTTCTCTTTCTAGCGCATCGCGCGTTGCTCTCCAAGATCGACCACCACAGCTGATCCGAGCCGAAAATGACCGAAGGGGACAGAGCAAAGGAAGTAACACATTTCATGTGACATAATAAAGCGTCCGCTTTTCGTGTGAACACGGCAACTGTGCTGTGGCCAGGCAACCATTGCCAACTACTACTTGGCACTAACCAACCAACCGGCCACGGCGGCTGGTCACAGATTTCACGCGAACCTCTTCTCTGCCGGATCTCTTCACCGACGGCATCCTGTCTCGGGAAAATGCATTTTCCTTCCCCACCACATAATCTGTGGTGTGTTTTTGGTGAATGCTCTCACAAACAACGAGGATGGAATGGTGTACCAGGTGTATGCATATGAAACCACCTTTTTTTTTTGTCAGAAAAAAACGTTTATTCTGCGAAAATGGAGAAACTCTGATTCTTCAAACAAATGGCAATAGTTAGCTATACATTTTTCCTATCTTTTAGGCAATTTACAGATGCTTCGCAAAAAAACAAGTTGGTCTTTTATATCAACCCAATCACAGGTCCATTTTTTTTCAAACTTTTGTAAGAATGGAAGCGCTGCTCGGCCAGTATCTGTCCCAACGATGCAAATGAGTGTTGATTCGATAGAGCCAAGTCTGGTGAGTTAGCCGTAAGCGATAAATGATCCCAATTGAGGTCTTGTATAGTCTTCTTGGCCGGTTTTCCGCGGTGTGGCGGAGCATTTTCATCGAGCAAAATCGGTCTGTTTTATCAGTTTCGATATTCCTTTCGATTTATGTGGATTTCACGGTCCAAAATCGATTAAGTGTTTTTTGTATAGCTCACTAATAACTGTTACGCCCAACACGGCATGCAATTCGGTGTCTTCTAACGTTTTTGGTAGTTTCTCGTGATTGTTGTTTGTCACATCAAAATCGCCATTTATAAATTTTTAAAACCACTCTTTGCACTGTGTTTCATAAAGAGCGTGCTCACAGTAAGCTTCGATAAGCATTTGATGCGATTCTGTCGCCCATTTTTGAAAAGAGAGGCATAAAATGAACGATGTCCGCATT
>NC_064875.1:38285938-38305938 GCF_943734745.1 Anopheles darlingi | reverse complement strand
GCGCTGCTGCCAGACGGATTGGACACGATGGAGTTCATTTGCTTGTGTTTCTTGTGTTCCGTGGCCATGGCCGTCTAGCTAGGTCGCGGCGGGAAGGCGGACAGCGTCACTTCTGGCACCACTACACAGCTTGCACTCCATGGGTATTCCCGTTCTGGCGGCTGACGACACATGAATCCATCATGCGATGCGGGTGGTGGTACCATCAGTCTACGGACGGGGAAGCAAACGAGAGATTCTGCGTCAGTCGACGGAGCGACGTTCGAATCGAAATCGAAATCACGCAATCATATGCAATAGTACCAAATATGATGCATCATCTAGAGCTAATACTTGGAACTATGGGGTTCTTTCATATGAAAATGCGTTTCCATAAAAATGGTAAAACTTTTAAGGATGATGACAATATGAAATCGGACTTCGTTTTGACTTTTTTCAATACAAAAACCAAAAGAACTGTAATCGGCGCATCCTGAAAATGCGGAAAAGAAGTCAAAACATCATAGAACAAAATGAAATATAAACCATTGATTGAACTTCATTCTTTGAATTTTAAAAACGATATTTTATGTAAATTTTAAACAAAACTCTATTACGAAACCACCTAATAACAGGATAAAAATGAAATAATGTCGCGGGTTTTCTACATTTGTTTGCATGTAACACTGGCACAACTGAACATAGATGCGCGAAACGAACTACAAGACTAGACTGATGGCCGATAGGCAACTATTTTAACAATCTATGTAAGTATACTTACCTCAACAAGGTTTAAGGGACCAGTTGAGTGATTAATAAATAAATAAATAAATAAATAAATAAATAAATAAATAAATAAATAAATAAAATAATAATAATAATAATAATAGTAACAAAACGCTTCGTATTGATAGGATTTTTTTGTATTGGCGGTAGGCTTTCTTGATGCTTCAGTTGATGGATTTCTTGAGACTTGAGGTCAGTACTTAAATATCGGAATAAACTAAGCTGACTAACTTATTTTGCATCTACATTGAAAGAAAATTTTCGATTATTAGACATCAAATGCTGATATGAACATGGTATGGGGTCTTCCAAAGCAATGATTCATCATTCTTTGTTCGTTAAATTCTACGACGACAAACTAGTACATGTCGTTTACGAGAATGTAGACTTGCTCATGATCCGATATAAAAAAATATCACTCAACGGATAAATAACTTGATTTCATATGAAATACAGTACAGTTTAATTCGATAAAGAACAGTGTAGTTAAGATTAGCCCTTTTGCTAGATTTCATACGGCCATGCAGTATCACCTATAAAAACTTCTAAACGTTTGTTTTTAACCAATGAATTGCTTATCTGTTCCCAAACACCCAAAAGTTGTAACTTATTTTATGCGCTTTCCTCATTAACTGTGGCCCTAGCACGCAGTCAACATTGACTAAACATTTCGAGTTTCTTGTTCTTGAACTCTTAGCATCTCGCGATGCAGACGATACCAAAGTAAAATAACGTTTGTAAACGCATATGCACTAAGCGGTGTTTTACTTCAAAATGCCCTGAAGTGATGAAGTCACTTTAGATTTAGATGGTTATGTATTGAGTGAAGTTTGGCAACCATACCATATGTACATGGTGCTGATGAGCCAAAACTTTAATAATTACTTTATTATTCACACAGCAGAATGTTCTGAAGTAAAACTTATGAATTCGCTTATGACGCTCTAAAACTAAAAAGATGTTTGTTCTGTTCTTGTACATATTTTGCGGATAAGATTCATATAGAATATATCCATACCATTTTGTACAAACATTTTCGTCACAAATTATGAAATATAGCTATCAGCATTGGAATCAATTTTCGGTAATGTTTTGTTAATAAAATATTGTGCAATAGATGTCTTAGGTAAGTAAAGAAAAAGCTATTCGAGGATAAGAATGCGAACATGACAATGGCACTATAATTTATTTGTATTAATTGAGATTGTTTAAAAGAC
Source organism: Anopheles darlingi (assembly GCF_943734745.1). Classification (NCBI taxonomy): domain Eukaryota; kingdom Metazoa; phylum Arthropoda; class Insecta; order Diptera; family Culicidae; genus Anopheles; species Anopheles darlingi. The sequence continues at coordinate 38,303,956 of NC_064875.1, read as the reverse complement.
AAGTAAACTTCCTAATTAAAACATAAACTGTGCATCCAATGAACTAGTCAATTTAGCATCGATAGGACTGTTGCTCAATCAACCGATTCAACTTTCATTTGACACCGAAACCAATGCATTCCCTTAAATCAGGATTCCTTCAAAATGATTGTTCGCCAACCCACATCTCACCACAGGATGCGTAATTGCGTACGAAAACGATCTTACCAACCAACCATCAACATGCTGTCTGATACGTAAAATTCGAAATCAAGAATTAATCGCCCAAGTATCACGTCATCCCGCGATACGATGCACGCAAAGCCACCCACCACCCACCCCCACCAAAACGGTTATGAGGCCGGATGGTGCGCGTTTCGAAATTTAACACCTCAATACACCTAATTTCGAGGTTCAACGATGAGCAGCAGCAAGATGAAGCGGAACGGAGATAGGACGTGAAGAAGAAACGGCTAATAGGAACAGCAGCAACAGCAGCAGCAACAGCACCACCGCCAGTAGCACCTTGTGGGTTCATCAACTCGGCTTGGCCCCGAAGATAATGCCACCCCGCCCGTTCCCCCCGTCTTTATGGCCCTTTTTCTGGCTGATCTGGAAGACAGTCGCTGAACGCTGAAAACCAGTTTGCTGGTCGTCAACGGCAGCAGCAACAGCAGCAGCAGCATCATCATCCACGGGACGATCCGCGGCTTACTACGTCGTCTCCAAGCTCCCGCTCCAGAGAGCACGATATGCTTATGCGTGTGAGCAGCATCCGTATGTGTGCTGGAGGTGCGCACGCGAGTGTATGTGTGTGTGCACACGAGAACTGCGAGGGAATGCGAACGAGGATTATGGATATAATTTATTCCAACTCAAAACCAGAAGCTCCCAGTTAACGATCAAAACACGACCAATCAAGAGCCCACTTTGGGTACTCGCGGGAAGAAGCCCGACGGCTCCCGGTCTTTAGCGGTCGCCTTGCCTTGTACTTGAGCTAGCCCGTAAACATAAACGGGTGAACAGACACCCCTCATCCACTTCGCACGTCCCCGCGCGCTCCACCAGTTTGGCCTTCGCAGCCCTTACCGGGGTCGTCTCTTCAAAATCAAAGAAGGCATCGATTGGTTCCATGCGAGGAGCACCAGCATCAGGACGGTCAACTTGGTGGCTTGGGCTTGGGCGCATGGATCGTGTTTTGTTTTCGAGTCAGTTTACACGGCACCATAGGAACGACAGCAGCAGGCTGATGCTGATGAACCGTATCCCTCTCTTCTGCCATGGTCGTGATGCTTTCGGGACATATCGGTGGATATCGAAATTTAAATTGAAACGAGATATTTCAACAAAAGACGGCTTATCGGAATATGATTAGCACTCCGGTCGTGTTGCCTGTGCCGTCCTGCATGGTTCGTGGTGGGGTTCGTCGGTTTGTGACTTCGCGTGGCATTTAGCTGACGACAATAGGAAGACATGAGGCCTTCCAAAGTGAGAAGGAATTGGTTGCCGGTCGGTCGGTCGGTCATCTGCAAGACGGTGATCTGCTGAGGTTGTTTTTTTTCGTCTCGTTTTCAACAACCTCCATCATTCTGTTTCATTCTATGTTTCGCTTATCGCTGCTTTATCGCAGCTCACCAACTTTCTCAGCTCCATCCCGATCCCGAACCGGTAGCTAAACCGCTGAGCACCACACATTGAACAAACTTCTTTACGATTCACTTCGTTCAAAGGTTCGTTTCGATATTTATTGACTGTAGATCGGGAGCTGATTACAAGAATAAGGCGATGGAATGGCCGCTTAGGATAGGATACAAGATACCGTTATTGCATAGAAACACATTGGAGAAGTAATATATTTTTCAAAACATTTCTCTTCTTTTGGAGACTTTAGAGTTTTGTCGCGGAATCGTAGTATTAATGGAAAAGTGTGTAGAGTTTAGCACGTTCATTTCATCACAAAGCAAGTTAATTTGCCTATAGTTATTTAGAATTTACATATTGATTGATGGTATGTAATATTTATTCAACTCGAACGTATTTATCTGGCAATGACAACAGATTTTGTAACTCTAAAAAACTGGCTAACGTAAGCCATCATGAACATTTCTTTGATTTTGTATGTTTTTTTTCTTTTCAACATGTTCATCGTTACATGATACAAATCGAATTCTCATCTTTCGGTTATCTAACTGGGTAACTTTCTAAACCCTAATAACTCTCTACAGAGTCTGATATCCAAAAATCATAGGAATTAATAAACTACTGTCAAGATGAATGCATCGTAAGCAGTGAACTGCAATCATTTGAAAACATTTGAAATTGCCATGAGTAGAAGGTAAATGAGTATCGGTTAATGTCGGAATAATGAAACGCACGGTTGTGGAACAAATGTAATGGCTACAAATGTGATGATGTATGATTGTATCGATGGTAATACTCGCTATATACACTCTGTTACTATAAGACCACCATCAGTTTGTTCCAGAAAATCTTCAAGGATCACAATTTCAAATCGAGACTTTTTATTACTATTTTCTAGTCTAAAAATAAGTTATTAAACACTAATAGGGATGGATAAAATCACAGGTTGAATTTTGGCGGCATATTAACAAAAAATGAAGTGTCCAGTTAGTATAAGACCACCTTGATTTATTTTTTTTATCAGCGAAAAGAAGTAACCAAATCATCTAAATCCCGAAAATAACTATTCGTTATCAAATCTTAATGATTTCAAATGTGTAAAACGGGATTTGGTATGCTCTTTATAAATTTAGGTTAATTTTAGAAGCAATGACTCTCATATGTCTCTCCAAACCGCTAAAATCATCGCTTAAAGCTCACGAAATGAAGAATACTGCTTTCCTCCAGCACCCCATTTACTAATTCTAATTCAGAAGATGTTTTCCAACTGATTTAATGCTATACTGCGAGCAGATATGGCCAACAAATCAATTTTCTGATCTTTATTCGAAGCCGTAATCTTCTTTCTCGAGTAGATAAAACCATTATTTCACTAATATGTTAACTTTTCCACACCGTTTTTGATCGAAAACGATAGCAGAGATTCTCCTTGAAACGTAGATGTGCTTTGTTAAATGGAAAAATTTACAATCTTGATCCTACCGGCTGTATAAAGTTTCACCCAAACTATACAGGAATTCCCATTAAACCAATAGGTGCTGAAAGAGGCTCTGAACTTCCAAAATCACGACAACAATCTATGAACCCAGTAGAAACATGTTGATCAAACGTTTGTTCACCGTTGTAAACAACCAGAAATGGTTCGGATACTTCGAATTCGGATACTATTACTGCATATGCTTTGACAAAAGCGGCTTTGAACTTATAGAATCGATGCTAAATATACAAAACGTAATATTCCAATTTCGGGGTTTACCCAAAGAAACCGCCTTAAAAAGTTACTCACATGTTTTAATTGTATGTTCCAGGGTTCGTTCCGGGACCGGGATCGTTGGCGCATCCAACCATAACTAGGTTACTAATGAAATACTTCAAAACTCCTTCCCTTTTCCTCATTCCCCCCTTGGCCGTTTGCTGCTGCTGGCACATGGACGCAATTTTGTGAAAACGCCGGGATTCATCTCATTATCCGTCCCCGACTCCGGTAACAAGTTCCCAAACGGCGGGGCGGGTCGGGAACATAAAGCATCGGCCACCACATCGGCCCTACCATAAACGAACACAAATTGTCATCATATTTAATAGCACTGAAGCCCCACCACTGGGGGCATATTTGGAGAGTCCTGGTTTTCCCGGGGATTTTCCACTACGAAGGGGAGTTGTTATACTTTGCGAAGGTAAAAATGCTTCCAGCGCAACTTTGCGGATTTGGACGCAGAGGTCCTCTGCTCTCGTCCTTCCGTAAATTGGGTATGTAGCTCGGGCTTCGGGGGCGACCCAACGACAATTAAAACCCCGCACATAAAACACACCGTTACAACAGCCTCCTCCAGGGACCGTGGGGGGGAGAGCTTAACCCCTTTCGCGGAGAGCGGAGAAGTTCTTCAAGGCGACGTTAGGCCCCGCGGGATCCGCGTTCGCGTCTGCTTCAAAATCACTCATTAATCTGATCGTAAAGTATTCATTCGTAAGGTTTGCGGTGGCGGGTAAGTCACCCTCTCTTTCCGCAATTGAAAGGTATCGGATCGGAAGGGTGTTGGAGGTGGGGTCCAAGTGGCCGAAGGGCGCGGCAGTTCTATGCCGTAGGATTGTCGTAGAAGAGAGCCACCATATCACCCAGGGCAACAGGGACTACCCGGGCAGCCGGGCTGCTGAGTTTTATGTGACTTTAGCGGATTACGTTTTAATTGAGTCATATACTTTGTACCAAGTGCTCTTCAAAGGCCACTCCTGCGTGATACTACCGCGGTTGGTGAGTTCAACGCCACGACAAGCCGTCGTCGTAGGCACACCGCACCTCACCGCACCGCATCTCAAGAGGCTTAGTGGCGGTGGAATCGGGCCAACGGATTAAATCTCACTCGCTTCGCTTCCCTCCGGCCGGGGGGGATGCTGCAACCCAGTCGCCCAGCGGCATTTTAGCGTGTCCGAAATATGGCGGCGGAAGTAATCCAACCGCCACGGTGCAATAGGATGCAGAAACGACCTACAAAACCCCCGAAAAACGGGGGCTCCTCTCCAAGTATCTTATGATTTTACGAGTGGCAACGACTCCCTTCATTTCCCTCTCACTGGAGCTCTGTTGAAGCGTCTTAGCGAACCGAAGTAGGCTGCGGTAATTAAGGATACCGAGCACCGGCAGGGTGCAGGGGCCCTCTCTGGCGGAACGGGTGGAATGGGTGGAACTTTCGGTAAAACCTCCTCCTCCCCGGCTTGGAATTCCAAGATTCCGCGTAATTACCGAGTCTTGTGAGGATCTTTTTTTTCCCCCTGATTCCCTCGCAAGGCTTTGACTCCCGGCCTCGAGCTCTGCCTATCAAGCGATAGCAGCAGCAGCAGCCGCAGCACCAGCACCAGGAGCGGCGGCATCATCATTAAAAGCTGCAATCTTGGAGTCGCAGGATAAGAGTACTTGAGTCGCTTTAGTAGTGCACGCGCGCCCGCGCTGGTGCGCACGTTCGTCGTCCACCGTAATACTTTTGCCGAATTGCGCGCGTATTCGGGAGTCATAAGTTCATTAACGAAACATAAAGCAGCAATCAATGGCACCACCTTCGAGAGCACAAGACACCCGCTCCGCCGTTGGACGAAGACGAAGAGAGGGGGACGAGTAGTAAAATTCAATTAGCACACCGCACAGGCCTGCATTTTAGCGGCATGAACGGGTACGACACCGTGGCCGTGTTTTTGGTGACCCGTCGGAACTAGTTTATGGGCCCCGCTCGAGTTCGAGTTCGAGTGGAGAATTATTGTTTCTTCTTCATCCGATGCTTCAATCGATACGAAGTAGGATTCATCCACTGACCTGATCAAGGAATGAGAATCCATCCAGGAATGCCATGACATAAAAGTGTAATCTTTTGCGAAGCAGAACATGCGTTAAGGTACATGGCCACGATAGCAACTTTCCGTTAAGAACGGTCGAAAAAAGGTTCTATCGTGACAGAACACAAATAAAATGAAAGAAACTTTCTATCAGATCAGATCCAAGAATTAGGTTGAAAATTCGGTTGATGGAACTGTCAAAGTGCGCGATGCAAGCGTTTAAAAATTGCAGAACTGCAACGTTGCTATGGTGCCCGTGCGAAATAAAATCACCAAATGACAGCCATGTTTCTTTACCGCGGAAGTTGCTATTATCGCCTTACGCCTAAAGAAAGTTTCTTTCATGTTAACGGTGCTGTCGACCACGATAACAACTTTATTTCAATCGCTTTTTGACAATTCTTAACGTTAAGTTACCATCATATGCCCAGAACCTTAAGACTCTCTGTCAAAGACTCCATCAAATAAAGGCTCCTTTCAGAACATGTCACTATTGGGGAACAAAAACAATGGCACATCTTAGAGGCGGTAACTCGCTAGGATTCATCTTACCATAACCCACGGAAACACCGGAGCACCGGGTGCACCGGGAAGTGGTAACCCCTAATCGCTGGGTCGTGTTGTAGAATATTTCAATTTACGGCCACTACACTACTCATCACGTGAATCCCCTCCCCACCACAACAGCGTGCGCCCATCTCCCATCAGCATCGATGGCGTGGTGATTTTGTTTGCTTTAACATTACCCAGCAATCCGTGTGCGTGTGTTTGTATGTGTGCGGTTGTGTTGATCCGGGACGAGATCCGGACCACTGATGAGAGCACGAGGTGAACGGAAAGCGCGCGACGACACACAAGGCGGTGGGTGCGGTGGTGCTTGCGGAAGCTTAATTGTCACGGATTCACGTCCCGGCGGCCCCAGCCCCCTCTTCCACCCCGTCATCACTCCATTGCCTCGATCACTCACCACACGTCACTCTGGCTTGACCTCATTAGAGGTAATCGAATTTCTCATTACCCCTCCATTGCAGGGCAAACTTCAGACGACACGAACCATAACGACAGTAAACAGCGATACAGCGAGCAGAGAGAGATGAAGAGAGAGAGAGAGAGCCAGAGAGAGCACGAGCTGGGTGGATTGTGGGGTAATGTAACAGCAACAGGCACGGAACATGGGACGCTACTAGGCAAAGATGGCCGTGGAGTAATGACCGCACCGTTTCGCTGGATCATATACTCTACCCCTCTTCGCCATGGGTTGCTTGGTTGGTGGCTGTCTTTGGCTTTAGCCCTTCCCTTCAATGTCGCTCCATTCGCTCCAATTTGCCCTTTCGACGCTGCGACCACCACCAGAACCGCGGCCCTAGCCCTACAGCCGTTGCTCTTCAACTTTCTACGGTCTTTCCAGCACCAGCGTAAGCTCTGGAGCAAGTAGACAACAAAAAAAAAAGGCCCAACCCATGGCAAACACACAAATCCAAAAAGGTACCATCGTCGCCCGGCATCATGACCAGCTACTTGGCCGTCGCCATGGCAACGCGGAGCGTGCAGCGAGCGAGAGCTCCGCTACTTCTGCAAAAGAAGCGCGCACGTTAAACGTTTGATTATTAGCCTTCAATAGGTAATAATGGCGACGATTATCGTAAATTTCGTCCACTCCAATCTCGGCAGACCGTCGTCGTCGTCGTGGCGCGCCGTCGGGGTCTTTTCTAGCACAATATCTGGGACAACATCGGCGTGACAAGGCGGATTTGCTGTGGTGTGTGTGTGTGATGGTGTTTTCCCTAAGCTTTTTTCCCTCTTTTCCTCGGTCCATGCTTCCTTCAACCAAGACTTCGGAGTGTGTGTGTGTGTGTGTGTGTGTTTGGTATCATTTTTCGGAGGACGCTCATTTAGCCATTTACAGAGTTGCAGGAGAGATATAGTTATTACCTGCAGCACCCCCCTCCCCAGTAAGGGAAATACCGAACGGAATTGGGTCGCTGTGTGTGTGTTTAATAGGAATGCATTGCCTCAAACCCTCGTGTGTCAAGTTAAAGAAATTCCCCCAAAGAGGCTCGGTGAAGGACATTTCGGCGGCAGGATGGAATTTCCATATCTTTTGCACCCCCCTGGCTGGTGACCTCAACCTCGATGACTTTCACAATCGATGCAGATAATTAGTGCCCATTTCCTCTCCGTGTATTGGCAATTCTTGACGCGCGATTGAGATGAGAATCGTCGTCGTCGTCGCGCCTCGTTAGTCCGCTAGTCGGCTGCTGGCGTCACGATATGACCCACACACACACCCGATCCCGATGTGCGGATCACGCACAAGGGGACCAACGCTTCAAGACCTCATTTCTGGTCACAAGACAAACAGCGCGCACGGACGGTACACAAAACAGTAGCCACCAGTTCGTTCGTTACACCTCACGGATAACACGACGCACGGCCAAAACCGTGAAATGGCGCAGGACGAACACACGTCTGCATCTGCGGCGTGGCTGGCGACCGACCGACCGACTGTCAAGCGTTTCGGTTGTTTATCGACTACCTGTGCCCCCGGCATGGCCTGCACTGGTCCCGGCGGGTTTTTCCCAATGTCCAGGGAATGGACATTACTCGTACCTTCTCTGCTGCTGCTGTTGCTTCGCGTCGGTGCCACGACGGTGAGCGACTGTATTCATGCGCTGGGTTCATAAATTTTGCGCCAGCGAAAACGCCGTCCACGTCAGAGAATCGGGATGGCACGACCTGGACCTGGACCTGGACCTGGGATACGATGCCTGCTGCTATCTGGTGATACAAATTTGTTTCGCTGCTCCTTGCACCCTCTGTTGCAAGTCGTGCCTCGAGACACGTCCCCGTGGGACAATCAGACTTTCGTGAACGGTGGTGGTAGTGGTGATGGTGATGGTGGCACAGCACAACACCGTCGGAACTAGAAGAACGCGGCGTCCTCCCCGGCGTCCCTTCTTCTCACACTGCAATCGCCATTCGCCAATATGCAGGGACCAATGCACTGCGCGAACTCAAAAGGTAAACACGAAAAAACGATATCCGAAAAGAAGGAAAAGGAACTGAAGCGAAACGCGAAAAACCGCGGGAGATGTGTCCGGTGTGATATGTGCCAACCTCTCTCTTTGCGGCCCCGGACCCGATCCCGACCGACGCCGCGGATTGTGTTGTGGTGTGTTCTCGAGTGTGAGTACTCTGTTTGGTAAGATTATAAATTTTGCATTGGATAAAGTTTTTATCCAGCCGGACTTCGGGTGGGGACTTGTACCATGTGCATCCTCTCTCACTCCACCATCCCAGCCTCCCCGAGCGTATGCTGAGCGTTTGCATGTTCGAGCGTTCGCTAAACAGTATTGACCTTTCCGTGGTTTCCGAGCGAATTATATGCCGAACGGGGTCATAAAGATGCAAGTTGTCCGTGTGCAGTGTCCCCGTGCAGTCCCCGTGCAGTCCGTGGCTTCAGTGGACAGGAGAGTGGTGGGAATGATATGAGATCTACAAAATTGCTAGCTCACTGGAAGTATAAAGCATATGAATGTAAACTCTTCACGAGGATGTTGCATTTGTGTGATTCTAGCAGAGTCATATGCTCTATAAATGGGAACCATTTCTTTTTGATTAATAATCGTCTGAAATGTGCAGATCCCATATTCCACACTTCACGTTGCTAGCATGTAGATCACTCGGGTGTAATGTATTTTAGCTTCTAAGAACAGTTTCATGGTCTTAGCAGAGCCTAGAGTAATGGTCAGACAAAACAAAGCAAAAAGCTTTTTGCCCAAAACGGTCGAAGGAATGGTCAAATCGAGAAATACCGTATAATTGAGTGCCAACTGCACGCAACTTTCACTGTCTCCCGCTATATATCGAGTTCACGATGTCGTTGAACCTGAAGATGGTGCTTTTTATATCCTCCACATCTTCACGTTTTTGCATTCTATTACGGGATACTCTTTCTGGCCTGGTGCAATGGACTGGCTTGGCTGCCTTGGAGTGAATTGCCCCAGAGCAAATCAGAAGAAGTCAAGGGCCCGATATGGAGTATAGAGAGTGTTTTGGAAACTGACGCCGTACTTCTCACGCTTTTCCTTCCCTTCGGACCGTTACTTTCAAGGACATCGTAATGGGAGTCCGTCTGTCAAATGTGCTCCCAAGCAATGGCAATGGCAATGGCTGATGATGGTCCGATACTGAGCTCTCGGTGCTATACTCGAGTACTCTTGATTCAATAACACACTTGACCACTTATCGACAACATTTGCTGGGCTCGTTGCACTTCCGTTGGAAAGGATTTTTGGTCAAGAAGCTTTTACGTTATTAGCCGCCAGCAGAGTAGCTTTGGCACGGCAGCAGCAGCAGCAGCAGCAAAAGCACCATTGCGAAAGTGGAAAGAAGACGCGACACACTTGAAGATGGCTGCTGCTGCTGCTCGACGAGCCATCATCGGTGGCAGTAGCCGGCCCGTGTTTCCATCGGTCGGCGTCGAATGGCGCAATGGACTCTCTCTCTCTCTCTCCTTCTGAGGGCCATCATCATTACCCGGGGGGACATTGGGGCTATCTACCTCCGGAGTCGCCCCAGAGAACGGTGTAAACTTCTGGGCGATCTGTGACGTAGGAGCAAAACTATTGCCCGGTGGATAAATTTAGATCCTGAAAGGCCCGGCTCTATAGACAGGGCGTTGCTTCGGTGCGAGTCCTTTGGATAACTTTTCGCAGTTCGCGACGCCGCAAACGAAACGAAGATGATCACGTCCAGGAGAAAAATAAGTTTCATATGCGACAAGTAAATGGAAAACCCGGTCCATGAGAGTATACGAGTGATACTTATCGAAGTTTTATCAAAAGTATATCCTTCTCGTAGTCCAAATAACAAGAGAAAGATTACCTTACAAAATAATAGTTTTCTTGCTCTATTTGTGCTCATTAGGACTAGAGAACTAAATACTCCAGGCAGTCTCTTAATTTTTGTTAAAAAAATAAATTGAAATATTGAACTTTAGATGTAGGCATAACAGTCACTGCCCCAAAATTTATAAGAAGCAAATAACTACGGCTTAATGTGGCAAATGCACATGTAAAGTAACTCTTACCGGTTTGTATGTAATTTATTTTATTAATTCAACTTTTATCCATCACATGCAGTATTTTTTAAATTTTATTTACATGATTTCATTCGGACAAATCAAGAAATACATACAGTTAAGGTGTGAATTCTCTTCTAAAATAATATCATCTACGATTAACCATTTCAATTCATTAACATTATTCTCCGAGTTTCATCAATATTATTCTTCAAGTGTTGTATGCAAGATCATTATCCAGAATTATAGGAAACCGAGAATAGTCATAAATGTCTTTCAAATGTGGTAATAAAAAATCCAAAAGCTTCCACAAACTAATATATTTCATTTTTAGCAACTAACAATTACTAATTGTATGCTCTCATTTTCTTCAAGAATGAAATATATTATCGCTCTTACTATCTTAGAACTACATTAGTGTAAAGCCTAGGGTTCTTCTGTGCAGTTTATAATATGAAAAAAGCCATTCGTTTTGTTTATCTTCCATCCGAATAAATAATGATAAATGATTATAAATGATAAAAGGCATGGCTTTTGTTTATCCATCCGTATTGTTTCATTTACATTTTTTATTCTAAATAATGTAATTTGAACTTAATGGGACTACAATCAAGCTAAACTATTAACCTAAACAACTAAAGCATCAGACTATGCTATACTAGATAACAGATTACATATTCCATTATTCTAAGAGGAATAACAAGATAACAAAGTTATGTATTACAAAATCCACAAATGAGTCATCAATTGGTGATGTTTTATCTGTTTCTCCACTATTTATGTTATCTTCGCGTGAATGGTATTTAAACAATTTACAATTTGTTGGTGGTAAGCAACTGCTCCACTAAACATCAATTGCATCGTATGCTAAGGCACCTTTCTTTTCTGTTGGCCACCGTTCTGTTTCACCTTTCTTAGTGTCTTAGTATGCACTTTATGAACATAATGTATGCCTGAATACGAAGGGCGCCAACATTACCCTACTTATCATACCGCTGCGCTGGTTGTAATAATTCCGGCCAGCGGCTTGCAGAACAGATTTGTGCTGGCAGTGCGAAAATGTGGCCTATTTCTAAGCAGCAGCAGCAGCAGCAGAATCTGGAGAGCTCACCTTCAGGCATCCCCCCCCTCCACCCAATCATCCACCCTTTTTCCACAGTGCGCCCCAAAAAGTCCAAAAAGGACTCGAGTAAAGCGCGGCCGCTGAGCTCTCCAGCTGAGCTGAGCTGAGCAGGGGACGGGCCATTGGGCTCAGCAGTTCTCGAACTCTTATGGCCATAATTTACAGCAGCTCTCTCGATAATCGAGTTAATAAATTCTCCACGCTAGGTATTCGCATTTTTATTGCACACAATCTCTGAATTGAGAAGTGCGTGAATGGGGCAAGTGGAAATTGATTGAAGTGAAACCAGACCGAACCTTCGTTTCGTTCGTTCGTTCCGTTTCCGTCTTGTGCACCACCACCACCACTCGCCGGTAAAATCCCAGTGCCACGAAGGTTCCACAACCGCATAATAAGCTCACAAACCGGCCCCCCCGACTCCGGTTTGCTGCCGGTCCTGATTTCCATTCGATAGATTCCCTCACCTCAGCACACTTCACGGTGCTCTGCTCTTCCTTCCGGACGCGATGTTCCGTAGGTTCCGGTTCATGCAGTCCTTCTTTCCGGTTCACCTTTTTACCCCTCGCCATTTCCTCCGTTTCAGTTTCCCGGACTGCGTGTGCGTTTGGTGCGTGGTGCGGGACCGGCTCTCGCAAATGCTGGCTCGAATCGGGCGAATCCTTTCTGGCGAACGACCAATACCCGTCCGTCCGAAGCTTCGAGATCGTTGGCCGAAGCGGGGGTTAAATTATGATCCTTCATCGAATTGAATATGCGTGTTCGGTTCGGGAAAGTGTGAATAAAATAATAATAATTCCACCGGGAGGATTTTCACCACCCCGGCACCATTGGCACCACACGTCGTTCTCGACCTCGAACGCGTTCTTAAGCAGCAGCAGCAGCAGTAGCTCTAGTACACGAGAAGAGGGACGAGGATGATAAGAGAAGCGGAACCTCGAAAGGGGATGCATACACTGAGAGTATGGCGAGGCATATCACACCGAACGAGCGCCCATAAATGCCAATCTCAGTGAATGAAGAGGAAAAAGCGCCGAGAAGCGCCGCTATTCCTAGTGCCTGATCAGCACAAGTCTGCCTGCTTGCTGGACGGTCGGACGACCGTTCGAGCACACACACACACACAGACACGCACGCAAACGCATGGGAAGGACCCGAAATTGAATAAATATAAAACCACTTTCCGGATACGTGGTCGCTCTCTTCTGCTGGGACGAACGGAACGGACCGGGTCCGGGGACCGTTTTTTTTTCTCTCTTGCGGAAAGACCAAACTTTCACGCCAAAAACCTCTGGCATTTTGGGTATGCCCCCGCCTCCCCGGCCAAATCAGCACCAGAAACCCGGAAAAGGGGCACCAACAAATCCACCACCACCACCAACCCCGATTTCCCGAAACGATCACCGCAAAACCCATCGAGAGCGCTTCACACGGAGGAGCATGTTGCGGCCGGAAACGGATTTATAATGTTTGGGGGCACAGCGCAAAACGGGGAAAGAAGAAGAAACTCTCCGAAAACGGTCCTTGTCGCTGTGGAGTGGACCGGGCGGCAAACCCGGGGATAGACCGCAGTAGGCAGCGGCCTATGTCCATTTCGCTACCGGCCTATAGGGCGCCGCGCTGAGCAATCGCAGCAACCCCCTATTTTCTTGCGATAAGGTTTATAACAGTTTTCAAATTGAACGATGTGTTTATTATATCGGAAAACAATTTCTTTTATGGGCTCGTCAATATCTCCTCCTCAATATGTGTGCCGCTGCCGCTGCCGCCATCGGCCGACGGCTTATCTGTCGTATTTGGGTGGCGAATCACTTTCCCTTGCGTCGTCGTATTCACATTCGTCTGTTCGTGATTATTTCCGAATAAGGAAAGCGGTTGACGCGAGGCGAGTAGGCGAGAGGTCCTTGGGATCGGAATTCCGGGCCATCCCATCCCACCGGCCAGTTATCGTTTGAGGAAGAACAGTGCTTAAACAAAGACATACTTCTAACAACATAAACCTTATCCCCGACACCTTGCTTCATGATAATGGTTTCGGGAACGATTACTAAAGACAGACAGAGGGCGAGAAAGTGATTCTCCGACCACAAGATAAAGAATTACACAATAAAATCGAATGAAGGCGAAAGCTGCTCGTTCGCTTCTAAGTATATAGCATTCCTATTTGCGCTACATTTGGTAGATTGAGGTTCTATTCAAGTTGAATTCACTAACCAAGTACAAATTTCCATCGAATTCCAAATTGTGATGGTTTCCTTCAAAATATAGTATAGATATAGTTCAACAAAAAACATATCAGCGGGACAACATTTTGTTTATCTCAAGCTAAATCGTCTTTGCCATGATTGTCCGATAGTTCCCGAAACAGTTGTCAGTCAATGGCAGACGACAAGCAAAGACTACGCCATGAAATGTTGATTGAATCTGCAAATGCGGCGGCATCACGAGACCAGAGCTATCAGCTCAGAGAAAAGAACAACAAAAAAAAAATCCGAGGCCTCCTTCGTTCAGCTGCTTGAAGCCGGCTTGAAGAGCTCGTAGAATTCCGGAGACATACACGGGGGCAAACCTAAGCAAACAGTAAACGTTAGGCCCTCGGTTTGGTTTCCTGGTAACGGATCCGGCGGCTCTGACTTTAGCCTACTCCGTTTCGCCGGTTATTATGTCATTTCCGGATCTTCTTCTTCTTCTGCATTGTCATAACCGTTCGGCATAATTTTCCAATAACCGTTCTTCGTACCGCACCGGGAGCGAATATTGTATCGATCAGGGAACTCTCGTTTATTCGAGACCATGCACGCTGCCGCCGTATCATCTATCAACGAGTCAACGTGCTCGGTCGCCGAAGGACCGTAGAGGATGTCAAGGCATTTTCTGCTATCGACTCCCCCCCCCCCCCCCCAAAAAAGGGGTAATCCTGGGTCATATCCCGGCCAATACTCCTACCCCCCGTGCCATTTGCTTGAACGGAACACCGGAACCGGAGCAAACGGATTACAGCGTGCTCAGCGTCCAAAAACCGTTGCCAAACATTCACTCATCGTTCTAACGGTGCCGCTCTCTGTCTCTCTCTCTCTGTCTGTCTTTCGGGCTCTATCATTCCGCTGCGAAGGACGTTCGACGAGAAATCCCGGCCTGATCCGCCGGAAATGAAATTAACCTTGGAACCAGGAGGATGTGGCGCAATGGCCCCTGCCTGAGTCACTGGGACCGTACCGAAAACAGAGGGAATAGAAAAGTAATAGAGCGAAGAGCCGGCGAGGCGAAGAGAGAGAGGATTAGACGTAATCAAGTGTTTGGCCACCGTGCGAATGATGATGCTTGTTGATTGTGCAGTTCTCGACTTCGGCTATCGATAACCTTAAGTTGCCTTGGACGAGAGGAGTTTGTCACAAAACTGAGGGCGAAAAAAACGACGACCGTGGGCGGCTACTTCATTTCAATTTCCTGATCCTGTTTGTTCATTTTCCTTTGGAACAGAAGACCCTTTTTTGGGGAGGGAAGTCCAGTTCCTAGCATGAAAACATGCCCACATGTCCTACTCTGTGATGTATCTCTTCTACAGTATCAATTGAAAGCTGACTGTTGCTGATGGATCCAAATATGCTCAAGACACGAACGACTAGTATCGCTACATATTGTGTTGGAAATACAGGGTGGCGACATACAAGTGATGCACTCATTCCAGGGCACCCTGTAGTAATAAGGGCAGCTATAATTCAGATCTTGGTTTACTGTTTGACGAAATAGAATGTGTACTGCAGATTTTGAGTTTTGTTTGCTTAAAAATTTTACAATTTCTCATAGAGAACAAATCAGAATGTTGTATCTCCAAAACCTCAGCAACATTCAAATAAGGAACTGGCACATCCGTATTTGAGCAAAATATTCGTGTACAGGACCACCAAACGATTCAAAGATATGGTTGTTCCCAAAAAGAAACCGAGGAAAACAAACGGATTGTACGAGCTCTAGAGATAATTAACGCGGTGAAGGAGCGTATACGATGAAATCCGGAACGATCGCGAAGAAAAATGGCGCATGACATGATAATGAGTCACACTTGCATTGCAAAACATTATAAAAAGGACCTTAGATATAGTCCTTTCAAGAAGCAGATGATTCATAGATTGACTCGCAAAAACATCACCAACAAGTTTACTAGATCTCTGAAGCCGCACGCTGCTCATAACATATTTTCTTCAGACGAAAAATTTGTTTACTTTGAAGGCAATTTTGAGCAAATAAAATGATCACGTTTCTAGTGTATCGGTATTCGCGGTATTCCAACCGACGAAAAAGGAGTACCAAAATGGCTCATCTGTGATGGTATTATTGATTGATAAAGGCATAAAAATAAACAAAGAATATTATTTGAAGTTCGTTCTCAAGAGCCATTTGATTCCTTATGCAAAGAAAATATATGGAGAAAAAGATTTTTGTTTCCAACAGGATTCACCGCCAGCACAGCAGGCATTGATTATTCAGACATGGTTAGCGCAACATTTGTAATTTTTATAAACTTATCGGAATGGCACGTATCGTCTCCAGATGTAAATCCATTTGATTTCTAAATGTGGGAATACATGCTAGAGATACTGGTTGACACAAAGAATATTACTTTAATGCGCAATTTTAAAAACGACTCGTAAAGATTTGCGATGAAATGCTGAAGGAAGTAGTCCGTATGGCTTGCATTAATTTTTAATATTTTTTTAAAAAGTCACTCTTATCGAGCTCTGTTGGAAATTCATTAAAAAATCTTATGTGACCGAAAGCCGACCATAAAGGACTTACATGACCAAATTTGCGACATTATAATTTGAATAAAAGGATTTTCCAGTAGCGAACTAAACTTGACTTGAAAGTTTCTTTACAATGAAAATTGCTACCTTGTCCCGGCACAACACATTCTCGCGAAATGACGTACCTTTGGACAATGGAAACCCAGAACTGCGTTCTTCATTTGCAGCAAACCACGTATTGTTCTATTGTATTGCTCGTCACTTGCGTGCTGCGGAGCTTCCACCTTCCATCTGTTGCTTTAAATAATCATTACGGGAGGAAGGTACGGATTTCCGGGTTCCGGGAAAAACTTTTTAATCCACTGATGTAACCAGGAAAACTTTACTTCGATACCGGAGTATTTGCTTAACTTTCCCATCGCCCATCGCGAAAGCGGATAGCCGGATGACCTCTTTGAACCTGGCGTAAGGGGGCGGCGAGAGTCGGCCTACCGGGCGCTTCAACACCAATAACTTCTGACAAGAATCGCTCGGAACATCCGTTCTCATCATTCAATCAACGTCCACCAATGCGCCCGGGGCACGGTGAGCGACAAGTGTCCCGAGGGGACGACAGCGCACCCGCTAGCCATTAGCCGTTTGCCGGGGAAAATTCAATTTCAGCTATTGAGCTTCACCTCAAGCGGAATCTGGACGACGTGGGTTGAAAATCGACGACAACGATGGATGGTGGTGGCGGTGACGATCTCTTCCTTTCTTTAGCGAGCCATCAATTTGTTGTGAAATCTTGGTAAAACGCGGCATTGTAACCTTGTGTTGTGTGTCCGCGCGTCTCGGTTCCTGGAGAATCCATTGGTGGAGGCAGCGGTCGTCTTCAAACAACCAGGTCGGCGGCGGCTGGTAGAGATGCTAGTTGTTGAAATGATTTTGTTCTTAATTAATTAATGCAAGCAAAACTTTTTCCGCTCCTCTTGCTCCTTGCTCCGGTTTTGTGCTCATCGGTTCGAGTCGGTTCAAGCAAACGAGTGAAGTGGAGCGCGAAGAAGAGGAAGGGACCCGAGCGAGGGACGATAACTTATCTGCTAAAAGTTAGCCAACAGTTACATTGAGCCAGCCTCTGGCCGCTACTACGTCCGTGTAACTTTCCTGCACTTCGGACCCATCAGAAGATGAAGTAAATATTTACACCGGTAAAACGGGCAAGTGATTATGGCTTTTAGGCCAAAGCAACGCCTATGGTCGGCCAAGTTACTCTATCTCAGCAGCCTTTTGCAGACGGCAACCAACCGACGGCATCTTTGCCATCGAGGGGCGCAACTTTTGCGAGATACCGAGAAACCATTGCTTCCCCCCCAACGCCCTGTGTAGCAACAACGGTTGGAATGGTGCTCCAGGGTGGAATCAACCACGGAATCAACTGAAAGCCATCCTCGTGACCTTCCTCCTTCTCACTTTACCTTGTCGTGGTGATATCGATACTGTTCGATTTGCCATCGATGAGAGGGAAAAAGATTTATCATTTCGAGTAAACTTTACGGTCAGAAACAACAGGACCCCCCCGTTGCCCCGCCGTTGGGATTCGTTTCAATCGATCGGGTATCGGGAAACGTGCCCCTCTGGCCACA
>NC_064875.1:38268438-38280938 GCF_943734745.1 Anopheles darlingi | reverse complement strand
ATAAATAAAAGTTTATGTTTTTCCATACGTTGTGTACGTGATTTCAGTAATTAGATATGGATGATGCCGTGCACTCTAGGAAGTGCCCTCAGCCAGCCAGCCAGCCAGGATTGGGCTTCGTTTGGATCTGGGCAAATGACACGACGGTCTCTCGTCGGCGATCGTGTGCGAGAGTGTTTTGCCATGTTGTGCGCACCTCGGCCTCGAGTCTCCTCCCCGCTTGCTGCGATGGTTTGCTGCTCTACTTTACCGTCAGCAACGGAAATTTCCTACAGCAGCACCAGCAGCAGCAGCAGCAGCCAAGCAGGCGATGCAAAAGCGTTCACCGATCACGTCTTGGGCGAACTGCTGGCCAACGCTAAGAACTCCACGACACGCGGCTCGGAACTCGACAACACTACGTGATGCCGTTTTGACAGCGGCCTGACTCTGTGATTTCGGTCTACACTATGGCTATGGCGCTAGGCGCAGTGAACATCATGCGTCACAATTGCCGAAGCTGCCAGCAATCACTATTTGCAGACTGTGTACCAGCAGCAGCAGCAGCGTTGCCTGATCTATCCCAACCAATGGCGGCTAATACGACGGGCAATGATGACCGCGAAGAAAGCGTCGACGAAACCCCTTCTCACTAATAGTACCAATGCTGCCGCGGAACAGGATCGTAGATGTGATGGCAAAACGTACCTACCAAAGAAACCATCATTCCGAAAGGGTGAACCGTATCGATGGAATCGTGGCCACTGGAACGATTGCCAATCCCCTAGTCTGAACGATGAAACAAGAATTAATGGTTCAAAATTGCTGGTTAACTGATTGGTTGAACGTACAACAATCGGCAAACTGCATTCCTGCATTCGTTTCAAATTTGCATTTGACTTTACCATTTCTTTGCCTTGTGGAAACATTAAGGAAATCGAGCGGAAAACCTAATCATCAGCGCAGTGCATGCTTCTAGAGGTTCGGAG
The DNA here is from genome assembly GCF_943734745.1 of Anopheles darlingi. Lineage (NCBI taxonomy): Eukaryota > Metazoa > Arthropoda > Insecta > Diptera > Culicidae > Anopheles > Anopheles darlingi. The sequence continues at coordinate 38,279,970 of NC_064875.1, read as the reverse complement.
ATAATTTTCAATCTACATGATAGAAACTAACGAGCACTGTTGGTACACATTTGATTCATTAAAGTGCTATTCAATTCCATTGCAGTGACGTTTGTCGACCGCTTGAGGTGAGGCAGTTGGATCAATCATGTACATTCTTTTAAATGATTTTGGAGAAAAATGAGAATCTTATTTTGAAAGGCTAGTCAATGTTAAGAGCAGCATTTGCAATCTATATCTATTATCCTTCCTGTCAGACGAACCCATTCTGTAACGAACGTAACACGCACGGAAACTGTAAGGTACAGACTCACCGTAAATGCGACTATGTACAAAGAGCAATTAATGTTTAATGTTGGGAGCGTCGTCTACAACAAGACTCATGGATTTGCCTGTTAAGGGGTGTACTCAGCAAAAGCCACAGCTTATAAGTACGAGCCAAGCCAACCCGGTCACTTCCGCTATCGAACTGCTGCTGCTGCTCTCGTTTGCCACCCCGCAGCGACTAGATAGTTCATGTTTCATTTTAAACTTCAATCACTTGCAGCAGACGATGACTGGACGACCTGCGTTTACCTACCAGTTCCCCGCAATTAAGAATACCGGAAAGATTATCATCCTACACCCAACAACAGGATGGGTGTTATGTGTGCACCATGCATCTCCGGCTGCTTCAGGCTGCTGGGTTTTCGTTGCGGAATAATTAAAACGAAATCGATTGACTAATACCCCCGGCGGCGGCATCAAGCAGTACCGCTTGATGGTGATGGTCCAACTCCGGTGCTATGGTAGGAATTCAGCAGTACAGGATAGCTACAGCGCCTTCCACAAAACCGGCCGAGAGTCAATAAGCGGAGGATCCTTCCAGGAGGATCTCTGCTGTGTGCTTACTGTTGTGCTACTGGCTCAGACTCTGGCTCGGTGTGTGGCCAAACATTCATCTTGAAGGATAATCTTAATCCTAGAGAATTTATCGTTCCCAAAATGGAATTTTGTGGAGCTCTTGCAACAATATGCAGGAAGTGCGGGCGGAGAGAGTTCCCTGTGTGCTCCCCCACGGGCATGCCAGAATATTTCCTAGAAGGAGCAGGAGGATAATGTTGAAATAGGCACCGGTACCACTCGGTGATTGGGTGCGACCTAAAGGAAATGAGCTGGTACGTATTCATCGCTCTTTGCGCTTCCCGGGAACCAGCACCAAGAAGGGCTCTAATGTATGAACATATCCACAAGCCTAACCGACAAGGCGCACACTCGAAGAAAATTGCTTTCCAAGGTCAGATCTCGTTGCTTGCTTGCTGAAGGGTTTTTTCCTGGTCTCCTCCCCCCCAAGCCCTTACCAACCGATTCATGTGAATGCGCTGCTCATCGTCATGAAGAGTGTTTTTATTTTTTCCAAACAATCCAGCCAATGAGATTCCATCAGCAATTGCCGCCTACGGATAATCTTCATGATCCATTATTTTGCTTACTTCTAGCAGCAGAAGGTGGTACGACCCTCACCAGCGGTGTAATGGATTCTGGGCCCATCTCAAAAATAGCCTTGCATGTTAGCCTAAGCTTTCTATCACAAGAACTGCACATTGTGTTCAGATTTGACCAACCAACAACCGTTTGATTACGGAAGGTTTCTCTAGTTTCGATCGAAAGTGTCATTAAACAATGGATATTACTGATCAGTGCAACGCTGCATCTGGTACTATCGGAAAAAATAGTTCTTATATTGTTTTTGATAAATCGATAAAGCATCCACTTAGAACTCGAGGCAGCGGCACATGTGATTAAGTTTATGCATTCGTTTGTACAATTGGGAATTTATTACTATAGCATCTCATCAATTACCTACCAAAAAAGAGAATTTTGCATGTCTTCTTTCTCTAGTAACTTCTTTTTGAAAGCTTTTTATGGTTGTGCGCCTTTTAAAATAAGACATAATTAAAAACAGAATGTAGTTAATGTAGAAGATAACTTCAATGTCCTACTTAGGACAATTCAAAGTCGGTGTCAGTCAGAAGTCATCTTTTCGATTCTCGATGCAGTAGCGTGCTTTTACTATTCCATGTCCAATTTTGATTGAGTCTTGTCTCGTTTTTATCCTTGTTTTTAAAAAATGCTCTGTAGCTTAGTGTTAACTCGCAGTAAGTAATTGCATAGAAAACTGAGCGTGAAAATAGCATTGTTACGTGTTGCACGAATCACGAAATTAGAGCATATCCTATCCTTTATTCCAACGTTCTAGCTACAGTACCGGTTTGTAGTATGTTTTGTAACCATTTCAATAAAGTTTGTTTCTAAAAAATCCACAGCATCGGAATGATTGAAAGCATCTTGCAATGATTGAAAGTAACGGTATAATTTTGATAAGGAATTGCAGCTTAAGGAAACCAAAGCCACCTTAACGGATTATAACGAGGGTTATTGCATGTTTATTCAATGCCTTGCATACAACCATTACAATATGATAGCTATTCAATACGCTGTCTGAAAAACCCAAAAACCAACAGTTAGGAAAAGGGGAATGTTCAATAATAGCAACAATTAATAATGTACCTTAACAGTTTTCCAGCTGCCACAACTTATTTTCATTGGATCTTTTGTTCGATTTTTAGTACACAGTAAAGTACAGGTGTTGAAAGTCATACTACTTCAACGTGGGTTGGAATAAAAAGATCAGCATCTAGAAGGCTATGCAGCACATACTAAGCAAAGGAGATAATGTTCATCAAAGAAGAAACCATCGTTCAAGTGTTTGTGGTGTGTTTGTTTGGGAATGAGGATCCCGTTTGCTGATTTGATGAGAAAATCCTCTCTATTTGCTAAATTTCTTGTGCCCATATATACTAGCGTAGAATATCTTAGCAACAAAACTAGCAGGCTAATTATTGATGAAGATGTCTCACTGAAAGCCAACCCCATAAACGCTTTAGAGATGACAGTGGCATCGGAAGTGTTATCATTTGCTGCGGTCAGTGGTCATTTGTAAGGGTCATGATTTACGCTGCGACATTAATTTATTGATGCATCGTCGTAAAGCCTATCTAATTATTTCTTCAATTAATAATTCATTTCACTGTTCATCGGCCTTGCACACATTGGCCCTGCAGGGATATTTTTCTGGCCCTGAAGGGACGTAAATCGCTAGACTTCACCCCTAGAGCCAAGCCCTATAGATGTCTAGGTACGATATGCTGGGGATGCGTAACGGTGCAGCGGCCATCCGATGATTGTCGGAACAGTCACCTTGGGTGGTGTGCTAGGACGCAGCGACCAAGATAATCGGTGCCTTCAGGTGCATCTTACAGCTGATGAAGGATGAAGTTGACTTTCCAGTTCGGTTTAATGTTTTGTAGTCTTCTTACTTTAACCAAGAAGCCGTGACGTCGTACATTGTGCATTCATCGAATGCCAGACATAAACGGGCCCGTAGCCGAGCACCAGACACTGTTCAGCATCTGCAAAAACTGAATCATCGACTGGACTTCCAGTATGGGCGGCAATCTGTAACCTGTTCTTGTATGCTGCTACCTGGAGCATAAAACATTGAACACGCAACGGGGAATCGCAGCACTCGCTTGTCGATGCTTCTCGCTCACGCCAACCGTGAGGCGAGGAGGTGTCAATGCCGATGACAGCTTTGATTAAACTGGTTTTGAGCGAAACGACTGTTGCAATTGAGCGCACCGGTGTTAATGACGTCCAAGAAAACAGATGACACTCATTAATTTAACATAATATCTAATTTGTTGCACACTGGTTGCTGCCTTGCAGCGTCAATTGATCGTAAGAAATGTGTAACATGACACGGGCATTGATTGTCCATCGATAGGCTGCATCATTGTGATGGGGGGGGCCATAAGGGTTTACCTCTTGAAAATAGTGCGTGACATGTCGGTGCAGTCAAGCATAATGCTTATGAATGTGGCCAGTAAAGGTTTATGTTTGCTGTAAAATATTTAATCACCTACCGTGCGATTTATTGCTGAAGGGTTGATGTTTTCAATTTATTTATAAGGAACAAAGGCATCCGTAGCAACTATAGTTTACCCTAAGTAGAACTATACCGAATTGGTTTATGATTAAGACCCACCAACGAACTTCGAGCGATTATCTTACTTAAAGCAAATAAGTTTATAGCTCTTCGCCTGCCGTATTTCGAGCAATTGTTGCTAAGATCCACTGTTTCTATTTCTTTTCGTTGCTCCTTATCAAACAATCCATCGCAGTTGCAGCGTTACCATGTTGGCTCGTTCTGTGGATTTCATTGCCAACGGGCACGCAATCTCCACCATAGGTGACGTCCATAAATCAACGCTACATTATTTATGATTTTGCAAACGCGTCCAAACTCGAATCACCCACGGAAACATGATGCCCTCCGGAGTGTTGCACACTGTAGCACTGTGCAGGCACCGTACACACCGACGACTGCTCACTGAAACCGTGCCATCCTATACTCTGTCTTGTTCGCTTGGCCAATCGATGACTATGCACCGGCAACCCGTTTGTTGGTGTGCAAGAAAGAAAGAAAGTGAATCGCAACCCCTCTAAAACCATACATCAACCTCTCCAGCACGAAGCGAACGTGATTTGCGAACGCGTGAATGCAATTACACTTGCAAAGTGCATACCAAATGCCGCCGGTGGATCAGTCGGCGCATGCAACACTGGCAGAGAAATAGAAAACCTATTAAAAACGCAACACTTTGCAATCATATAGTGCTGGCGTAGCGGAGTAAGGAGTAAATGGAAATCACGACCATCGACCATTGAGGGCTAACCAATTTCTTAGAGCCCAACATAAAAAACCTGCAAATGCGAACGCCACGGATGCTGACAAGCAGCGCTGCCCTTGTTAGTGGATTGACATATGCATCTTGAAGAAAAGCTCATAAAGCAGAACAGCCCTATACTGCTTACCTACGGCGGAAAGCATTATTTTGCAACAGGTTATTTCCTGGCGCTATTCTAATTGATATGATCGAAACAATTACTTACAAGGAAATAAACTGCCACATATTTTAAAATTGATGTTCCTAGAGAAAGGCAAAATTATTTCTGATCAATGCTGGTTTCAAGAGCCTCTATTCGCTCCATCATTTTGCGACTTACTATGTTTGAACTAGTATGAAAAGCTTTTATGCAATCCCATATGAAATATAATCCAAATAGTTGGTTTTTAAAAATTTCATTTAAATAATATTATGATATTATGATTCAAATGTTCAATTCTTACCTTTCGCTTTTTCACTTTTTTCATCGGTTGTCTTATCGTTTGACAAGAGAATTTTTAAATTTGCCGAGTTAAAAAAGACCTTTAAAAAGTCAAGCAGACAATCTACGTAAAATAATTAATATTTCTATATGTCAAAAATAATAATTATTTGAATGAATATTTTGCTATAATAAGCAGAAATAAATTAAGCATGAGCATGAGCATGAGCAACGGGTTTCTAATCCTCTATGCGCAATGGAGACGCCCAGTTGCCTGACAAAACTGATGTACCCCACTGGACATTGATTAGGTCGTATGAAAATTAAATTATCACCGATAGCAATCTTATAGCCGGCATTATAATGTGACGAATAATTCATTTTTTATGTTTCATGTAAAAGCAGCAGCTCGGCACTCGGTACGATGATTGCACCATACGAATATCAAAAAAACATTTGAAACGTGATTACTAGTACGGCATGACGTTAAAAACGCTTCCAATGCTGATGGGTTTGGTATGAACGAACGAAAATCGTGCCCCAGAGAATTACAACACGTTCTGTGCAATGAAAAACCGGGGGTAAAATCATGGTTACATGAACGATAATCATTAGATAAGCTCATGATCCAGTAACTGCAAGTGGAAGTAACAACACAGAACAATTCATAACAGCATATTTGCCGCATGCTTCAAAACATCGTTGAACACACGATGCTATTGTATGACCAAAAGCCGCTCTCCAACCGTTCCATCATGCGATACGATGCAGCGCCTATTTACTACACAGCATAGTAATTCAATTAATATCATTATACGCACGCAACTATTACAACCTAGCACATCGGTTTACAGATTATGGTTTTCTAACGTTATACTCTATGACACCAATAGAATAGAAGATGTAAATATGAACAGTTATGAAGGAGGCTTGTTCATTGTGTATTATAGAGCCTCGAGCAATGGAATACAACAGGTAAAACTCCATTCATTTGTTAAAATTTTAGCTGAAATCAATTGTTCGTAAAAGTTTATTTATATTATGACCGAACGGTTATTTATGTTATTTTCCGTCCAGCATATCCAAATTAGTTGTAAGATGTGTTATTTCGGTGTTTTTCCAAAGGATTATTATCACTGAATTCTGAGTTCTTTTTCAAGGGATTATTAGTCTGAAGTGAAAAACACTGAAGTATAATAATAGGTGTTAGTTTTGCAATTCTATGCAATTCTTGAAATTATGTGTAGCAACAACGAGGGAAGCAATGCATTGGTAATTGACATTAGCATACATTGGTTGATCATGTAATAAATTACAATATTTGATCAATTAATGTTATATCAAGTAGTAATTACAATGTAATATGTATTGCAAAGGAGCATCTTTCGCTTCACCGAAAAATTATTATACAGGAAGAATTTCTCCAAGAATCGAGGCATTCAGAGCGGAGATATTTAAAGCTGTTCATTTTGATTATTTAAAGTTTTGAGTAAAAAAAAACTCTAGAATGAATGGAATGTCCACGGATATGTTAATATATCTATCTCGGATTTTCCTCTTATTTCGTCGCGTGTCGCTACCATTATCACTCTGTCAACAGCAAATGTATGAATATTTGAGCAGATGAAACTTCTCCTCCGGGATATCTGGAGAAATGCGAGTAGAATTAACGCGAACTACTGTCGACTGCTTCATCATGCACAGATAAAACCGCATGAATGTTAATTTTCCAATTAATTACACCCTTCTGTGTCGGTGTTTGGCTTATCGTTCGCATCACACGCACCATCTAACGTCCCATGTGTGTAGAATGATTATATATGCTAGTTGACTGGTGAAGATTCCAAAACCAGTATCTCTCATAGGAGCTTCAAGCTGGTTCAAGAGGGTGAGAAGAATGTTTTCACCCTTTTTCCGCGATTAGGCAGGTATGGGGCATAGCGGAATCTTACCAGAAGCGTCTAATGCTCCAACGATGTGATGTGACATCGTGTCACAAGTGTTCACCATTCCAAATATCCTCACGTTTTTAATTAGCATAATGAGCTGTGGCGCATTAATACGCAAATGCAATGTCACGAACGATTATGTCGTGTTTCTTTTTTTTTTCTCGGAAGCGTGGAACTTTACTTTGTGGAACGATTCGTACACGATTTTCAAAATGGTACACAAAACACAGGTGATAGGTTCGAACTCCTGTTTCGATACCGCAGCTTTCTCTATTGTTCCGCTTGGTAAACACTCGCTGCCCGATTAGCTAATGAGCATGGCCATAAAAGATATTCCATACCATAATCAACGAGTTTGGAATTCGTAATTCATAATTTATTCATTACTATTTTATAAGCACCGTGCCAGGCAGTACACAGGAGATGCCGTAAACCAATATATCCTCCAAAGAAGAGAGATTGCATCGGCAAAAAGTATTATTCTATTCTAGACGTTTGCGAGTTCTAACTCTGCTCGCACCATTATTTATGTTTTCAGTTCACAAACTGCTCAGACAATCATCACTTTTGTTCAAAACGTTGAAACAAGATTTTTGCATCAAGCGACAGTTAATAGAAACATGCAAATGAGTTCAAAAACGTTGGGTTCATGTGCAGAATTTCCATTTCTTTGGTAGCCACTACCAGAGCCCTACACTTTCCACACACACACCTCTGTGCGCGGCGAGTTTCCCGTACTGTGGGGCGATATTTAATTCGCAAATTTCAACACAAATTATACATTTATTTTCACAGAAATTATCTGCCGTCATTAATCATTTTATCGCAAACTTAAATGGCATCAAAATCGCCGTTCTGTGAGCAGAAACAGCCATTAGTGCCATGTAGACGATGGGCTCTTACTCTTCCCCCCTTCACCGGATAGCGAATGATTTAGACATACCTTTAGTGGCATTGTTATGTTGGGACGGTAATCATTCCGTGAAACAACCCATCCAGCGATTAAGTCTCCGGGTTTTGCTCCTCATTCCTCATTCTTCCTGCAGCGTGTAAGTGCAATGTCTTGTGCCCGAGAACAGGACCCACAGAGAAGATTGGAATTCCTGCAAACCGTCTCCATTCCCGGGCTCGAAGTGCTGTAACTTTGAACATCGAAGCTTTAGTGTAAGCCAAAGCGTCCAACAAATTTGAATCTAAAAGAAGCAAAAAAATAAATACAACCACATCGTGCAACTGGTTTCCACCTGCAGTTCCGGCTGCATACAGGAGGAGTTTACCAGACGTCTCGAGACTCGCAGAAGCTTCTGCTGCTGTGCAAGTGGTGCATAGAATACGCGAAATAAATAATTGCCGGGTTTATCACGCTTTTGATGGAACGACGGAGCGACGGAGCGTGCTGCCGTCTCGCCGCGCGTCCGCGGGCTTGGCTTGCCCCCGCCCTGTCCGAGATGATAAATCGTGTCTGAAAATGTTGACTAATTACATCCATGGGCCGATGATAAAAAGCTCGGAACGGTTGAATGCCGTCGACGTCGTCGTCGTCATCGTCCGCCGTGGTTCGACCTCATCGCGAAACTCGGCTATCACGGTCTGGTGAAAGTGAATGCACCCACCCACCACCGAAGGTGGTCGTCGGATTGTAATTTGCTTTTTGGGCGTCTTTTGGAGGCGATTTTTTTGTGTGCGCAATCCTGGGAAATGTGCATCAAATTAATGTTTTATTTGACGCTCGGTTGCTTATCGTTCGTTCGTCTTGAATGCATCATCATCATCACCATGCACCGCGGGCAGACTGTATACGGCACCGTCATGGCAAGCTAAGGTTAAAGATTAAATTATTACAAACTCTGCACCCAGCGTCCCGTTCTAAGGTTAGCTCACATCAGGTCAGCCTTGAAGCGTGACCGGATTGATGATGGTTGTGAATAATAAAGATTTACGTTTGCGAAAAATTTGCAGATTTTTTTTTCCCCCACTGATGTATTGCTCGTGCCACCTTCACGGTGTATTGCGGAGATCTAAGCTGCAATACTGCAATAAATGTTTAGAAGTATAATAATTTTAACCCTGGCAATTGGATCAAAATCCCTCTAAGTGTTGCAGATTATCAAAGGTTATTCAAAGCGATGTTTGAACTCATATTTCGAAGAAAATGAGACGACCTTATCGGCTGTGTTTGAACTCATTCAATCTGAAAGTCACTGTTGCAGTGCCCTTGAAGCCGAAGAAATACAAAACGATAACGACACTCAAACCCTTTCCTTCGTAGTATCCTTCGCCAAATCTTGGATCTGGGAAGCAGTATTCGTGATGGCGATGCGTACAGTTCGTTTACCCTGGATAGCGTTCCTTGGGCTACGACCGACTGCTGGATGGATGCTGTTGTTGGTAAGCTTCGACGCCCTTTTCCAATACATCTTTCTGACCTCTATAACTTTTTCCTTTCAGTTTATGGCTTCCTGTTTCCCTTTTCTCAACTGGCTGGTTGCGATTCGCTCCTGTGAATGTGAAATGCTTTTTGCAATTAATCAACCGAATGCTTGGATTGGTGAATACAATCGCATTTTGTCCTCATTTCTAGACGTTCACCCGCGACGTTCGTTACTCCCTTGGGATGGTTCAGGTTCAACAGAACCTGAAAGCGTTTACCGGATATGGCCATTCTGGCACGCAAACGATAGTCGGTGGCAACAACGCCGCATAATCCATAGCGTATCTTCAAATGGATTTGCACTTACCATGATGCCCAACCAACAAAGCACAAGAACTTGAACGAAATATATTATTTTTTGACAATCTTCGCCTCGTGTGACCGAGATAATGCCGAGATTTCGACCGATGCCCTCGATGTACGCTGTGCAAATGACAAAGAAAGAATGTTCCCTTTGTTACAAGGGGGTGCCCTTACGATTTTTAATAGAATATTCTAGAATATTGAATTCAAATGAAATGTCCATATTTCATTTTCCAGTCAACGGATGCATTTGTACAGATTGATACGGTCGATTAATGAAGCTACAATGAAGTTCGTAATTAATTGCTGATTCTCAAAGATAAATTGTCCACAATTACGATGTTATTGCAAAACAGCCTAAAGTATATTTAAAAAAAACTGTGAAACGCTATTATCCTTCTTCTTATCCCCCGCTTTGCAGAAGAAGGTTTTGCAGAATTAGCACTCTCCGAGCCACGCCATATAAATCATTTCATTTTTACAAGAATTGCAATTTTATCAGGCAAAAAAAGAACAAACCGACATTGCATGTTTCTTCACTTTTTTCTGGCCAACCAATTCCCCTATAGCTAATCTGAATAATTAATATCACATGATAACACATCATCACCCTCGCTCTTTTGCGGAGGAGTTTAGCGGAAGCATGTGACAGCCTTTCTAAGAAACCTTACGCCTCGCGTTGTGTTGTCGCTGGCTTGGTGGCGGCCATCCCTTTGAAGCATGGAGTCCTTTTTCGCGCCCCACTCACCTTACCTTCATTGCCTGCTCCAAAACACCTCAAAAACCGTCGGCGGTGTTGCTTGTCTGATGACTCATCAAATTTCTCCCTACGAAAATGATGGTGAAATAAATTCGCTTGAAATATTAAAACCTTCGTGGGCGTGACAGCTCCTGTCAGCTTATTGCCACAAAACTTTCTTGAGCCGCTTTTGGCTTTCTTCGCTGTCGCAGTGTGGCAGGCAAAGTATCGCGTACCGTCGTTTTTACTCGGTATTTTGTAGCTGACTTCCGGTGGCGCTCTACTTCACTTATTTCGCCAACAATTCGACGTGCGGTTTTCAAGCATTTTTATGATCCTCTTTTCTTTACATCTTTTGAGTAGTTCAACCAGTCGTTTATCGTAGTATTAACAAAATACTCCAACCATTTTCATCAATTTTATGACATAAACACATTTCATGTTGTCTTGTTTCAACGATTGTTTCTCAAAGCCACACAATAGCTGAGGCTTTCAAGTTTGCACCATTTTCTACTCAACCTAACAGCCCCCCCTCCCGTTCAAGAGTGCAATGTGTTTAATAGTCTCAGGCCTTAAGGCTCAAGGCTCAATATTTCATGATTATTGAAACGAAACGTGTAATAAATTAAAAAATAATTTCTGCTTGATCTGCTTTCGCTCGACACCAACAGCCTGCAATCGGAGAAATGTGTTTATTTTTTTTCGCTAGCATCGCAGCAGCCCGTTCAACAGCGTAGAAAAGAATCGCTTCAAAGGCCACTAAGGCAAGGGTACGATCCGTGCCGTTGTGAGTCCTCAGTCCGTTTAGTCAATAGCAACAGCTTGGAAGGGCACACCAAAGAGGGATTTCTCTTCCACTTCGTTCACTGCGAATACCTTTCGCCTAGTGTTTAATCAGGTCGAACAAGGTAGCAGAAACG
>NC_064875.1:38248438-38263438 GCF_943734745.1 Anopheles darlingi | reverse complement strand
CAATCGCCGACCATCGACCTTTTCGCCTGCTTTGCTTTAAGTTTTCCTACTCTCCATCCCCAAAATGGGAAGTCGATCGAGCCGAAAGTAATGAAAACGTTGCAAATTTTCCTTTTTCCCAGCCAGGTCGGATTTCCTTGCCCTTGAGATACTGCAAACCGATTATCGCTTATCGGATCACGGGGCACGGCGAGTCCCGTTGCGACGAGAACACACCAACGATGACGGTTATACGGTACCAAAGAAGAACCGAGCACAGGATTAGAGCTTGCCTGAGTGTGGTACAGGCGCAGTACTTTTTTCTAATAAAACTTTGCTAATCCCGGAATCGGAGTTTGTATAAATGAAGGATTTTGCCGTTTTTTTTTTTGGGATTGTTTAATTTATCGCACACCCATTGCTGCCTCTCCTCTCCCCGGTAATGGCGATGTTTTTGGGGTCAGGGTGAACGAGGAGGAACGGCATTGAAGTACCGTGTTGCGGTGGCTTAGTTGTTGCCTCCTCAAAACAACTTCAGATAAGGGATGTAAAAAGTGTGTGTGTGTGTTTGTGTCTGTGGGGCGTTTTCATCCGTTTATCCGCATGATAAGAAGATTTGCATACTTGAGCCCTAATCCAATGACACGATTTCCAAATGATACGCTGAAATACAAAGCACTAACATTGGAAAGAAGAACCTCAAACACGCTCATTAATTTATGATCGAAATGGAATCATCGGAAAAAAAAATGTTGAGCTACAATATTTTTAGGGGAGTAATTGAACCCTCAAACATGTAGCTATCCCCATTAATTTGTGCTTATAACCACACCTAATCCCATGAAGCGCCGTGTTTAATGTCCAACACCCCATAAACAGATTTAAGACGCTTTGCTGGTCATGTATCCTCGCCAGTATTGTTACTGTATTCCTCTTGGGAAAGTTAAATTTCCCCCCCAAAAAAAAAGAGAAGCTACAGCTACCAGGGCCGTGTTCGATGGCAAACGCTGTTCGGTTGAGCGCACTTCAAGTTATTCTCTTTCCCTTCCATCTCTCTCTTTCAAGAAAACATCTTTCAATACAGATGAAAACAGGGATACTTAAGGATACGCACGGGTGTGGGGAGTAGATTCAAGGAGCACTTACAGAGCGCGCTGCCATAAATACGTCTGTTAGGCTTTTCATCGCGGCAATAGATTTTCGGTTTCGCTACGGCGTTCCGGTACGGTAGGCACCTCTTCTTCCTCCATCCAAGCCAGCTATGAAACATAACGGCATTAGATTATTTGCATGTCTGCTCTCCCTTATTGCGCACGAGCGCCGCGAACTATAGAGCGCCATCGTAAGTATCCAATTTTATGAACATGATCAAATAATACATTTTTATCACAACGGCATCACTGCGGCTTTCGTTTTGAGCTCGCCCAAGACACACCACACAACACAAAGATTATCACGAGGTCCACCACCATTACCAATGATAACAACGGTCGGAGATAGTAGCCGCGGCAGATTAAACCATCATGTTGCTGCGCCCGCCGCCTCGGAGGTTCTGCATAGTCGTGAGCGTGAGCGGCTTTTTTACACCTGCCATGCTGCTGGTTTATGACGCTTGATGATGCTTTCTCGATTCGCCATTACTCCGTGCGCAGCCGTTGGCGTTTCTGCCTTTCTATCGAATGTCCTAAAACGCCCGAAAAAAACCAAGCTCCGGTAACGAAATGAAAAGGAAATCGCTTCGCGAATGGGCAGGATGATGCATGCGGGCACATATTCGACCACCCATTTCGTTTTTTTTATTGCGGTGTTAGTCAGCGATGTGTGGATCTCAAATCCGCTCTGCCACTCCGAGGTATTGTTGGATTTTTATGAACGAATTTCCAATTTTTAATACTACGCGCGTTGCTCACAAACGATGCATCGCCAATCGCCAAGCCACACACAGCAGCAGCAGCCGCAACTCCAGACAGGACGACAGTCAAACCTATCTTTATGGTATCATATTTATGGATCAGTCAAAAAATACGCGATCTGATATTTATGATTGACATCACCACCGTATGGCCGGCCGCCCATACGCGGCGTCGTGACTGTAGTAGTGCTGGCCACCGACAGTAAATATCAGCATTCGTACGAGCGATGCACGAACAATTTCAAAAACTACTTTAACGCCGAATGGTGGCGCACTTGAAAGCTTAATGTTGATGCAAATTCTATTTTACAATCCATCCACAGTCGGTGCGCGCACGGATCGCGCGGCGAGGGTTAGTTATTTTGTGAAAAATATAAAATAAATTCTCATTCATATTTGATGCCAGTTTCATTTGACAGGGGGGGGGGGGGGGGGGGGGGGCCATGAAAATGTAATTTCAAGATTTTATCATTCGACTACGGGGCAGAGAATTGATTTTCGGTCCCGCTGAGACCGTCGTGAGTGCTCAGCAAACAATTGTTAATAAATTCGATATAAAAAGAGTATATTACCACCAATGTGGTTATGTTGAATTGCAATTGCGTAGCACAATACTTGGATCTGGTCTGGACAGAAGATACCTTGACCTCAACCGGTCACTACTGAAGCAGCTTCTTGCATTGATGCTCACTCGAGTGTCACAATGGTTTTCCCGGCTTTTTCTTCCTTTGTTTGTTGTTCCATTCGATCCACACATTTGCTGAAAATGCGGGTTTCACACGGCATCAGGTAATGGTGGCAGCAACAGAGCGCCAGTGGCCGTCAATCATTTCCATTAAACGACTTACTGTCCGCACGTCACAATCACCAACATTGTAAAGAGTTTTGCGTTTCCGTTCGGGCGTTCCCGCGAATTACACGGCAACTTTTAAACGCATCCGTAATGAGCTGCAAGAAGTGTCTTGGGAGATGCATGCACATGCACAATCTTCGCGCCCAACACTCACGAAACTTTCACAACCCCCCAACAACAACCAACGACACTCGGTCCAAGAGTTTGTCACAATGGTGGCCCCACCAGCCCCTCTCTCCGGGTTGATTATGCATTTTTGATACACCCTAATGCATCCTTGTTAATTATTCACCACATTGACGAATCGCCGTGATGCAAACCACCTTCGCGCGGTCGGTCACCACCAGCTACCGGTTTCGTTCCTTTCTGTTTTGCTCGCCGACCAGCAGTGCAAGCTGCACAACCAGGCAGGCTTCCGGCTTCGAGTGACGGACGGACGGACGACAGGAGACGAGCTAAAGTGGCAGTAATTAAAAAGTCACACGATTGCAACAACACGTACAAAACGGTCACTTCAAGATGTGGTTACGATGAATCTTTGATAAAGCGATGGAATAAAATGCAGCGCCCAAACAAAGATCGGTAAAACCGGTGCCATCACCGGTTGCAGGTGCGGCTTTATGTGTGGCCAGCCATGCGCCATTACATCAGTTTTTCCACCGTCGGCAAAATCTTAATAGATGCTGTTTGCTCAAGGCGATGGACACAAAGAACTGATTTGTATATCATTCGTACGTACCGCCGGGGCCATTCAATGTGCCATACATAATTAACATTCACCGCAGAAGGCACGTCCATTCAAACCCAGGCGGCGGCTTACGCAAATATCCAGCGAGTTAATGCAATTATGATTAGCCTGCTGCCTGATTTTTCTTTTTTCATCCAACAACATTCTTCAATGTTGGGGAAGGTTAAGAACGACACTTTAATGTGGATGTGCGCTGTGGCTATCAATGCAATAGCGAATTGAAAATGGCTTTGGGGCATTTTGGTTAGCGTTCTTTAAAACTTGCAAACTGGATGACCAGAAGAACTTTTCGGGTGTAACATTTTCGTCCTGTTTCACTTTGTTGCATTTTATAGAACTTGTCAATTGACAGTGTTTTGGATTATGGATTATGTATATTGTCTGTAGTTGAAGTTGTCGTTCTTTTAGTTGTAGATAGAAAGTAAATTATGAACATCAGTTATTTAGTTTCTATTGCAGCATTAGAGAAAATCCTTGCTTTGCTTAGGAAAACTTTTCTTTCTCGTTGTTCTTACTGGACTGTTTCTGACATAACTTTTATGTAGGGGTATTTTGAAATATTGTGTCGTCTAAAAAGTCTTTTCGTATTTTGGCAATAGGTGTCCACCGTTGTTTATCACATTATCTTATACAATACGGGGGCGTTTTGGGTGACATTTCAAGTGTCATTTAGTCAAAACAAAACTAATTTTGGAGAAGTTTCAAAAAAGTTATAGCTGTTCAAAAATGAATGAAAATAATGAAAAAAATGCTAGATTTTGAAATTTTCTTTTAAAAAGGGAAGAATGCCCCGCAAGCCACCAATCAATTGTTTTATGTTTACGGGGACGATGCTTTATTAGCTGGTATAGCACAATATTTGCTCACTCGCCTCCGTTCTGGAAATTTCGATGTGAAAGATGCACTCCAATCTCGTCGAGCTATTGTTGCAAAAGTTGATGAAATTTAAAAAAAATGACCAAGACAGTCACATAAGGAGCCATGGCATAGCCAAGGACCTTAATATTCATCATCAACTGGCTCTGGACCATTTAAAAAAGGCTGGCTGCAAAAAGAAGCACAATATTTGGATACCCCATGAATTGTCTGTGAAAATTTTATTGGACTGAATTAATATCTGCGATTTTTTACTGAAACGAAATGAAATCGAACCATTCATGAAGCAAATGGTAACAGGAGTCGAAAAGGGGATCAAATACAACAATAATGTGCGACAAAGATTATAGTACAAAAAAGGTGAAGCTAAAAAAATGGCCCCAAAGCCAGGATTGATGTCGATAAAGAATATGCTGTGTGGTTTGGTGGGTTTGGAAAGGTATCATCCATTATGAGCTGCTCCAGCATGGCCAAATGATTAAATCTACCCTTTACTGTCCAAAAATCTGGTGAAATTGAGGCAAGCAATCGAGAAAAAATGGCCTGAACTGACCAACACAGAGGGCATTGTCTTGCATCAGGACAACGCTGAACCACACACATCTTTGATGACTCGTCAAACATTTGGAGAACTTGGTAGGGAAGGTTTGATGCATTCACCATATAGCCCTGACCTTGCACTATCGGAAAACCCCTTATTTTGTTTGATACAAAAATCCCTTGATGGAGTAATGCTGGCTTAAAGAGAAGCATGTAAAAAAATACGTTTAAGCATGTAAAAAATACGAAAAGACTTTTTAGACGAACCAATAATAGTAAAAAAAATTAAGTAGAATAAAAACTGAAGAGAATAATGCAGCGCACGGATGAAGTAAAAAAACATGTTCACCATCGTTGAAATGCTATGAGAACAGTTTTCTTATAACATTGCTATTGCGTAAAGCCTGTTTCAGCTAGAATCTGGCTGCAAAAAAACTTTTCTCATTTCCCAGCCATTTCTCAGCAAAAAAAAGATGTAAAGAAGAGCAAATGATATCGATTTAAAAGTGCTTCTATTGTCGTTTAGTAGTTTTCTGTATGGGTTCACCTTTTTGTTCAAAGGATAGGTGGGTTTTTAGGTTAGTATGAATTTTGGGTTAGTATAGCTTATTTACCCTCTTTTCCGACCTATGTTCAATTGAGCTCGGTCCACACACGGTTTTAACACAAATCTTTGAGTTTACTTTTGCTAAATGCTCAACAGATCTCGTTGGGATAAAAAAAATCGACATTTAGTCGAAAAGTCGGCTTTCTTCGAAAAAAAGCGTTGATTTTGGCTACGAAGTTTTGTTTCCAGGGTCCTACTTGGCAGTTTGCTGACTTGATACGATCTCAATCCTTCTCACAAAGAAATTTACTTAAATGTGACGTCGTCCGTCGTGCTTATTTTTCACGCTTTTACGGCCAAATCATACAAAGTGATATCAACACTGTTGTGAACCATAATAATAAGAAAAGTTGCCACTCAATAAAGATTCTAGTGGAAAAATCCCGTTTCCAAAGGCCTTCGAGTATGTCCAGCAGAGACAATGCACGTGACTAAAAAGGATCGGCCTGATACTAACAGAAACAGGCTTTATAAACAAATATGATTGATTTCAAATTAATCCGATTGTTATCGTTCTTACTATCGAGCGCATTTGTACTCACTACATTAGTATTAAGTTCTCATTAAGTGAAGAGCAAAAAAATGCATTAAAATATGTTTTCGACACCCTTTATCTGTTTTTTTCTATCCACAAAAACATTCTTGAATTCCTAATAATCCAAAATCCTGCAATGTATGCCAATGTAATAAAATCTAAATGATTTTTTTTCTATTACAAATACCACGTTGTTGACTTTCTGGGCTCGAATAAATGGGAAATGATGGAAATTACAATCATATCATGCAGAAAACAATCAATGGTATTACATTTACTGTTGCTGCCGGTGGTAATGAAATGGCCGCGAATGGAACACGGATAGCACCACTTCCATTGCTCCCGATCCATTTGCTTTCAACGGAATGCATCATCATCATCACCATTTGATGGTGACCATTTGCTGGGAGACAAATTCAGTTCGCACTTGTCCCGCCGCAGTCAACCGCTAGGACCCCGAAACAGCACGATATCAGTAAATTAAGAGCTGATGTGATCGATGTGGTTTTCCCAGTGCATAAAAATTTCAACAAAACGCGTCAGCTCCCGGTCCTGCCCGGTACCCGGCGGCGGTGGTGGCCGTGGTAAATTGATTTGGTGGCAATTATTTATTAACATCCGGCGCCCATGGGGAAATCCGGGAAAACCGTCTACGACCCCACTGCCAGGACTGGTGGCGGTGGTGGTGGTGCATGAGGCAAACAGATGTGCCCGACGACGACGACGACGACCGCGCGGCAAAGCAATGACGAACAGAACCCTCTCCCACAAATGATGAAGCTCTTTCAGCCCCTTTCCCGGTGTGCAGTGGGACATATCACTTGTGTGGAACACACACACACACTCTTCCGGCAAAGAGATGCGTTACGCATATGCCCAGCGGGTGGTGGTTTGGGGCCACGCCAAACGAGTGCAAAGTGAGTGTATCAAATATGTTTCAACTGTCACCAAAAGCGCGATGCCAGGTCGTAGAAAGTTAAACCGGAGAAAAGGAAGATGGAAAAAAGGTAAAGGAACCATCACCATCAACAACATTACTTCTCCAATGCGGTGGCCGCGAGCACATGTGTGCGCCAGGCAGGCAGCCAGCACCCGAACCGAACCAACCAACCGACCGACCGAACCCGGGTTGTTGGTGTGCCAGTGCTGATAATTTATGCTCGTTAATGAGATATTTACATGATGTGTGAAGTGGTAGTGACTTGGGGTATGCTGCCGACCGAGAGTGGCAAAGATCCGCAAGAGGGGGGGGAACAAACCGTTCCGAAGCCGCTCGACCAAAAAAACGGAACGGCGGCAACAACTAAACACCAGTCCGTTACCCGGGTTTGGCTTTATTTCTTAGTGACACGGAAAACTAACGAACCGTGCTGACAGTTCCCAACGGGTGACAAAGTTAGGGAAGAAGATGCCTGCGCGTACGTAAAGGAACCATATGATTAAATTAAAAACAACCTGCCGGTTCGTCATCGTCGTCGTTGTCGTCGCTAGAATCCGATCTTAAGACCACGGATGCCGCCGGTGGTGTTGAAAAATTATCTCCCATCCGGAAGATGGAATATATGAAACAAATGAGGGGCGAGGGGGGGCATATTTCTACTTAAATGTTACGGAAAAAGTGTATTATCCATGTGTACATTTATCATTGCGTATCGCAAGTGAATCATTTCATGCATGGCGTTCTGATATTCGAAGAATTTACAAATATGCAGTTAGAAACGCGCAATTCAACTCCTCGTGAGCTCATTTTGATATTGGTGGTCTTGTTTTAGAGTTTTTCACATTTCATTTATTAGCCGTGGCCACACGGAGCGAAAATTTGCGCGCAAATTTACAAATTAATGCCAAATCGTTTACGCTTCGATATGTTTACGTGGCCGGGTTGAGGAAATTAAAATCGTTTTGTGGAAGAAAAGGATTGAACACACTAGCAATGATCACTATCTATCAATGTAAACCACAAATAGAACATATTGCGAGCCCTTCCGTTTGCAAACAGCTTTTACTCTAGGTTTTACGCTCCACGGACCTATAATCGTTTGACAGCATGTAAACGGCAAGCGTAAATGTTTTGGCATTAATTTTTTCGTTTGCGCTAGAGTTTTCGCCCCGTGTGGCCACGGCTATTGACGTCAATCATTCACCAGCCCAAGCTATATTTTTGCATAAAAATCATGCGATTTACATATTACACACTTACAGCTAATCATTAAAAACTCCACTTCAAGTCAGTTTTGCTCGATATCGATTAAAGATGACTACTAGATCTTTATCTGTTTGCGCGATTTTTTTTTCTTTTCTTTTTATTCCTTTTTTAACGATTCATAGGATACCAAGCGAAATATTCTTTACACAAAAGCTGCACGATGGTCACGATAGCAACATTCACAGTAAAGAAACTTGCAGTGACGGAGAAAGAAACATTTCAGAAATTTTATTTGCGAAGCACGACCACGAAAGCAACCTTATTTTGTAACTCTCAATCACATACCAATAATGCGAGACCAAGACGAGAGTCTATATGAACCGTGGCTGCAACAGTAACTTCTTTTCATCTTTTCAATAGCAATTTTATATCAACCTCATTTTGACAGTTCTCAACGAGTAGTTGCTATAGTGGCCTGGTTATAAGTAAGGCATATAAGCAAGGCTGGTTATCGCTAACAAGGTCGAACTATGCCACACTTGTCTAGTAAAAGTTTCACTAATATCGTTTTCTTAATATAAGTGATTAATAAACCCTTCGGTGAGTGTTCGACAAAAAATAACTAAGAATCAACATCTTTGACCTGTTTGCTTCATTTAACAGTTTTCGAAAATATACTAATCGAGTTTATAATGCGATAGTACATTGCATTGAAAAACTACTCGCTAATATGATCACCTAACAAGATGAGGAAATCTTTCGAGATGAAATTGGAAAACTACCCGGAAGATGGCAAAGTATAGTAGAAAATGTATTAGAAACTGTTGTTAAGGTAGTGGTATGTTTTGCTGTTGCGATAATCGTAGTACTGTTGAAGAAATGACATAAGTATTAGTTGTTAGTCCTAATCATTCTTCAGATATAGGCACAACGTTAAACGATGACACCACTAGCAAAATTAAAGCAAAATTGTCAAACAGCATTTGGACTGACGGTGTAATGCAGCAAACAATATGCCAATCTTCGTTCAAAGCACCTTTATTATAGAACTACATAAGATAGAGAGAGAGAGAAAGAGAGAAGGCTTTAATGCCAACCCTGCCGGTGAAGGCTGGCGCCACTCTGCGGTAACCAAGTGTTGAAAATAGTTTTCCTTAATAGGCACCGACACCGGAGCCCCCGGGTTCAACCCAAAGAGTCGGTAGATCATATCGAACTTTGCCCACTTTCGACACCTTCTGCGAAATTGGGCAGCCTCGGAAAACCGCAAATATGAGGCGAAAAGGTCTCCACCGTGGGTCTGGGTAGTGGCTTTCGGGATGTAATTATGAAACGGGGGTATCGCATTCTAGTACCGTCGCCCTTTTTGTTATGTGAGAGAGCACGATACCCCCCGGGTGTCGATAGGGATAAGGAATGACCGGGAAGTAAGAACTCACTAATAACCCCTGGGTAGAGAGAGCTAGATGGTAATGAGAAATCTTCCCGACATCACTCATCGGAACCGACCGAACGATCGGATAATCCACGTACAGAGAATCTACTAACCAGAGGCTTTACCGAAACCAAATTAAATCGTTTGAGTTTGCTGTCACAACGACCGAGGAGCGAGAGCGGGCCCCCCCGGAACCAGAAAACAATCCCGGATCACGCATGCTCATCGTCGTCCTCGTCGACGGTCGGTGACGGTGATTTAGGAGGATCGCTCTTGCGTACAGTGACCGGCATAAGTAAAAGCCCATCCCTTGATTTTTGTAGATTTTCGATTGCAAATCCTACATTTTCTATTGTATCCGGCAAGTGTTGTGTTTTTCTTGAAGGTTTAACATTCTTCTTTCAGTTTCACTAGCTTTCATCTCGATTGGATGGATAACAAATTTTTAATAAATGTTTAAACGAGAGATGGTCGATCACAGATGTGACAAAAGTAAAAGCCCACCTACAATGAAATTTGCTTAACAATGAATATGGTCCATCCTTAGCTCAGATTTTAAGTTACAGGTGTTTTGGCATGACGTCTACACGATTTCAGGTGTATTGAGGTTCAAACTTGTTGAATAACTTCCCAAAAAATAATTGTTTTGATAATAACATAATTCTTAATGAAATTTTTATCTAAAATTTCCCACAAATTCTTGATCCGTTGAAAATCTTGACTTTGAGAAGGCCATTTGAGAAGGGGAGTGACGCGGGAACATTAAAAAATATTAGTTATTTTAGCAGTATGTTTGGGATCTCTGCCCTGTTGCATAAGAAAAGTGCTTTTAAATGGGCTTATTCGTACTGAGTCCATCAAATAGTTATTAAGGGTGTCAACATAATTTTCGCCCCCCATAATACCATCATTTTCTTTAAATTGTCCACAAGAGCCATGGAAAATCCACCTCGCAACTTCATACTACCACCTCCGTGCTTGATTATGACCGGTACATTACGTTCTTGCAAACCATGGTTTATTTTCGCCAATCTCTTTCGTGATAGTTTATATTAAATGTTTCCATTTATGATTCGTCAGACTATAGAACATTGCTCTAGCCTTCTTTTAACTTGGTTACACATTTCCGGGTGAAATTCAAACGTTTAACCATATTTTTTGGCTTAAAAACTGAAGACTTTTAGCATACGCACTCTTGAACTCATGTAGAGCTAATCTAATGTGGCATAGTTTGCTCCAAAATAGACAGCGACAGGGTTTTCATGATGGAACAGATAGTTAGTTCAAACGATTTCCTAATCTCTGGAATGGTTTTTATCATTTGTTCGATCATTCGTCTTCCCAGAACGTCTGGTTTTATATCTCATTTACTAATCTGATAAACATTGGTGATTAGTCATGATGGCATAAAGGCATCCCCTACTAATAATATTTTTTCTGCTAATATCTGTTGAGACACATGATTGAATCAATGCTGCATAAGAAGATTTCAGGCATGCAACGATTTTTTTTCCTCCCATACACCCATTTCTTTAGCGAAAACCCGTGCGCAATCGACTTACTACTGGAACTACTACGATTAATGGATTAAATTACTGTAAACAATAAGGGGGGGGGGGGACCTAAAACTTTAAAACAGATGTAAACTAAAGGCCTTACAAAGATATAGTTACCAGGGGGCTATATTAGAGTCACAATAATATTTATTGTAAAGTGGGCTTTTACTTTTGTCACATCTGTGATCGACCATCTCTCATTTAAACATTTATTAAAAATTTGTTATCCATCCAATCGAGATGAAAGCTAGTGAAACTGAAAGAGGAATGTTAAACCTACAAGAAAACCACAACACTTGCCGGATACAATAGAAAATGTAGGATTTATAGTCAAAAATCTACAAAAATCAAGGGGTGGGCTTTTACTTATGCCGGTCACTGTACGCCGCCCTAAAAAGGGCAAAGGGCAGTTCATTTCGCTTCCCTTAATTTACTGGACACCTCTCTAGCTGGGGCCGGGCGGGGTATGCTTTCATGCTGCTCTCCCCCCGGCCGGGGGAAAACCCGGCACGAACTATTTGGACCCGTGCGTGCGTGCAGTAGTACCTTTTCGGGCGAACGAAAGCATATCCCTCCGTCGTTAGGGCGTGAAGTAGTCGGATAGGTAGCGGACAGAACGGGCGTGGAATGCGTGGAATGGAATTCTGGAGTTCTCTTTTCCAATGTTTGGATTTTCCATTTGTGAAAAATGAGAAATGCATTTTCCCCACGCAAATGGCACGACGCACGACGGCTATGGAAAACCGAAAGGCACGAAGACATAAATTTTCATGATCCTATCCCATCCCTCCTCTTCCTCCTCCTCCTCGTTCCATATCCATTGTGGGATCGGATATAGGAATTGGATCGAATGCGGTTTCGTTTGCACAACAACACAACCAAGCCAACAGCCCTGGTGGTAGTCCTTGGCCCAAGTTTCCCTTCCCCCCACTTGCGACAGGATTGGTCCTGTCGATTAGTTCGTGTTTAGAGACATTCTCCCCTGACCCACGGTCTGTGTTGCGCTGCTGCTACTATTGCTGGGTGGCGATCTGCTAGCATCATAAATTATCACGAAAGTGCCGACCACACACACACAACACCCTGGATAGTGGCATTTCTAGCTCTATAGGCCTTTTAGTTTCGGTTTCGGTTTGATTTCCTTTCCTGTCAATGCAGAACTAATACCAAATGAGTGGATTGTGTATATTGTCTATACATATTGATATACTGGCCAATATAATAATATTAGTTTTGTTTAATACGTTCTTTTGATTTTACGCAAAGATACCACAATTTATTTAGGTGAAGGTTCTCAGATAAATACTTTTACTACACAATAAGAGACTGCCCATATTGTTAACTATATATTTTTTTCCTACAGTTAAAATTTCGAGTGCTTGAAAAGTTGGAGAGAAGTTTAATTACGATACTTTCATTGGAAGAAACGGCTTGGAAGAAAAAAGTGAAAAAACCTATCAAAGATTTAAAAACGTAAATTTTACCGGTAAAGATAAAGAACATTCAGGTCAACTAAACATTTGGAAGATGAACATTTGAAGGGTGCCGTGCAATATGAACTTTTGGAAATGTGTCAAACGATTGATTATGAACGTTATCGACAACAATTAATCCGTTTGAGAAGATCTATGGCTAGAAAACGGATACACGACATGATAATCTTATTTTTCATTTCCTTTTTTTATTTGTTTTATTTCGTATGTTAGTGCTGCTATTTTATCAACCATACTGAGCGAAGCGGCGTGTGCAACCGATAGGTATGTTCATCGAAGCGATAGGCAATCGAAAATTATGCCAAAAAGGCGTTCTGCATACTCTAATAATCCTAACGCATGCATTACAGTTGGATTTCAAAACAAATGTGAACGAGTACTGCACGTAAGTTTGCATAATGCACAAGCGCTAAGTAGAAACCATATTTCATCGGTCCGTTGACAAAGCATTTGGTTGTCTCGCCGCCAATCGGTTCCGAAGCCTGCCTCCTTCTGGACACGCCGCCCCTCCCAGAGAGAGTGGCCACTTGAGGCGCACGTACCATCGGGCATCGGCTTCGGAGTTCTAGACCGCGACCATATTATTGTGTAAGCAAATCTCACACAGCGCACAGTATGACAGTTGCAATGATTGCGTCACCTGCGTCCCCTCCCTTTCCAAAACTCATGCGCCCTTGGCCAGGGACTACTGCCATGTTGATATGGGCATGTTGATGCTTATGTAAATTTATAGCCTCTTCTTGCTGTCAAAGTGTAATACCAATCTACTCGACCCAGCTCGCTTTGATGTTGACAGTGGTGTCAGCGTGTGTGCTTAATTAAAGTGTATTTGATTTTCATCGCAGTAGTCCGCGCTGAGAGGATTCCCTCCCCAACTGCGCAGGTGGTGGCACGGCGTGGACCGAGGGACTGTTGTAACTCATGTCATCCTCGTGTCTCCGCCCGCACCATTGCGGGTCATGCAAAGTGGTCATCAACCACCCCAATACCAGAGTATGGCGGGCCACCAGTGTACTGCGATGGTCCAATTTAAAGCCCAACAGCCTACGGTCGATATCTCCGTCCGTTGAGGAGCGCCGATTGGGTGCGCGGTGTGGCAAATACAGCATTATGCGCCACGTACTTGGAAGTAATCGACCCGAAAGTGTCACTGACCATGTAGTGAGACATTCTCAGGACGTCAATGTCCCGCGAATGTATCACCACCCTTCGGGACCGGGAGTAGTTGTCGGAGGAGTAGTAAGACGACAACCGCAATCCTGTTACATGGTTCTACCGCAACAACCCTCGACGTGCACGTGTACTGGGGCTCGATTGGTCACCGCTGGGGTGGACACGAAGGAAGTGTGGTTTGGCCATGCCTATCCCGGGGTTACATGAGGCGAGCCGTCGTCCGTGGTAATTGTGGTAATACATTATTTATCGATTTATCTATCGAGCAACATAATTAAGTGGATGCCACCGATTGCCACCTGTCTGTGTTTTGGCACCACCTGACGCAGCGTACCTCCTCCATGGGGGAGCCCAATCCGGGTCCCAAGACCACCCGGCCGGTCATCGATTTAGTTCTTCTCCTACATGTCAAAGCATGTCGGTTGGGTGGGTTGTGAGGTCCTCCCTTAAGGGAAGCAGCTGCACGTGAGGTGACGCACTGACGCATGTTTACGTGTCGCTCCTCTCTTCACGAGGTTCTCTATTAATTTAGATGAGTTTTATGCTCCGTCATGCTGATGATCATCAGCCATTTTTTCCAACACACCACCACCGTCAACGGTGACTGTGTCGTCTAATGCATACATAATTAAGAAATGGAGTTAATTGGTTAATCCCATAAAGCAGCTCTCATCAGCAACAACAGCAACAACGGTCCACGGGGAGGGTCGGTTGGTTGGTTTTAATGCGAATTTTGTCATCCGAGGATTGGCATGTTTTTCGGCTTCAATTCCAACGCAATCACGCACGGGAATGTCTGTCAACGGGGAATAGGGGAATCCAACCGTGCGGTAATATAACAGACGAACGTAAGGCGTTTGATTGCGTCGGAATGTACCACAAGACACACAAAAGGGATGGCAGATAAGTTCCAGAAGTACCATATATGGCGCGCAGCCACAGTAAATGTAGTACGTAGCCTGCCGGGAGCAATCGAGTGAAACGTATGAATTACCCTTCCTCCCTCCCCGATTCAGGTTGGCCATAGGAAAACATTCAATTTGGTCAATCCTGGGATGTCGTAAAAGTCTTATCTTCCCCAAGCACAACCTCCTCCTCCTCCACCGGCTAACAGGTTTAGTTCGGAATTAGTTTTTTTTCCTCTTCG
>NC_064875.1:38205938-38245938 GCF_943734745.1 Anopheles darlingi | reverse complement strand
ATTGACCGCACGACCAGTGGTGGCGGCCACCAGTGGTAGGGCCATAAAATCTCCTCAACCAGATCCTATCGGCCAACTTTGGTCATTGCTTTATGCGCTTATCGTGATATTTGAGCTAAAGTGTACAGTAAAATTGATTGAATCTCGGACTCGCTACCGCGCCACCGGTGGATTGATCTGGATTGATTTTTCAAGCCACTTTTTCACCGGCCAAGTTTGTTTTCCGTTGTTCCAGTCACACACACGCGCGCGGGCTCGCTACTGCTGCCAATCTGCCATTTCCCGGTATACTGGGGAATGACAAAATTCGTGATCTCGCGTTGTGGGTGCTTCATGATGGCGGCGGTGGTTCTGATTGGTATTCTGCACGGTGAAGCAATTAAAAAAAGGGCCTCTTCGGTACGGAAATGGGAGGCCATTGTGGACCGTCACTACTAGCGCCACCCGGGAAGGGAGTGTCACGGTCTGTCAGCACGCCGGTCGATGTCACTTGAGTAATCGAGAGAGCTTTCAGTGGACACCCTCAAAAAAATACCGTGAAAAATGAGATCTCGGAAGGGGATATTTTAGATTGCAATCAATTGCAATTTATAGCACGGAATGGTATAGACACCGGCGGGATGTAATGTGGATGCATAATGAATCAACCCCAGCATTAAACAATCGTCAAAAAGACCTTTGGCCCCCCCGGCCTCCTTTGATGACTCACCACTGGGTGACATTGTCATCGAGTGGCGGTAAAGATAAGTATCATGAGATCCATCACGAACCGGTTCCGGCCCCGGACTGACCTTGCACCTTTTAAAATTCAATTGAAATCAAAAGACCCAAAACCATCAAAGGGACTGCCTAGCAGCTGCTGTCCAACGCCAACGCCAACACCGATATATATATATATTTGAACGTCTGCCGCCAGGAAATCTGGACAAGGGGTTCAGGATGGCAAGAATGTCGAAGCAGCGTGCAGCAGCATGACAACGACGACGACGGATGCACATAATTAAAAGCAGAAGACAAAGCGATCCATGGCCTAGACTGGCCGACCAGGACCATCCGGTGGTCCCATCAATGGTGTCGTAACATTTGATTTCGCTTTGTCTAGTGTACCAAGGGAGGGATGGGGGGGAGTGAATCCTGACATCAGGTTATCCCGGTCCGTGCTTAACATTCCACATGTCCAGTCAACTATAGGGGGGCGGCGGCGGCCATATTTCTCCCGGCTCATCAATGTCGCGTAAAGATTTTCGCCCTTCGCCTTCGATCGTAACTTCTGGACCATAACTGTCCGTGTCCGTCCGTGGGGAGGGTGGGTGACGAACGCTCGTGCCGCATCGCTGAATAATTAACATACTCCGAATGCCGGGCGGGAATTCTGCTACCGGAATTTCGCCGCCGCCGCCGCCACAACCGTTCACCCCTCTTTGGAACCTCCCGTTTCCTCGTCCGAGCTCAAACCACTCTGTCTACCACCGGATTAGATCATTTTCTTTAACTATTTGTGTGCCTGCGTGTGTGTCTGTGTGTGTGCTGGAAGGTTCTTTTCCTCTATTTTCATTCCTTTACATTCTCTACGACAAACCTACTCACAACACCGCTGGCATCTTAAAGGCGCAAAGTAGTAGTAACTACCACACTACCGCCGGTGCATCTAGCCGCAGTGACCGGCAGCCAGCCTGCCTGCCAACCCCGACACTGAGGGTGAAAACACCATTAACGAGTCCAGAGGTATGTCAGCGATTTAAATACCCTTCAATAAAAACAGCTCCTCCTTCTTCACGAGCATCTTTTCCGAAAACAGCATCCGGAATGCGCGGAGTTGCGAGTTGTGCTACTGGGGATGTACGCATTCCCTAGCAGGCTGTGCCATGACGGGGGGTCCCGGCCGATCGCGTGACACCGCGTTCCGTTCGATTACCCATCGCAGCACACCATGCGCTTCGTCATCATCATCGTCGTCGTCGTCCTCGTCGTCGTCATCGCGGCGCGGCCATCGACCGAACAATGTTGCTTTATGTCAGGAAACCTGGTAATAAATATCAAGTGATGTATGACACCGCTGTCGGTTGCCCTACGCTCCGAAAAAGGCCGGGGCTCTTTCATTTGCTTTGATACTCCTCCTCCCTGATAGGAGTACTCTCCCCCTTTTCTCATCAACACCCGAAGAGTCATGATATCTCGTCGGTTCGCTCTCGTCGGAGCTGGTGCATAGATTTTTCATCGTTTTCCCCCCACCCTATCTCCCCTATGGCTTCTCATCCTGGGCTCTTTACCATTTTTATGCATCAGCGACATGATGGGACAGTGTGTTTGTGCGGTGTTGAGGTGACACATCATGAATGTTGCCTTGATGTCGATGATTCGATTCGACCGGGAGCAAGTTATAAATTTTGCATAGAAAACCTCCCATTACTATGGTAATCCTCGTGCGTTCGCTGTAGCGTGAACTCCTGAACTCGACGACCCGCGAGATTCTTCAAAAATTGGATGACAATAATCTGATGATTTTGATGAATGCTTTCAATAGTGTTATACTGCGACGTATGCTGTATTTCCATCTCATTATTACAGTTTAGTGCAAAGCAAAATTCAATTTTTATCGAGAGCGCTGCTTGCTGAAATCAAGCCAATTTCAGTTCGAATATGGCCGATCCTTTTTAGCACGTTTCTTAATAAACATATTGAGGAACTTTTTACAGCGTTTTGTTTCCTCCCGTTTGTTTATTTAGTGGAACTTGTTTTTGTTAAAATCAAAGCAGACATTTTAAATTTTTCGTCGATGGAACGCGAAAGGGGAAAGAATATCTGCACACTGACTATGAAAATCCGTAATGAATGGAGGAATACCGGCATCGTTCCTTAAATTTCCAAACTCAGTTGAAAATACTATATTCAAACGATACTGGGAAACTACTTGGCTAAAAAGTGCATATTATGCCCAATATTATGGACAAAACTTAGTAGAACAATTCTCAACAATCCTAGTATCTTTAAGCGTGATTTGGCAAATAAAAGTCGCGACGGATGACATTACAGTTCGACGAATATGTTTGTGAGAAGATTTGAGTCCTAACTAGCCGTCCACACCATAAATATATTTGGGAAAAAAAATTGGGTCTACGAGTGTCCACACTACAAATTTATTTGCCAAACATTTCTGTGAGTGCCTGAGTGATCGCTCAAAATCGGGCAAAAATTGGGACATTATCATATCGATAATGGGCCGCATTTTACCAAAAACCCCAATTTTCTTATCTCCAACAAAAAAATGTTTTGGTTACGAATCCAAAACATGTTTTTGTTGGAGATAACTGAAACAAGCTGCATGCAACCGCCGCTCACTTGGATGCAAATGTTACTCATGGTAACCCACGTAGCTGCAAAAATTTGGAGTTACTTGTTGGGCTCCGCCATACATTATCCCCAAAAAATTGGTGAAGTGGACGGCCGGTAAGAAACCAGCAAATGGTCAAAAAGAACCCTGAAACAAAACATGATTGCCATAACCCGAGCAAGGAAGCTACAGGAACAAGCGTTGAGCGAATTCAAACGATTGATGATACAACATAAACTGACATAAAATAGGAAATTTGATATTGTCAAATGTAAAAGGACGGTTCAAGACTATTTACTCAGGTACTCTTGGACATAAGTAAATTTAGTGTGAAAACAAATATTTTCCTTTTTTGACGCTTTGACGAAATTCGTACAATAACCTTTTCCTCGCGGCCAGATTCCAGATGAAACAGACACTTTACCATAAAAAACGTTTCCTTCCTTCCTTACAACCGGAATGAACAGAAATCGCTGATGGTTCCTAGCAGTAACTATCAATTAAAAACTCATTCTAAATGTTCCTTCTCCAAACGAGCTCAACATATCTTTTCCACGTCAACATAAAGCGACACAACATGCCCACAATTCCGCATTTCGCTTGGCCAGATGCAATCGATTGTGACACGCTGCGGTGAGATATGCATTTATGTAGGTAGCGCGCCCTTGCCCCCGGGTGGGGCCAGTAGGATCTACCGGGAAAAAGGAACCCGCCCGGGCGGAACACAAAGGCGGCACGCAATGGAATGGTGAACAAATATTTTAATGAAATGATTTTTTTTTTGGTCTGCCGCCGGTCCCCTTGGGAACGTTGATGCCGATTTCCCCTACGAGGGAGAGCGAAGCAAGTGTCACTCGAGCGTCATTACCGTTAAAGCCATCGACATCGATCAGCGTCGGCAGCCGATATGGGCTTATAAATTTGCTCCCGCCGAATCGTACGTACGTGTACGTCTCATTAAGCGTACACATCGCACAGAATGGGGGGGATCGGAAGTGTGTCCCCACAGGCCAGGCCAATGGATAGATCTCCCCCCATGGGGAGTGGGGGCGAGAAGGTTCGATGGCCGGATCCTTCACACAACGATGCTGCAGCATGCTGGGGCCTGGGATAATGAATTAGCATTTTTTTCTCTCGTCCTCTCCACTACCACCACAAACGGTGCATTACGCTCCACTGGCGTTTTGACTGTGGGGACACTCTGGGACTGCTTCTGGACTTAAAATGTTAATGGAAATTTTACGACTGATTTAATGGTGTTAATTATGATTGCTATCACCTATAGGCATGGTTGGTAGTGGCATATAAATTATTCACGCATCGACCGACCGGTTAACTGTGTGTGTGTGTGTGTGTGTGTGTGTGTGCGTGGGATAATGATAACACAACGCATGCCATGCACCGAGCACCCCCCCTCTCCTCCATCAACCCACCACACGCCACTGTGTGATTAAATAGTTACTAGCGATCCATCTCCCACTCGCAGCAAGCGATGAAATAAATTTGCAATGACCAATTATCGTTTGAACGTTTTGCTAAATTTATTACAAACATCAAACATGCCTGCACCAGGGGTCCCTCACTATATGGAAGCGGTGGGATTAATTTCTTTGTTCGCTGGCTTCCGGTGGACTCCAGAGCTCATGCTCATGAGAACCAAAACCGAACATTGCATCCGGATATCGCTTGTGGTGTGTGGATGTAGTTTTTTCTTTTTGTTTTAACCGTTCACCACCATAAATTGTGACCTCGGGTATGGTCGTATAGATCTATTTTCCAGTCCAGCTTCTATTAATTTCTGTCTCTCTCTCCGGAAAATGTAGATAAAGTCAAATGCTTCCCATCGCCTGCGCTATTGCAGCAGGCCGTTTAAGTAAACTCTGCTCGGTGGTCGTGAAATATCCGTTGGTTGAATGATCTGTGGACTCGCGCGTAATGTGTACTTGTTGATGATATGTAAATGAGCGACAAAATGAAACAGTCCCAAGTTATGGTCTTGCTATGTGTGTTAGTGATGAAAATTTGGATAAAATATTCTTCGAATCACTTTCCTATAGCAGTTATTTGAAACTTACTGTAGCTCTAAAATTTAATATGTTAAATTCGTGGCATTTTTGCTCACTGCTTTTGTTATTAGACATGCTAAGTTTTATCACTTTCCCTCCCCATCGTCACACCGAACCGGCGTCCATGGTTCCTGGTTAGGTTGTAAATTTTCAAATGGTCGGAACATTCGGAATATTAAAAAATTCCAGTTCCAATTCATTGCCGCTTCATTCGTCGGTTAGAGGAATGCTGGCCATCAATACACGCACACCATGCAAAATAACCATATATCGCGTTAGGCCAATTCCGTGCACAATGTCCGCAATACGCGTTGTACAAACAGCAAAAAAAAACAAGCTACCTATCAGTGAACGATTCTGCGCCTGACAGATCGATCGCTGTTCGCTCGCATATTGCTGGAAAGAAGAGGCTCAAATGGAAAAGAGCCTTCGGGGGGGTTCACTAAATCAGGACACAACCGAGAATAGTGGGTGCGAGGAATTTTCGCACAAACATGGTAACCTATTGGAAAAACCAATAACCAGTTGTACGTCGCAGCAGGCTAAATAAAAACACATATAAAACTTCCGCCAATTTCCTACATTCATTAGTTGTAGGAGCGGAGAGTTGTCATCGATGTTAGTGGGCGTGCGATAACAGAAATTCTTTCCTGGATACCAGAATAAAAAAAAACAAGTCACGGATGCGCTGCTACATTTCATCTGGTTTTTATGAGGTTTTGGGTTTTAAATTTTATCTGAATGATTCCTCGTCGTTGCGCTCGTGTTCGGGAGAAAAGAAGCAAAAGTACAACTTGCCAATAAACTAGTTCCGTACCATCGTTCGCCACGTTCGATCGTTCGACCGAAATGACATCCTCAATGAAATCTATCATTTTTTTCAATCCTGCTTCCATCTGTTAGTAGCACTGATTTAGAGCCGATCGGTATGTTGCTCTTTGATGTTGTGTACTGATGCTGTGATGACTGTATATTCTATTTTGGTTTGGCGCCATCGAGTGGAGTGTACACCGTATTAGTTCCCGGACTGTAATCAACATCAAACCCACGCCGTCGCGCCACTAAGGATTGCGCGCGTAGTGGCGGAATTTCACGCAATCACGGGAACAACCATCGGGTCGGATACTAGATGATTGATTTTTTTTTTCGTTGTTGTCAGGGTTCTGCGTCAAAAAAAACTAAAATTAAAATTGATCAGCTACTCTCTGGAATAATGAATAATTAGCAGGGAAATAAAAAGCGTTTCCCACCGCGCAGTTCCACATCAAAGGGAACGGAGGTACCTCGCATTGAATTACTGTGATTATGATTTATGTGACAAGCTGTGCAGGAGGGTGTATATGGAATTCTACATTGTTTCATTTGCAACAAACTGGGGCGTCCACTCAACCATGATCAATTTTAAATTTGTACCGCATTAAGGGACTTTTTTTTGTCGCCATTAACTTGTGCTCTGCGCTGTGTGGCTTTCGCTAGCTTTGTGCTATTAATATCAGATATTGATAAGTGTACCGATCCGTGAGTGAGTTGATGCAGATTAATTTGTTTCAATTACACACTGGCACCGGAGCATACTTTTATTCCGTTACCATCGGGTACATCATCGCCAATTTACCATCTGGGTGACAGCAGTGGTCATGTATTATGCACACATTAACAAATATGGATCAATCGATACCATATGAGTGTTGTAAACTAGCTCCGTACATATACTGCAAAGAGATTTAATATTTGTGTCAAACTTGAATATGATAGTGTGATGATTCGATATCAATCGTATCCAGGTAAATGTTGCGTTTTTTTGTGAAATCATAAAACATTGATTTTGTTAATGGCAAACTGAACGAAAATTGTTCAACACATTTGAAAAAGAAACATGCTTCTTTGTTAGTTAATAAGTTACTCCATTCAGCTTTCGGGAAAAAAATCAATTTTAGACTTTTTCGGAACAGCTTGGAAAAACAAGATTCAACATATTTGCTGTAAATTGTTCCGGGACTATAAGATAATTGATACTTAATGCTATGTATGTTGAGTAAACGTCAGAATGATCCTTAAATAATAATAAAATCTGACTTTATATTAAAAATTTATGCTTCCTACGAATTAAAATAATTTGATACATTTTTAACCAGCATTTTCAATGTTTGTGCTTTATTTACAGAAATAATAAGCTTGAATTTTAAATCATCAAAGACTCACACAAATTGAAATAAGACGAAACCTGCCGCTTCCTTATTTCGTCAGATTATTGACGGCTAGTTATAATATATAGTTATAATATGTTTAAATATGTGTTCATTCTAAACAACGTGTGATTAACAAGCTATATTACTAACATTTGTGGTCACAGTTGTCAGAACTAGATTAATCCTTAAGACGCAAATCATTCCGAACAATTCTCAATAGAACAACCTTTTTTTGACCAAATAATGTGACATTCTGAATTTTCACAAGGGTCAAATCTACTCAAGCATTTCAACTGCCCATAAAAAAGTTATGATTTTGCACCCTTTATTTTCATGTTGCTACCACGTAAAATCGAATTACAAACAAAATAATTGAAGGAGAATCACAGAGAAATTATATGTCTTCATTCCTCTGCTGAACTAGGGCTCTTGCTAATTTTTTTAAATTATGAAATATGATAACCATTGCCGTTTCCAATCTCAGAACTGCAGATGGGGTATCAACTACCCTCACACACAAACACAAACAAACATTTGTGGTTTCCCTCGCAACCCATAATCCTTAGCAACGGCGAAATCTGAATCAACACCAAGAAAATCGGACAAGATGAAGCGAAACGCATCATTTGGCACATAAAAAATAATTTTAATTTTTATTACGAACATAAATACTCCTGCTGGGTGGGTTGCCTTTCATTCCGAGAGGCATACCCGAGACGCTATATAGCATCCTTTGCCGACTCCGCTTGAACCTCGTTGCATACAACAACGTGCTTTCATACGTGCGCAGCAGTACATCTTGTGAAAATCATCATCGTCGTTAGCATTGGGAGCAGTAGCAGCAGCAGCAGCAGCAAAGAGCGCCATGAATGGTTCGAAACTCCTTTTCCGGAATGCAGCAGCATATGGTAGCATCAAGGGGCATCACCATCACGGGCACCAAATGCACACACCATCGACCACCAGGACCAGGAAGGAGAAGGAGAAACCGACGAATTCCCAGGGATCAAAAGCAGCCGCGGGTCCCCGGTGACTGGCTAGGGGAGCAATTTTGGTTTAGATTTTATTATTATTTGCATTTAAATAACATTTTTTAAGTGGCATCTTGAATAAAAAACCAACATTTCACCTCGCTCGCAGCTAGCTAGCTAGCTAGCGGCCGCGTGTGGTGCGAGGAGGAGCATGCACTTGTGGCTACACTGTGGCCAACGTTACGCTATGGGATCCCCGGGTACGGGTACGGGTCCGTTCGTTCACGGGGAAAAGAGATAAGAACCGCTGAATGCTTCGACTCCGTAGCATGAGCATGTTCTTTTGCGCGGTTGCCGCAGAATAACGCTATCAATGATATGGCAACGTCAATGCAGCTAAAAAGATGCTGTTGAAGGTTTCTCCCTGTCCTTCCTTCCTCGACGTTCCGACGATCGAGGACAGGTGGCCGGGGGGCAAGGGAAAGAGGAAAAAGAGGGAGCATAAATTTTACCATCGACTTATGGCCGCTGTATCTCCACTTGGCGGCACTGTTGTCGCCAACCTGACTGAACCACCCCCCGTTCCGACCCGTTAGACCACCGTCGTTCTGGGGGCCATATCGGCGAGTGGCCCAGGATGGCCACCAGGACACACCAGGACCGGCTGCTGACTAGAGGAACGATATTCGTCGAACGCTCGGTTGGGGAATGCCTTTTCGAGCCTCTTCGCGCGGTGTCATCGAGCCTGCGGGGGGGGGCATAATACTAGCTGCTGCTTCCGACATGCCGCGAATGCAGATGAGACACGGGAACAGTAATAAAACACCGATCCATAAAAGTGTGTTTACGCGAAAGGACGCGCCCCGTTGATAAGACTGACGTACGTCCCGGGGAAGGAAATGTCGCCTGTGAAGGTAGAGTGAGTGCGCGCCAAGGGGATAGCGTCACGAACGCGACACGAATGTACTGCAGATCGCAATCAAAGAAAATTGAACCGAGTAAGAAGCTTAGTCAGCAGCATTTTCTCAAGGCAGCAGTTTGCCTTGGTTTTAACGGGTAGCACGCACCCCCTCGCCAGTATCCTCCAGTGGGCTCTGGCATGCTGGCAAGGCTAGGATATGGAACCCGCGATAACGAGATGCGTTCACAATTTGCTGCTGCCGCTGCTGCTGTTGGCGTCGTTGCTCTCCAACCCAAAAACAATCATTTCTAAATTTAATACTAGATTTACGGGCCATTCACCGTACGGTCAGCGATGGTAGAGCAAAAAAAAAACCAACCCATTTCGCAAATTCAAACACCTCGATACCATTTGCCAGCGAGACCATGGGCGCTGGCGAGACCACTCCCTCCTTTCATTACATTAGCCCGTAACCGGGGCGACTAATTTGTGCAATTGCTCAAGGAGTTGTTACGACGACTGCAATTTCTTACGCCATTAGCGCTGCTGCACTTGAACGCACATGGCTGAAAGCAGGAACAACAAACAGTGAACTGCCAGCCAAGGGGATTCAAACCACACGGATTCATGGCACGGTAATGGCGCTACTAATTTTCGTTTAATGTTTTCCGATATATATATTTTCTCTCACAAACACCACATAATCCCGACACAGGTTAATGCGCGGCGTTCGAAAAGTGCTAAAGTGTAATATTTTGATTTACAGTAAAAGCTGTTGAATCTAGCAACCTACGAGATTGGCACGAAACAACGACATCCACTGTACAGCACACCCAGTCGGTCGTTGGAGACGCACCCGGGCTGGAAGAGAACAGGCAACAGAGAGAAACGCAGCAAGCTGGAAACCAAAAAACCCGAAAACCACTTACTACCACTGTGGCTGCGAAGTGGCTGTACTGTAATAAAGCATTAACGACATCTCGCCACCAACCCAGCCAGCCAAGCACCCCAGAGCAGTGTGCCGCCAGCAGGAAGTGGCCATTACACTTTGCGCAAATCCAAATCCACTCCCATTTTGCCGGTCGCGCGCGGACGGTGGTAAAAATGTAAAATACTTCTGGGAATTGATCAAATGAATTTAAAACAGTTCTCTCCCATCCTGGTTCTGTGGCGACAAAAAATAAAATAAAACATCCCGGACTTGATAGAGAACCATCCAGCGGGTGAGCACGAGAGAGAGAGAGAGAGCCAAGGGGGTGGCAGCAGCCAGCCGAGGATGAAAATTACTCTGACCTCGTGGGCGATCCCGGTAGATAGATTCATCTACGCGGTGGTGGTGGTGCTGGGCGGTGGAAATTCTTCCGACGAATAAAGACAAAAACGGTTTCGGTAAAGTTTTCTTCGCAGGAAAAACGCAGTCGCATCGCAATTTATGGCCACCGACGCCTGGCGCTGCTGCTGCTGCTGGCGAAAAGACGTATATCTCACACCCATCCGCGAACCACTCGCGGAACCATTTTTCAAGTGATTTCATTTACTATGCAAAACGATTCACATTAAAACTATCCGTTTTCATCCGGGTTTTACCACCGCACTAACTCCAACTGCGAAAACGGGCTCCTCTGTGGTACTCCCATCTAGTAGCCAACGACTAGCTGCTGCTTTCCGCTTTTCCGCCCTAAGCCCGATGTGACAAGCATATCCGCGGTTTTAATCAATTTCGGTTTCTACCGGAACGCCACCACCGAGGCGCACCGAGCAAGATGGCTCTCGCCAGTTATTTGGAGCCCACCAGCACCGGGGGCCAAGTACCAAGGATGCAGCCCATCCGGGAGGAGAAATATTCGACCAAACATTCAATTTCGCTAATGTGTTGTAATTACGGACTTACTAAACTGGTACTTTGCAGTCTCATCGGCTTGTGGTGGAAGGGCGGGGTGGTGGTGGTGGTTTTGGGAGGAATTAAAATTCGATTTGTTCTCCTTTCTGCGGCCGGTTGCTCCTTCCCTTACCTCCCTTCCAGCCAGCCAGCCAGCCGGTAGGCAACATGATGGCTCATTTCCGGTCCGCGCTCCGCACGGAACAAAGGGGGAAAAACTCAATTCGAATTAATTGTGCCACGCACGTAATTGCACGGCTTGTAAATGCAGAGCGCGACCATTAGATATCCTGGCATCCAGACCGCGAAGCGAGCGAGCGAGCGAGTTGCGAGTAGTCCACACTTCAAAGCCACGCGCAGCAACGTCCCCTACTACCCCGGGGAAACCCTTTTCCCAATCATGGCCGCAGATTGTCGCCTCTCACGCACACGCTGCTCTCCTCAAGAAAATGGACCACCTCCTCCTCTGTCCGCGCGATGATGGTCGTGGTGATCGAGCTGACTGGCTGACCAGCTTCACAAATCGGCACCGAATTAATTAGCATACTGGACCGCCTGAAAGGGGGTGGTGGTTGCGCCTCGTCGAAATGGCGAACCAAACAAATGGCTTGCTAATTTGCGGTACTATTTAACCAAGGCACAAAAACGACGACTCCGCCAGTTCCGCCACAAATGGGACTTTTCGTTGGCAATTCGATTCGATGGAAGGCAAAGGCACGTGGAGTGCGTAATGAAACGGTGGTACAGTTCTCTCTCGCGTACAGAGCAGCGGTACGACGGCTTTTTGTGCGTCTCCTGCGTACAGGTTTATGTGATTTAGGCACATTAAATCGATGCCAAGTCTTGATAAACGGTGCCCGCCCGCCCGTTATGCATGCAAAAACGGTGAAAAGTGTACAGTAAGTATCTACAATTAGGTTCGCAAAGATGCTTAGAGGGTATATAGTTGGTGGAGGTGGATATTCATAATGTTGCCTCGACAAAGGGGCACACACACACACACACACACACACACACACACACGTAATCACCGTTCAGATTGTGGGTCAATTTATGGTGCGATTAGGATTACTATTCTAATAGCAACCGCACGCCTGTTACTCGGATGTGAGATTCATAATAAGTAAATCGAAAATATGCAACTGTACATTCTAGGCCAAGCTAATTGAATAAAAGCTCAATAAATGGCTATGACTGAAGCGGTTAGGAAATAAACACATCGGTTTCGAGAAAATTCATAATACAATGGTTAATTGTGAAGTTGATAATAAATTTAATAAATTGTCTTGATTAACTTCATATGCTCTGCAAGAATGCATACGTTTTGCTGTCATTTGTAGAATAATCAAATCGATTCAATTCGTTATATTAGATATCGACCCGATTACTTTTTTCATTAAATTATTCTGCTGTCATGCTATATGCTGCTTATGTCTATTGAACATATTGTTTTGCATGGTTATCAAACGGACATCAATGAAGTATATTACCATTTTAATACTTTTTTAAACTAACTCGTTATTTCCTAACATTACCGGAGAAGATTAACATATATTTTTTATCTGTCTCACGTAACTGCTTCCTAGCAAATTGATGGAGATTCTGGAGGAGTCAGTGATACTATGGGAAGCCTTCATTAAACCATCAATAATTTGGTTGCATTTCGGTGTGATAATTTGGTGTGCGATTGAATTTTGTTATTCAGATTGACAAAAATGCTCGTTTCGTTAAACCTATCAATCTCTTTGTTTAAGGTTGTATGTGACGAATCGTACACCTAGTTACAAGTAAAGATATCTACTGCTTATTGGCGATCCTCTCTAGAAATTGAATTGTTTTCCTTCTAGATACTTTTGAATCTGATACAGTGAAAAAAAAATGCAAAAATAAACTTTCAAACATTCCGAACCGAATAAGACAATCTTCTGCTCCCTCCTTCAGTAGCAATTCTTTACATTAAGGGGGGGCTTCGGTATTTTATTTTATTTATAAGCATTTATTTTTTATATTTTTATGAGTGTTTATCCTTTCAAGAGTATTGTGTAAAATTTTGGGATCAATCTAAGCAAAACTGACAAAGATATTGATTTTTGAAAATCCACCTTTCTTAAGGGGGGGCTTTGGTTATTTCGGGTTCAAAAAAGCCTTCTTTTTGACGATTTTTAGTGCAGAAACCATTCAACTTAATTTTTACAAGTGAATGTCAAATTAAACTACAACTTTTCAAGAATATTTGGTTCTATTTTGGGGAAGATTTGATCAAAACTACGTTCATGGCATCCAATCGAGAAAGGCAATTTAGCAAAAATGTACTTTTGCGGTGCCCATCGTAGCTACGTGGTGGGTCATCTGAAACGAGCAAATGGGTATTTTTTTGTTAGATTATAAGTTTATCCAGGTAGCCCCGTTGAGTTTTTGTTCAATTTCCTATTTTTCGATTTTTGGCAGATTTTTAAAGTTGAAAAAGTGTTACTTTTTTCGATGTTGCCTCAAAAAACGAGTTTTATAAAATTAAAAGAATTATCAAAAAAAAAGTATCAACAATTTTAACAAAAACTTGACGGGGCTACCTGGCAAACAGTGTTCAGATTAAGTGTTCAAAATTTCAAATCGATCGGACCAGTAGTTTTTATGCTACGATAGGCACCGATTTTGAAAACGGAGGTTTTGGGAATCGCGATTCAAAGTTGCGAGATGCGTTAAGCCTTGTATGAAACTCTGTTTTTCAAAAATCAATATCTTTGTCAGTTTTGCTTCGATTGATCCCAAAACTTTACACAATACTCTTGAAAGGATAAGCAGTCATATAAAATTATAAAAAGTAAATGCGAAGAATTAAAATAAAATACCGAAGCCCCCCCTTAAAAGGCTCAATGCATCTCGCAACTTCGAATCACGTTTCCCAAAACCTACGTTTTCAAAGTCGGTGCCCATCGTAGCATAAAAACTACTGGACCGATCGATTTGAAATTTTGAACACTTAATCTTTATACTATTTACCAGGTAGCCCCGTCGAGATTTTGAAAAATTGTTGATACTTTTTTTAGAACAATTTTTTTAATTATGTAAAACTCGATTTGTGAGGCAATATTGAAAAAAGCATCACTTTTTCAACTTCAAAAATCTGCCAAAAATCGTAAAATAGGAAATTTTATAAAAACTTGACGGGGCTACCTGGATAAACTTATAATCTAACAAAATAATATTCATTTGTATATTTCTGATGACCAGGCACGTTGCTATGATGGGCACCGCAAAAAGTACTTTTTTGCAAACTTGCCATTCTAGATTGGATGCCATGAGCGTAGATTTGATCAAATCTTTCCCAAAATAGAACCAAATATTACTGAAAAGTTGTAGTTTAATATGACATTCACTTGAAAAAAAATTAACCGTTTCTTCACTAAAAATCGTCAAAAATAAGCCTTTTTTAGACCCGAAATAACCAAAGCCCCCCCTTAAATTGATTACAATATTTCACTAGTAGCAGTAGTAGCTAAAATGCTTGTTTTACAAGGAAATAAACATTTCTCTCAGTGTTCATCGTAAAACGTATTCAAGGTGAACCGGTATGAAGGCAGTAGCAAATAATCACTGAGACTTCCTTGTGTATAGTTAAGATTGATACAAAGGAACTAGAAAGTGTGCAATATGTTGTGACACTATCCATACAATGAAGAATCTTGATGATTTTTTAAAGAGCATTCGTTTATTTTCAATGGACTGGGGGAATCCAAGAGCACATTCATCATTAAATCGATTTTGAAATTTGATATTGGCTACTTTCTTAATAAAAATATTTTGGATCATACCAGAAAACATCGTTTGATTAAGCAATTGCTCATTTTCAAAACAGCCTGCTGTGTGTTCGATTTGAAATGGTTTCATTAGCCATTTTACTGTTTCGTCTTTGCCTTATGCAACGCCATGGCAGATGATATCTCAATAGATGAACAAACAAACAATTTCAAGTAGCGCTACTGCGCATATTATCAGCCTGTGGTGTACTTTGCGCATGGACCGTCGTTCCGTGGAAGATTCTTGTCTATCATTCAAAGATCCATTCTCAACCTATTACAGCACGATCTTATGAGAAGGAGACACCATTACAAGCAGCCGCCACAACGGCCAACGATTAGCTGCCCCTAATGAACGGTAATTTCGCAGACAACGGTCAATGTCAGTGCGACGAACCGAGTGCGGCGTTCCGAGGCACCTGATGAAGAGCGCGAACTGCAGGCCAATGCGATTGAGCGGTACAATCTGTATGCAAAATCGAAACATTAGCGAAGATCCGAGCGAACAAACTCAGTGGAGGTCAGTGATTATCGTGAGCAATTTCCCCGTTCCCGTTCCCGTCGCGCTCGCTGCGCGCGAGCAAAATCCCAAGCTTGGTGCAGCACATTGGCACGGCGTGAAACCGATCCGATTTGGCGGCAGAGAAGCGCCCGCGCGAACTAGCAAGAGCTGCAGCTGGAGACAAAAATCGGTCGCAGTAGCGCTTCTTGTGTTCCAGACGATCGGATTCCGCTGCCTCCTGTCACGGTGGCTGACTCGTGCTGGCATTTACTGCTGTTTAATCGTTCACGTTTAATGCTCATTACGCTGTCTTGCGAAGCGACAGGAAGCGAAGTCACAACCGGAGAGAAGATCAGCGAAACCCATCGCGCCATCGTGGTACTCTGTGGCGCGGTTTGGGCAGGGCGCAGATTCCTTCCAAGCAGATTCCTGACCATGTCCGATGTCCGATGGTCACGATGGAGAGGCTGATGGAAGCTGATGGCCAACGATCGTAAACGCTACAGCTACACCGCCGTCGCCCGCCGTCCGTGATGATAATGATGAGACGTAAGTCAATCAATTACCATTGGATTCTATGTGCGCGCCGGTACTTCGTTCCATTAGTGCATCGTTTGCTGCTACCCTCCCCCCTCTTGGACCGATAGTCGATCCGATTTACCGCTTCGGTAACGGTTTTGTGACCCTGAGCGAAGGATGCGAACGACACAGAACTTGTTTCCTTGTTGGCCTTTAGCGGGGATTATGGTCACAGCACGAAAAATGACAACAACAAATTAGACTCATAAACGCGTGTTTGATGAAAAAATTACACCATCTGTTTTCGGAACTGCAATTCCAATAAAAACGACATAAAAATGTCAATGAAGTTCTAAGGCGTTTTTTATAAACTGTAAACAATCTAGAGAAAGTGTCAAAATTGTCGAAGAAAGCATAGATTTGGTAAGTGTGTGCTAAGGACATT
Source organism: Anopheles darlingi (assembly GCF_943734745.1). Classification (NCBI taxonomy): domain Eukaryota; kingdom Metazoa; phylum Arthropoda; class Insecta; order Diptera; family Culicidae; genus Anopheles; species Anopheles darlingi. The sequence goes on along the minus strand of NC_064875.1, from coordinate 38,229,338 downwards.
TTGATAAACATTTAAAGCGCAGTGCGATGAACAAAATAACAATCAAATTTTAAAGTATAAGCGCGAAACCATGTCCATAGGCATATGTCGGCACCATTGCTTGACAAATGTATCCCCTTTCCTTGTGGGCTATCAAAAAAGCAAAAAAAAAAGCAGAAACATAATTCACCCATTCAACCGCATAACACGAAAGGGGTTATTGCATGGCATCCCCCGATGACGAACGTAAGATGGATTACTTTTCCCGCGTGGACGGCACAAAAAGATTCTCTGTCGTTCCTCGCGCTACGCGCCGAAGGATTTAGGATTTAGAAAGAACCAGCAGAACACAGTAGACAGTGTTGCGACGCTGCGGATGTTTCCAGAGGGTTCCTCCGGCGAGTGAAAGACAAACCATCCAATCCAAGCTACTATTTCGGCAGAAGGCCATAAGATACCCCAAACACGAGATTCAATTCCATGCGAGTGTGTCCCCGGGGGTGGGGAAGCTGCATACTGCCGGGATGAGTAACGATTCAACGGTTGCCCTGACAGCTAACAACGAGTCGCAATTACAGTGCATCTTCGAAGATCAACCAAATCACGGTGGCGTTGACGTTAGGCTGACGGTATATCGTACAGTAGTCGTCAGCTTCTTCTTTCAATCGCAACTTGTTACAGCATAGCAACGGGAATTCTTTGACGTTGTGGCATAGCTTTGCACGAGTCTCATTAATTATCATTAAACTCTTGATTGATCTGCACCAACGACTTCTACCGCTCTCTCTTTCTCTCTCTCTCTCTCTCTCTCTCTCTCTCTCTCTCTCTCTCTCTCTCTCTCTCTCTCTCTCTCTCTCTCTCTCTCTCTCTCTCTCTCTCTCTCTCTCTCTCTCTCTCTATCTCTCTTTCTATCTCGGTATTTCTTTACGAATAGTAACAATTTAACGAAATGTCACAATAATAAAAATAAAATTACCTTTTAAAACTTACATAAAGGTTATTCTAATTCAAAAACGACCCTTAATGGTACTACTTTTATGAACACACACTGTTTGAATGTGTCAAAAAAAAACCTGTACCAAAGAACGCCGCAGATCACGAGACGATCGATCCGATCCGGTACGAGTCGAAGCCATTCCGCAATTCATGATAAATTTAGCTCTCTCGTACCGTGATTGTATCTGCGAAAAATTCGAGATGGATTTGCACTAACGCCATCCCCCAAACAAAAAAAAACGCACCAAAAACACTCAGATCCTTGCCATCGAGAGGCGGACAGGGCAGACCAAACAGTGTGTTCATCGTCCTCCTCCCTCAATCGCCCGCCCTCTGGGCACCGATGGGACACCGTGCTGAAAAGAGGCGGACATCCTTACACCGAGCACCGTAAACGCAAGAACGTTGCAATCCGAACAATCTTGGACGATCATTTTTCATCTTGGTCCTTACTCCCCCTCTCTCCCGTTCCCCCTCCCTTACCATCATTTCAACGACCGCCAGCCTCAACGAGCGGTCGAACGTGCTCAGACCGTGGCATCTCTGTCCTCCACACCACACTCCAGTCCACTCCACACACCGACAGTTGAAACTGTCAACGTGTCGGGAAAGGAAGGCGATCGAATGGTTGGCTGGATAAGGATATTTACGCGTCTCTATTGCTTTACTTTTCAAACGGTTTTTTTTTCTCTACACATTTTCGGTGCTCTTCCGCGTCTTTGCGTCTCTCTCTTGGTCTGTATCTTGGTCCAGGACTAACGACGAAAGTTGCATACCCCGGGAACGTGCTCTAACCGATTGGCTGGAATTTCGCCGGAGACCGAGTCTCGCGGATGATGAACCCGAAAACCCGTAACTTTTAATTCGATGATTAATGATGAAGCTGGTTGTTATTCAAATTAGACTACATCCAGCGCGAAAGGGGTTGCCATAAATTAAAACAAACTTTGTGAACAACTTTCGATAGCATGAATTGGCGAAGGGAGAGGTGGAGAGAGAGCGAAAAACCAGAAGGGAAAGAGCACTTCGTGTAGCCCAGATTCCATCTATAAAATCGGACAATCGTGCACGTCGTCTACGATGGATGGATCCACGCCCTTGAAGCATACGGGCCCCAAAAAGGATTCCATACAACGCGCGCCGGGACAACAATCGAGAGAAACACGTCAGCAGGGCGCAGATAGAAGTTTTAATCTGGACAGCCAAACCATTACTCAACGACGAATTTTATTGCCTCACATCTACACCGAAGGTCGATTTGATCACTTAAGAGACTATCAATTGTTTATTCACCGCCGCCTGCCGCCGGCTGCTGTTGTCAAGAAAGCTGTCGTTTTGCGAAGAGACATTCACCCCTTGCATGTGCATCAAATTTTGAACAAACGTTCAATGGCATTGCAACGGATGGATGGATGGATGGATAATCCGGAGATACGATGCAGGGGGGACCATAAATATGTTTTCAACATTGGATAAAAGCACAGCATTGATTTTAACGTTATAGTTACAAAAGGCATGCGTTAATATAATTTGAAGCAATCACCATAATCATGTTATCCGGCGTTTCGCTATTATTGTTCTACAATACACTAAGTATTGATAGAGGTTTACCCCTTCGTAGCAGCAGCGGTCCAAAATAATTTGAATGAACTCTCTGTCTCTATGTATTCAACCCATTCACATTCACCGCCTTAACCCACCAATAGACATCACATTACGAACATTGCGAGTTGTCACTTGACGGGCCCGCCGGTAACGGTGCACACACAATGGCAATCCTCGAATGCTTGAAAACACGTGTAGCTGTTTGAACATTGTATGGGCAACAACAAAAGCAAAATCCTTACGTGCGTGGTGGTCTTCGCGGGGACTGCGGTCGACAAATGAATAAATCTGAATACTAAATGAATTGACAAAGCGGCATTCGGTCTACCGGAGTTAGTTTTCCCAAAAACTTTGCTCCCACCAACAACAGCTGGTTACGTCTGCGGTTAGAGAGATAGAGAGCCCGCCATGAACGAAGAGACACCCACTGTCGTGATAGGGATGCGCATAGACCCCCCCCCCCCCCCCCCCAAGTCCGTTCAAGTTTCTCCAAATTCAACAGAGCATTGTTTTGCACTGTTTGGCCGAGGAAAAGCCAGTAGAAGCGAGCATCATATCGAGCAGCAAGAGCAAATAGCGTTGGATGATGCTCCTTTTCCGCCGACCGGCAATATGATGATAGATTGAACAATACTTTTCAATTAGCATAAAAATATGATACTTACAATTTCAGCACACAGGAGATGATTCAGCAGCACCGAGAATCAACCGACCCTTTATCCAGGGAGCAATCACAGTGTGCGTCGTCAACGTCGCGATGCGCGTTTCCGTGAGCCCCGCACAGCCGACTGCGACGAGACTAGAGCGTAATGCTTCTCTATTGTAGCGCTGCTACGTCGCTTCTCCACAGCAACCACAGCGGCTTCATTTCTAGCGCATAGCCGCCTATGGAATCCATGCTCTTCTATAGCGCGTCAACGATCTGCGCTCTTCGTTCGCTTGGCGCTATTGAAATTGAATCGTATGTCGTGCTGGAAGCACTCCGCCACACTCCACGCGTTCGACCATTCCTTTCGCTACGATATCGGACTCATCAAGACCGTCTTCCTGGCACGGTCCTCTCTAAGTCGTTCGTCTTTCCTCGCGAAGAACCACGCAAGGGTTCCTGCGCCGCGTGCAGGGGTACCACCACCATCGGCTGTGTGCAGTGCTCGCCGATCAGAATTGACGATTGTGGCAGTTTCGTGTTCCACGAGTGGTGGGGAATCAACTTCATCATCATCATCATCATCGTCATCATCATTTACTGTATTGTTAAGACGTACGCTACAACCGCTACGGCGGTTTGGGTGACTTGTTCTACTACCAGCGACACGATGGCGAGTTGTCTGTGTCTGATCATCGACCAACTTCAAACCACTCTTTTCAAGAGGCTTATTAATGCCAATGGCACTGAAGAATCAGCGCATTTTAAAGGTACTGCACGGTACTAGGTACGTTCCAATCCCGTTGATTGATTATTTTGGACGTCGGGCAAATAATAGAAACGTTAATGAAAATTCTCTATTTAATGATGGTTGAAAAACTTTGTACTTAAAATATGTTTACTATTTCATCATAAAAATACTAATAAAAAAAAACTACAGAATGTTGTCAACAGGAGGGTCTATTCATGCATCGAATAACAATGATCTAAATTCGTCACAGCATAACGCATCGTAAATTATGCTACAGGGGAAACCATGCCATAAAAGGCAATAGTCACTAGAAAACAAACTAGCATAGATAAGAGCACTCGTACCAAATTATTGCAGTGCCTCAATTTGGCTGGCTGAGGCAATACATACATAAACATGCCACCGTTACACCACTGGTCGTTGTTGTTGTTGTTGTTGTGAAAACAAAAGCTACATAAACTCAAAAGTGTCTTTTGTCACATTACTTTTATGTGCCACAATTTATAGTTCGCACTTTTCACTGACCACTGACCGCGTTCAAAAGCAGCAGTCCTGCCTATTCGTCCATGTTTACGTCTATGCTCCAGAAACCGGCAGTCCGACGACAGTTACATTTCGGCTAAGTACCACTTATCCCAATCGTCTATCCCTAGTGATTTGGTAGCGGCATAAAATCAGGCCGAATCCAGTAGTAAAACTGCACTATAAACATTTTTAAAACGGACGCACATAAGACCTCTGATAATATTTAACTACGAAACAATAACGATAGTCATAGCGATGCTGGAAGCTGGTGGCATAACTGTTCTGTCTAAATCCCGCCATGCCCTTGACAAGATGATGGGAATCGGCGAAACTGATGGAACTGTGCATAACGGGATAGATGGATGGATGGATAGATCGATGGTCGAGTGGACAAGGCGAGCGAATGAACACATACAATCAGCGCACTAACACGAAAGAATCGTAGGCATAACAGATAAGTGACAAATTCCCGACGAGCATGACGAGCCCTGCGAAGAGGATATAATAATAAAACTTCCGTCGGAAACTTTTTCGAATCAAAAGTTTCTCGTACATTTAACAAGCAAATACATTTCTTTCCCATCACACGCTCTACTTACGCGCCAACGAAGACGACGACGAAGGGCACATAACTTCTTTTCAGTGTTTTTGTAGGACACAATCACTGTAGAACCAACTAACGCCATGATACAATCGTAAAGCTTTGCAGATGGTATAGTGACGCTACTTAAAGAAACTGTATCATTTCAAATAGGAAACCTAGCGTAAAAACAAACCGCTAAACAGAAACGAATTTGTTTATCGAAGCATAGAAACTAGCAACCTCTCGAAATCAAATAAATGTCTTACATCGAGAGGAACAATCTTACACGAAACAAGAGCAGGATGTTTGTGTGCTAAGTAAACTTCAGAAACAGCTTGACCGTCCTTTAGCTCGGAATATGTAGAGAGAACATGAAATTTTGATAGCATTCCTCTGTTCGTGAACTTTTTCGACGCACAGATCGGTTCTTCGACACACTCGATGATGCCGATTTTTTTGAAAACAAATAGTATCGTTCGGTAGTGACGACACTTCTGTCATCAGCACAACAGTATGTCAAGGTCCTTCCTTCTTCTAGACATTAAAACTGTCGTAGACACGCGCGCGATAAGGTAAACTAAGTTTAGTGTGTCTCTACTAGAATATTTTTTGGGACAACGGCAATTCATCTTGTAGATCAGATACAAAAAGATAGATTGCAGATAGATTGCAACAAAGACTAGTTCTTTAAGTTGAATTACCATGTATATAATCTATGGTCTAATCTAGATTAAGTAAATAAGCATTAGTTATTGGGCATAAACGAGATGAAAGTAGAAATAAGAGGAAAACAAAAAAATGAACCCAAACGGCAGATCTGAAGTGTTTCTGTCACAAAGAATAATATACTCTTTCGTATATACTCTGAACAAATAATCTAATCCAACTATCATACAAAAACATACATTAAAATAAACACAACACCACTAATCTCAAATTTTAATATTCGGTTGGTGGGAATGTATTCCATTATTTTTGGGTTAAGTTCAAGTGTTATTTAAAGTATCTCCAATAGCCCGAGTTACATCATATATGAATCGTTTTGTTGGATAATTTGCTGCCTTTCTAATGATGAATTCATTTCCTCTCTTACATCAAAGGTTTGATTCTTATTGGCGAAAATTCAAACAAAAGATTTTCAACAAACGAATCGAGATGGTAAACACAACAGTTCCAGAGTTGAACTTTAATTTGTATGCATCGGTACATTCCAACAAGACTCTTGGAGTTTCTGACCAACTATTACAGTCACGTGTTGCTTTGCGTTCGTAACCGGACCACTACTTCTGTAAAGCAATGCATTCAATGTTTAATCATATGAAATGCTTATTTAAATTATTAAGGGACTTGAAGCCTCCAAATACGCTGGCATGATATGTGATCCCGCTTCGGAAATGGGTTCATTTTGTTCCATTAAGCGAAAATTTCGCAGATAAAATTTTGATCCATCATGTTCTATCAACTGGTGTGATATCAATCAAAAGCATCGAGTATTCTGGTTCACGACACATACTTCACGAGATATCGAGCACTGAAACCACCTACTTTAAAAATAATGGATTACTTTCTCCCCAACCCAATATGTAGCAGTATGAATGAGAGAAAAGCGAAGGTGCGTAACATTCCTATGATTAAAATTTGTGCGTGTAGAAGTGTACCAATCGGCCTCGCCCTATTGTAGTGCCAATCAAAGCATGCTCATTACTCGGACGGAAGAAAAAATCCTCTGCGGATTGGTGTGACCCAAACAGGATTCCACTAATTTCCTATCCAGCTGGAACGCTCGCTCCCATCGTCACACCAGCGTCTTCCAATAACTCATTCGCTCGCGGCATGCATAGTGCGTCGCGAAGCAGTGGCCAGTAGCTCGCCCGAGCGGCCGTAAACCTGTGGCCCCGGGTCTTTTCCAATCGTAAAAATGTCATTTAATCCGTTGGTGTTGGCCCCCGGCTCTTCGAGGTATATCAACAGGATACCAACACGAACACGACCCAGTGGCCGGCCGGCCGGCCTGCTTCGACCTGGCTGGCTGGCTGACTGGATGACTGGATGACTGTCGGTTGTCGGGCGACCGAAGAAAGAAATCCCATTTATTTCCTCTGCCTCACTGAACGTAATTAATGAGACTGGTGCTTTTGCTTAATCAAATTTCGTTGATGATAGTATTATTGCCGATTTCTGGTTCCAAATCGCTGCTGTTCCGGGCCGTCTTTTCCGACCGCCCCGAGGGGGATTGAAAATAACTCGGTCCGGCCGTGCCCTGCCCTGCGCCCTGCCTTAGAGACACACGTGCCTGGACTGGGCGAATGAAGCGAATCGAAATCACATATGGTTGTCGTGTCCGCATTCTTATGAACGAACGGAACGGAATGGCCGCGCGGTCGTCTTTGCCCGGCCAGAAAGTTCATGCGTCGTATAAATAAAACACGCTACCCGCTCGCGAACTCGCTACTATTCATTCATTCCCGTTTTTGGGTAATTTATGGTACCGTGAGAATTTCGGGCGTTCCCCGGCCGACCAGGTTTTCCAACCCGGGTGGGTTGCGGGTGTTGCTAAAGGAATAAAGGAGAAAGATACTCGTACACATTTTGCACTGGACTGGACTCCCGGTAGAGCATGTGTGAGCAGAACAAATAAATTTGTAACCAAAGGCCCAACCTGAATTCTATAAATATTTGCTTAAGTCTGATAAATACGACAAGCAGGCCGCGCGCGCCTTCTTCGTTGCAGCAACAATCTTCAGTTTGTTACGGGGGCATATTAAATCAACTATTTGCGCAAACAATCAGCAAAGATTCAACCCAATAACCCCACAATTACACAAATCATCCGCACAGTCATCTGCAATCGACTGGGGCATGAGAATCCGGCTGGTTGAGTCAACCGGAAGCGCATCAAAATGTCAAAACTCGATAACAAATAAGCAGCCCCGATGGTCCTCTGGTCCCGGTGACAGAATTGTGGCCCCCGACCCCGGATTGTGGTTCCGCTTGCGTGCGTTCCGACCGCGGGCGATGATCTCGAGAGTGGCGGCCGTCGATGAAGTGCAAAACCATCCTCTTCCTGCACATCCGTCGACGACATGCGTGATGATGCGTTCAACCAACTAGATCTAAACGCAGCGACGGGACCGCGGAAGCGGGAATCAAATTCCCACGATAACGTTTGCAAATCTCGCAGCACACACTCTCTCTCTCTCCCTCTCTCTCCCTCTAGCTATCTCTCTGTGTCGATTAATAACGTCGTCGTGAACCCCACGAACCATCCAGGTGCTTCCGTACCGTTCCGTGTCAGGGTCCGCGTGGCGTGGCGTGGCGTGGACCCCGTAAGAGGGCTTAATCTCGTGAACCATAAATTATCAACAGTCGTGCCGGACAGCTTCATTAGAAGTCACTTCTCTTCTCTTTCTCTTCCTCTCTCTCTCGCTCCCTGTGTTTCCATTAGCAACGGAGTGCTCGGAGTCGAAACGAAAACCACCGGAGACCAAACCAAAGCCCGAATGCCACGAGAATGCCTCTCCTTTCCGGTGCACGCACCCCCCCTACGATCCGCGCAACCTCAATGCCGATAATAAATTATGGTGCCCACCACTGAATGCTCTCTCTCTCTCTCTCCCCCCCCATCTAACCTCATTAATATCAAATTGAAGCATTAATCTACAATTAAATTAGTGCTGGATAATGACAAACTGCTTCAACCAAAACAGATGCACCGCCCGATCCGATTGCCAGTTGCATCTGCGCTGCAGCACCGCAGATGATGATGATGATGATGCCGCTGCCGATGCTGCCGATGCTGATGACGGTGGTTACGCATGGCTTGACCTGGGGAAACGGTACCACGGCTTACCTCCTCCCCCTTCAACCTGCCCGGGGAATCCTAAACTTTGCCGAAGAAGCCGACAAACCGCCGGCTGCAATCCAATCACGTAAACAAGAGTCTGCAAACTGCAGACTGCAGGGGTCGGGCATCATCATTCGGTTTGGCATTAGCTGAGCTGTTGTTGTTGCTGAGGAGGCTACTCCCCTTCGGATACCGCCGCAACTTGCCGCAACATCACGCGCGTACATCGCAAAGTGCAAGAAGACCACCACCAACACCACACCTTCCAACGACAGCGTGTCGTGCCAAAGGTACGGTTTATCCATTTATAGCATAAAAACCACAGCATCTTCCGACGAACCTCCGCCACATTTTGCTACATCAAACGGCAGCTAAAACGGTGCATCGGTGCTCATGCTGCAGCAGGCCCCCCTTCCAGTCTGCTACTGCTCCGTTCTTCCCCGGGGGATTGTGATGTATGGATTTATTAGAAAACGAACATCAAACGACGCCTGGATTCATTAGCTTCGAGATGGCAGTATCTTGCTGAGCCCTGCGAGTAGGTGTTCTGCAATCTGCATTGACTTTTCGTATCCGCAACGATGCACTAATAATGGGAAAATGGCAACGAAATTTATAAGAATCCATAAAAGATATAAACCACTTAGTAGGCCTCATATAGCGCGACACTTAGTAGGCCTCAAAAGTGTTTGAAGTTAGAACTATTAGGTTGTTCCATAAGTAATTGCGCTTTTTAAAATTGATAATAAATAAATACTTAACTCAACAATGGGATTAATCAATAATCTATTTTCGCTTCTTTCAAGCCTTCTCGCGATTCGCTGGTCCATTGGACTTCTAGTTTTCATAATTTATAAAACTAATAATAAAATTTTGTCAAGTATTACCTTTAAAGTATTAAATTCGAAACAAATGGCAGCCTGACAGTGAAAGGTCAAGACTATACGGTAGATGCATCGAAAGTACCCAGCCAGGATCTCTAAATGTCCTGCTGAAATATGAAATCTTTGCGATTGACCAATTTTCCGTTCGTTTCACATTGATGGTCTCATTGAACTGCCTAATTTTTGAAAATACACATTCGAATCAATCGTTTGGTTCCTTGGAAGCGTCTCAAAAGTCTATACAGTTTCTTCCAATCCCACCAAACTGACAGCATATCCTTTTTGATTTGGACGCGACATTTTCCATTGTTATTATTGTAAAAAATGCAACTTTGAATATCTGTGATGCTCCAAAATGAATTGAATTCGAAATGTAGAAAGCAAATAAGCAAGCGAAAAGTGATTTGTTAAATGAATTTCAATCAATTACCCGAATCTCAAGCTGGTTTGCAACCCTAAGACACTCTATGTGACATCCGCCTAGTATAGTTAATGATTTTAGCCTTTCTTCAACCTAATATTATTATTATCATGCATGGCGGCTTTTCGTTTCTAAATGTAATAAAGTAAAATGTTTCCAAAATGTTCGCGTTAGGGCTCCATATTGAAGGTGACGTCACACAAACACACATTTAAGAACGAAATTTCACGAACTTGTTTTCCTAAAGTAAGCTAAAAGAGACTCCTAATGCATGTTAGAAGATTACAATTGTAACATTGCCCGAAAACCAGAAACAGTCACTCCGGCATGCACTAATCATGCGGAAATTGCGGAACGAAATGCATAACACTCCTTAAAACGCAACGCGTGATATCAACGCAAACGCGCGACTCTCGGTACGCCTCAAGGGTGCTTGAAGTTAGAACAAGTCTAGGGGGACCATACTTTGCGCGCACATGCAACATATTACTAAAGCAACACATTAAAAACTAACATAAAAGTCCGCTAGCACGCTGGGGTGTTGACGAACTGATTACTAAAAGGAAAAGTGCTCGCAGCTCGTTGACATCGTCACAGGTGGAATGGGGAAGGAAAGAGATCTCGCGGCACATTACGTTCAGCAATCCTGTTATCCACGACTGCGGAACCACCACCACCACCACCACCATTGAGCAGCATAACTGCTGACGCGGTGCGACATTCCAATCTAATGCGCCTCATTTACCCCACTCAGTTCATTGATCCTACAGGATTTCGCAACGCGCTGTGTGCAACGTGCAAAACTCTCGACACGTTCAAAGGGGGGGGGGGGGGGCGGGGGGGAGAAAAAGCCTTTTCCACCCTTCGCTATTGGGATTTTCCGTATCAGCAGCAATCCATTTCTTCCGGAATGCGCACAATTTCCACTCGAGCGCCGCGCACCGGTAAGGGGAGCGCGCCCTTTCCGTGTATGCAAAAACGGCCGTGCTCATGGCACACTAGGGTGTGCGCGAGGGTTGCTGCTGTTGCTTCTGCTGCTGCTTGTTGAATATTTTAATCCTTGACTTCACGACAAATTCACCACTCGCCCTCGGCAAAGTGTGCGGTTCAAGAGTCCCCCCCTTCCCGGTAAGACGTCGGGAAAGGGAAAAAGGAATATTATTTACAGCGCGGACCCTCCTGATTTCCCGGGCGCAAGCAAAACCGTTTCATATCGAGGCGGCCCAATCTGGTGTAAACAACCTGGTTCCTGCCTCCTGGCAGGCAGGCAGGATGGCAGCAGAGGACGAGGCATTCACTTTTCTTAAGAAGTTCTCGACAGAAGCACGTCGAAAGAAAATGACACGACACGATGATCTCAATGATGATTTCAATGGCCGCAGGCGAATCGCAGACCCCTTTTTGATGGGAGGGGAAGAGTAAAGGTAAAAGAGGAGTTGAAAAACCTTTCAAGCGATGGCTCACCGAGAGGGATAGTTTCGACTTTAACTGACCGAAAAAAAGAAAAGTGTAAAAACCAATTCTTGTATTGAAGGTTTTCGCACTAGAACTGCTGCTCCTTGTAAATGCCGCGCACATCCGGACACTTGAGAGCCATCGCCCGTTACACTTGAGAGAGACCGTTTCATCCGTGGTGCTGCTGCTGGTGCCGTGTGCGGCCATATCTTACAGCGCACATCTATTCAACAGGGAACTCACTCGTAGCAAGCCGTATATTCAGCGCCAATGACATCGAAACAGGATGGCGGCTGCTTTCGTTGCCAGTTGTCGCCGCCTCCTCGGACTAACTTCACATTCCCATGCAATCCGTACCAGGGACTCTCGACTCAAGCAGCAGCACCAGCAACACCTTGATGGAAAGGACGAAAGACGACGACGATGACGACGACGACTGTGTGTCGCGTCAAGTTAACTCGAATCTCGGAATGGAATAGACTTTTCTTCACGCCATCACTTCCTTAACTGTTTGTATCCGCGCGTGTGTGTGTCCCGTGTTCCCATTGTGTGCGGATGAAGCCGTACCAAATGAAGCTAGGATGCCAGGGGATGGCTGGCCGTACAGTCTAGGCGCTAAATTATGCACGGCTATTACCGCTCGGCCGCCGAGGCACAGATTTTTCCGGCAAATCCGGCCATCCCACTCAGCGTCAGCAGCGGTGCGAGCGAGCGAGCGAGCGAGTGACTGGTTTCGCTTTTCCTTTTTGCCATTTGCTATGACCGCGCCTCAACCAGCAGCAGATAGAAAAATCCTCGATAGGAAGGTTGGTAGAGGGAAACACTATTCTGTAAACAATTTCCTCTTCCTCCATCACCAGCAGCAGCAGCAGCAGCAGCAGCAGCAGTTGTGGCACTTTTGATGCATGCAAACGAACACCGGAATACCGAAATTCGGTGTTCACACCAGCCAGCCAGCCAGTCAGCCTCTCTCTCTTGTCTCGCTGTGTTCTTGTCAATGGTGTTGAAAAATATTTGAGAAGAGAACGACGCCAACAGCACTCAAGCCGAAGCCGCGTGGTGGAATACATTCCCCCCCCCCCCCCCCCCCCCCCGACATGGCTGCAGCTGAAGTATTGTCTACCAAATAGGAAAGTGCAGAAAAAAAGATGAAGTTTTACTTTTTAAAAAATAGACGCCCAGGACGACATCTCGTGAGGGTCCGTTGCTAGGGCTCAAGTGCGGGTTGCGGAAGGCGAAGAGGAGGAGGAGGCACGAAGACCATTGTTCTCAACACCTTTTTTTTGCTCTTCCTTCTTCCTGCAAATAATGTCACCGATGTGTATGCTCCCTCCTGTCCCCCTTCCTGTTTCTCGGGAATGTCCCCTTCTTCTTGTGGACGCATGGTACTGAATGCGAGGCGGCAGTTTGCTGGCCGGGTGGCCGGCTGGCTTACTGGCGAAACGAATTGACACTTAAAATATTTAAATGAATTTGTGTGCGCCCCCTGCCGCGCCATTTTCACAACACAATGATAACCAGACGACACATTATTGACAGATTTATGAATTCTAAAATACTGATAAATGAATGCTTTTAGCGTGGCCAAAGACTCTCTCTCCTCTCCTTTCTGAAAAGGGCCTATGCCTACTTTGTGGAAATCACTGCAAGCAAGAGGGTAGGGGTGAGTTTACCATTGTTGACGCAACAACAACCGATAGCAACCACCCAGCAGGCATTGGACTGGAGTTCGATCACCACGCGCGTGTTTTTCCTGTGAAAAATTGTGACGCTAGCTTTTTCTGACGACATTTTTCCCTTTTTAACAAATCCTTCGATGAAAAGCGACATGCGCGTCGTCGTCCACTGCTGCTGATGAGGTGGTGGTGGTGGTGGTTGCCTCGCTATCTGATAACATCCCAAATCAAATAGCAACTACCCCGCAGGCTAGAATCGAGTACGAATTCGAGCAGTCCCTGCATAACATACAAAAAATCCCTCCATAATCTAAGATTCGAACCCTGCATAGCGAAATGGTCAATGCTCATTATGGAGGTCGTCACTCATTCTCGAGCAGTTCTGCGCCTGTATTAGTGTCATGCACGTCGTAGTGGTGTGCGTGTGATGGTACCCCCTAGGTTCATCCTTCCCCCGCCCCTTCCTATGTTCCTTGTACCCCCACCCCCCTAACCCTGTTTCGGATGCACGCATAAAATACTCCGAAGATTTAATTTCATTTTAAATTTTTTATTGACACTTTTTAACAACACTTTAGGTACATCACAACAGCTAGGTCGCAACACTATACTTACCCGACTCGTTTACCGCTTCCTTCGTTGGTCGTCTAAGGTGGCCGATCAAGGACATTCGGTCGCCCGTATACGACTTGCAGCTCACGGCGCGAAGGTGGCTGAAAATACACAAAAAAGGATATTATTCACTTTTATAACACATAAATCACTGTTATCACTGCTCACAAGCACTTTTTACTTACCGCAAAACTATTCCGCTGCCCGAAGATGCACGTACAGAAAACGTTTTCGTTACGTTTTCGGAAAACGTTTAACACGGCTCGATTCTATCACTGACTGTTTTTTTAACCACAGCCTACTCAAGATCCAGTACGGTTTACGCTTCAAACTCGATCGCATACAGATGCATTCGCGTTGAGCACCGCGCGTATTTACACGGATGACTCTCGCGGAATCGGCGAAGAGCGAGACGGGAAAAAAAATTTGTCTTGAGCGAAAAGAGGACAGCACTAATAGAAGCGCGAAGAGCGAGTAAGGAAAGGAAATTTGCCTCGAGCCAAAAAAGGATAGCACTACGGTGCTCATCGACTTCCCCATCCGAGAGGGGAAGCTGCCCGCTGGGTACACAGCGAGGCAAACGAGATCCTCTTTCTCTCCGTCTCTCACTCTGTCTCTGCCCTAGGTGGACACTCCCCGAACGGACGGACATTGGGTAAGCTTTCCGGTTCACGCTCCGGTGTCGCATCGCCCACCCCAAGCCCAAAAACCGATGGAAACCTCCTTTCCATCAATCAGAATCCCCAGTCCCAGGGACGAAAAATCCCGACCAAGCGTTTTCCACGATCGGTCGGTCCCCGGTAGGTACGGGTAGGATGCAAACAGTGCGCGGTGTCTCGTGCAATCTTCACTTCATCGACTAAGCCGTAGCTTAAGAGCTCTTGAGATCAACATCAGTTTCGCCAAGTTAAACAATCGAATCGGATCCCCGAGCCCTGGACTGGGATCACTCCGCTCGGTACACAGTCACAAGCAGCACGCACGTCACGGTACCTTCACCACCTTCCACAGCATGGCGCGGCCATACACTCACCTAATCCCTGCACCACTACTACCAGTGCCACCAGCAACCTTTACTGATAAGGTATCTTTTTCTTTCCGGTGCGAATCCGGTACGGCACTCGGGGAACGGTTCTCCTGCTATCACCATCGGACCCCATCGATCGATCGTGTCACCGCCGTCGTGTCGGCCTCGGCCGGGTCCCCCGCAACACCATCAGCAAACAGCATTAATTCCATTGATGTGGCAACGTGGACATAGTCAGCCACAGACCAGCGAGCTAACCAACCGGGGGCCGATGTCAACACAATGACCACTGTTCGGCTACATAAAGACACAACTTTCGCCTAATCCTTTACCCTCATTTCCTCTAGGCGAACGCGGGTCGCTTTGGGGGGGGGGGGGGGTTCTTTGCCATGGCCGCGCAACAACGAACGGTGGCCGCCCAATGGCCCGTTGGACCCGTTCTTCTCGCAAGCATAACGTTTCGATAATAAATGCTCCATTTCCGATCCCGATTCGGTCCACTTCATTCCAGGAGGAGAGGATGACGGTATGTAAAGTGGTTCCATTGGGGCTTGGGGCACCTGGGATGGGGGCCCGCTATCGCTTATCGAAAAGTTTTCCGGAGGGCTTTTTCCGAGATGGAAAACGGCGGTTCCATCAAAACCGATGAACCGCCTCCTCGAGAGGGAAAATCTCAACTCTGTCCACTGACAATCCGCAAACACTCTTCAACAAATCCCCGGAATGAAATAGTTGTGGACCCCCCCACTCCGTCCGTCATGTGCCTAAGTACCATGGAGCGCGCATAATGCAAACCGCAATGAATAAACAGGCCATGGCACCGGCACAGGGACCGCCGCGGTCACCATCATCATCATCGAGCTACATCATTATATGACAAGCAAGTGCAGATACTCTTGTCCCCAACGACTGACTCATTTGTTGGGAACCATCACATTTGATATCTTGACGGAGGGCGGCAAAGGGTGAATAAACCTGTTTGGGGGGTTCCATACCATCATCATTCACCATTCACCAACAATCCTATACCCCGTGGGGTGTAGAGTGCATGCATGTTGGGGTCATTTCCTTCCCTACCTTCCCGGGGGAGTCCAGAGACTGTAAATACTGTGAACATACCTCCTTCCTTCCTAGCTTTTCAAATGCTGCATGGAGGGAAGAATTATGTGTGAAACTTAATCCGGACACCATCGAGGAGTATGTCGAGAGGGGGAGAAGCGGCGAGAAGGATCTGATACCCCGAGACGAGTCGAGGACGATCACGATTGACGTTAGATATTGGTGGTACTCGGAAACTTGGAAAGCAATTCGTAGTTCGGAATTAGTCATTGGGATGGGCGAGTCCAACACAGTGTCCTACGAACTCTGTTGTACTCCAAAACTCTGTCAAAAACTCAATATTTCAAGGCGATGAAGCACCTCCCCGGAGGTTGACCGGACGACTCTCATCTTTTAATTGCCTGTTGGTGATGAGTCATCTTTGGCTTATGACCGGTCGTGGTCGTGTCTCGTGGCGGAAGGAATTTTATTCCTTCGTTTCATTAGCAGCTTAGTAGTAGCTCCTCCCCGTTAGGTTTGAGGAGGTGCCGGGAAGCTTATCCTTTTCTCGCCTTCAAACCAGACAAATAACGATCCAAATGGACAACTTCGCCTCATCGGACTTCTTGTTTGCAGTATGCCCCTGACATCTAAACCCGTTTTATTGCCTTCCTACGGTTTGTGTGTGTGTGTGCGCGCGCTCGCTAAACGTACCGTTCAATCCACGTAGCAAGGATCAACGTTTCCGAGGCGTTGCTATGATACTACCTCGTAATGGTGCTGGCTACTGGGATAACATCCACCACCACCACCACCACCACCGCCTACTCTACACCTAGCGACCCCGGTTGGTTGCTGGTGCTCTCCACATGCACTAGAGGAGTAGTACACGCTACCGAGCATCTTGCGAACCCCACGAACGATTGTTTATCTTAATGTCAGTCGATTTATTTAATAAAACCGGCGCATGGATACCGAAAAAGGAACCGGCGGTAGGGTTCGGACCAGTAGTGGCCTGAACCGCAAACGATAGTATAGCGCGCCGGGCATGTCAGGAAAAATTACTGTCTGTCCGGAATGGATTCCAAGATATGCACGTTGATGGGGGCTCTCGCTTTTCGCTCGAAGTCGCCGTCGCCGTCCTTCCGTCCGTCCGTCCATCCATCCATCAAACGAACATTGGGCATTCGGGGCGGGTCGTGAGGGAGGCAGGGCCCGACGCACTGCTGGCCATCAAAAAGTTCACACTTGCCGATAGGATAGCCTTCTGGATCGAACTCAAACCCCGGGGTACGTCGTGGGTACATTGGCCCATTTGCCACCGACAATGGCTGAATGACTTTTGGATCGAGTGTTGCTGATAAAAACACTGCTTTATGGCAGTGCGAGAGACCCTCGGATCGAGCTGGTCGCTTGACGGGACACTACCTCCATCCAGCACGCGGACAGCACAGACTACGAGAGCCGGAGACGGAGGGGTCACACACACACACACAAAAACACACACACACACGCTACGATGGTCATGATGTTCTTCTTCATCGACCAACAGTAAACCGATTTCGTGAAACCGAATCCTGACAAAGCAGATAAGTGCCATGAATCGCACATAGTTACGCTGTTACCACGCAAGCTCCACCACAAGCTACTAGGGAGCAATCGAAATACAACAAAAAAAAAAATGGGAAAAAGCAACACCACATCCCCCACCACCATGGCCTACTGCGCCTTTGTATAGAGCCCAACCCCACTACTCATCGATTCGCTGTCGCTGACACCACAACCTCGAGCGGCCGGCCAGACCGGCGAGAGATAGAACCACACTTTTGACATCCTTTTTCGACGTTCCACCATCCAGCCATCATCCCTGTGTTCCCCCGCCCTTGGTCGGTTCGTAGTCGGTTCACGATGAAGTGGATCCAAACGCATCCAATCCAGATCGTTCACGTCAGGTCAGCCTTGACTACAGAGCGTGGCACATTTTATACGACCCATCATTACGATCACAGCGAATATCAAACTCAGCAATGGATTAAAGTTACGATATTTCAAACAAGTGTAAGTGCAGCTGTATGCGCGCGCGCGCGTGTGTGTGTGCGCTCTAGGGACTCGTCCAAAAATTGGTGGACCAATTGTGGAGGTCCTGTGTCCTGTCTTTCATGACCATCGTTTCATTCGATTTCAACCGGCCGCTTTCCTCGCCCGCCACCGCCAGTAGTTTTATTTTATTCCCCAACTTTATCAAAAAGGATATCGCAATGGGCCTCCTCCTGAACCGGCTGGGCCAGCGGCTGGATTAGCCTGAACTGAAATTTCTCATTCCGAACAGGAAGCATCATAAAATGGGCCAATACAAAGGGATTCGGAACCGGATCTCCTCCCCCGCCTCTATTCCCACCCGGCGATTTTGCGATCTAGTCTAGGCATCATGCACAGTACCAAGTCGGGCGCAACGGTGGAATTGAATGACAGGCTTTCGGTCGCGCCTGTCAAAGAAACGGAAATGCTTATTTACACGAACACGGGTGTTCATAAACCCGACGTGTTGTGCCCGTACGTCGTCGTCGTCGTCTGTGGGTGCGCGAGTGCGAAGGAGTTGCAGGCCAGCTAGCTATAAGCCTAATGCCGTCAGCTTTGAAGGACCAGGTTGGCAACATAATCCAATCGTCATGTTGCTAGCGACAAATCGTATCTTACCCCAATACTAAGCTAGTTATGAGGGATTATATTTTTTTAAAAAAATCCAGCTTACACATATGGGAATCCGTCTTGTCTAAAATCCTATTGTAAGGTTTCAGAAATATCGAAAAAACAAAGATGCACGATAACTCATTAAAATCAGATAAGCCCACAGTGCACAGAATTTAAATCCGATACGAACCGAATCTAAAGTTCTCTCGTTCTTTCAACTAAAGGAAGTAAACGGAAGTGCAGATAGTTGTTGTGAATGAAATGTGCATTTGCAGCAATAAAGGGGTAAACTTTCATTCATTTAATAACACGCTACATCCTCTGTGGACACGTTGAATGATTGAAAATCATCAAATGGAGATTCGAATTGTAAACTATCCATATTTTGTGTTACTACCATCATGGTTTACATCCGGAAACCAGTGGAATAATTGCTGCGTGTTACGTATGTGGCATTCTGTGCAGAGATACGAAGGAAGCGTTTGTGAAAGGCTGAAACCATAGCAACCTGTTCCGTCCGTTCGTATAAAGCAACCGTGAGCCTACCAAACCCGGAAGATGCATAGTGTAACTTCCACATAGTAAGCCCTGAAGCCTAAAAGTGGTTCCTATCTGGTTATCTGCTGTATTCATTAGAGAAATCGCCCATGGGCTTCATCGAGCGACATCATTCCCCAGCTATTGGCTACACCTTCCTCGCGCTAGCCTAACGTCCTAAATGTTACTTCCCTAGCGCTCTCATATGCAACAAACGTGCCCCGATAGTCATTTCGCACAGAAAACGAGCAACGAGGGGAGAGCAAAGGATGCTGCTGCTTCTGAAAGTACATGTATGCGGGAAACGGGAGAATTTGGTGAGGTTGCAGAACGTACGGCGATTCCTTACCATCCAGTGTGTGGTCGGATATTTCGCTCGAGGACACGAACACTCTCTCACAAGCATTGCCTCATCTTGCCATACCTGTTCCTTACCTGGTTCCACATAACGAATTCAAGGATCGTATTGTCGCATAATCAACCCCCGATAGGCTCACACAAAAATTGATTGGAACGTACTATACTGCCGGTGTTGAAGCTTCGTTGACCCATCTTTTGGAGTTAGAAGTATGAAAATGTTTTCTCATATTATACATCTTTTTACTCAATATATTTGTTAACAACAGTCACTAATGGTCCGATTTTATATAAACGAGGGCTTTTATAAAATTCCTACACTAACTTAAGGTTAACAGGTTAAACTTGCGATAGAAAAGTTATGTAAGTTATTTTGTTGCAAGACCGCAGTAAAGAGGATCCAACTTGTATTGATCGATCTATTCCTGCTATTCAATTAATCAAGCAGGAATCTCTTGCAACAGCAACCCATCATACGTAGGTCCACTATCCGGTCAACTGTATCGTCCGCAAAATTGAGTTATATAAAAGATATTAGAGCTAGAAGATCCATAAAGATGAATATGGAAAATGTTTATTTTCATGATGGAAAACTGAAATGTATACCAAGCCCTCTTCTCAGTAGAAGAGCAGAGAGAGAGAGAAGAAGAGAGAGGGGAGTGCTGTCGAAATATCCCGAGGGATTTTGACCATTCGACTCATCCCGAGTACCACACACCGGCCGGGTATCTAGGGTATCATCGGAACCTGATCCCGTATCGTGAACACAGAGGTTGGTTGAAAATTTGTCTACTTTCCAAATTATTGCCCCCGGACATGAAAAGCGGAACGGCCGTACCACCGCACCGCAGAAAGCACGTTTGAAGTTCATCGTCTTTTGAAAATGAATTAAACTGTTCAAGACATGATAACTTATTTATGCGGCGGTAAGTGGAATTCACCATTCGGTTGTGTTTGATGTTGAGGAAATTATTTGCAACTTCAAACCAACACTGTAGATAGCCCCCAAACGAGGTGCAACGGGTGTGCAACGCGAATAACCATTCTCCCGACCCAAAAGCTAAGCTTTGTGATTGTTCCCAGCTGTCGCGGGGATGATGAATGTTAAAATCAACCATCTATTGATTTCAATGTAAATTATCAGTTATTTCATAACGAAGTGTACTAATACCAACGCGATCCATAAATATAAGCAACAGTACATAAGATATTATAAAGAACTCTTCAATGCATTATGTTTATCTAGGTGTACATTCTCTCGATTGCTATAAATGATTAATAATTCTTTCAATTACAGAGTCTAGTTAAATCATATTCATAGTTTGACGGCCTAAAACAGCAGTTTTAGAAATATATTTCATAAAAATATGCTGAACCAAATGCTACATCTAGTAGTCATTGAACTATTTCCACCAACTCTTTTGCACACATCGTTATCCTGCCTTCGAATGCCGTTTTTGCAATTCTATTCCTTTTTCATCCCAAAAAAAAACCAATCCAAGAAGGATGGAAAATGTATTCCTGATTATGAGAAAAATGTACATGGGTATTCGACGACTGCTACGATTAAATGTATGCCAAGGCGTACGAACGTCAACCTCATTTTACATTTTTATTTTTAGCATAAAATACAAGTCCAGTTTTGGGTTGTCCACCACGCGGACCAGGACCAGTCCTTCTGGAAAATAATCTAAAATCTATCTCATCTTTCCCCGGAAGCAACCTCCCTTCTGAACCCCTTCTCCTCGACCCTTTCTGGTTGACCTTTCCCATCCGTACCCATTCCCGGGAACGGGAAGCCCCAGCAGCGAAAGCAGTAAAAGTATCGAAGGATACTCATCCCAATGACCCTAAAACCGGACACGGGGATGGGATGGGATTGGGCAATGCTTTAAACGGCCAAAGTCCACTCGGTCGGTCCTCGTACGGCCCTGGTTCTGGAGCTGGTGGCGAGGTGAGGGGCCGGCGATTCGTTGGTGACCGAAATGTTTGGTGACATTTCACTTTTCATTGTTGTTTATCACAGTGATGGGCTGAAAGTTGTTAGCAGATTTCTGGAGGGGCTGACGTGCTACTCCTACCAGAACCTTTGCCAGAAAGACGAAGGCAAAGGTCTACCCCCTCGAGCACAGCTCCTCCCTGTCCCTCTTCCTGTGTATGTGGTGGTGTGTGTTGGCCGCAGCTGGTTTGGGGATGGGATATAAATTTAAGAATTATTGGAAGTAATTTCTGCTGACCCTTCTTATGACGGATATTGGGAGCCGCTGATGCGTACGACAGCCTGGGTTCTAGCTGACCTCTCTTGGCTGGATTATGCCATTCGTTCAGTTTGTGACCCGTTTTTTTTGCGGTATCCAGCTGAAACATCGAGTAGGATCCGCATCCGATCCGGTCCGAACTTGGTAACTTGCCACAAATTCAGCTCCACCACCCCACTCCCCAAGACACCGAACACCGAATCGTGTGCCTTGTAAAGGCATTTTGGAACATTTACAACGAAACGCTCACGCTGGACGTCGTTTCATCGGAGTTTTAGGTGAGACCACCACTTTGACATGTGGCCCCCGGTGACGCCTCAACCGAAATCGAAACGGTTCCTCTGGTGATTAAGTGAAAACCCACCTCCAGACGCTCCTGCTTCGGATGGAACTGACCGCGCTGCTGGCTGGTTTACCACGGTGTTGCTGCTGTGCTGTCGATGTATAACACAGGGACTTCAACTTTCATAAACATCTGCTGCGCCATCCAGTTGCCATGGTGTTGTTGCATAACACCGCTCTCGAAACAAACGGATCCAATTAGGGACAAAAGCAGAAAAGAAAATGGTCAAGTAACATGCCGCACACATTCTGTGTCGTTACAGTGGTCGTCCCCCACCACATCCTTCTACCCGGTGTCGCTTCCGGACCGTAATTTGATTTCACTTCCAATTTGTAATCAATTTAACGATATCACTGTCCGGCTGCTCCAAGTTTGCTCTTGTGCCCACAATTAGATCGATTGCCAGCCAGGATGATGGCAGCAGGCGTTGAGTTGCTTGGGTGACGACCACCATTCTAATAGGGGGGGGGGGGGGGGGGGGGTGCGGCCATCCACCACTCAGGTCTCCCGTATGTATATCGTAAGCTGGTTGTTTTTGGAGATGGGCGAGATCGTAAAAAAATAAATTATAAATTCCCTAATCTGTTGGACAGACAGCAGGCAGCAGTAACCGAGTAGCAACAACAGCATTCATGAAACAGACACGCTCGCAACTGCGGATCCAGCACAGCCTCCTGCGTCTTGAATGAGGAGCGTATCCAGGACAAATCACTAGGTGTCCCTGCAGGCATGGTGAATAATGACGCCAATAAAAACAAGAAAGCAATAAAAACGCACCATCGATACTCTAGCGGCACATTGACGATTCCTTGATGAATGACATCCGATAGGATAAGCTGGAATGGCAACAGACGAGGAGAATCCCATCTTCATGGCATCTCTTTACGCCACCTTTAACGAGGGCACATCCCTTGGCACGGATCAAATTAGATGGCGGAAAAGTTCCCTTTTGCCTTGGGTTGATAACGACAGGGCACCACGGGGGACAACAATACGCCCGCGGATACGAAAAGGCCATTTCCTCGATGCTACCCGATCCATCAATAGCTCTTCAAATCAATCACATATAATAACCCGCCTGTGGCGTTTCCAAATATCTACCAGCAGTATCAGTGACGCGCTAAAGACGATCTGCTAATTGTGGGCATTAAGTGGCGTTATCTTCGACTCGA
>NC_064875.1:38190938-38203438 GCF_943734745.1 Anopheles darlingi | reverse complement strand
TAGTAATGTAGCGTATAAAAACAGAGCAACTATCACACCACTAGGAATTGGAGAGAGATATTTTTTAAAGCTATAATAATAGTAAATGTATCAATCGCAAAAGTTTCGATTGCGCAATTGGTAACGATGAAAATGAATAAAACAATTTTTAAAGTAGTGATTTGAAGAAAAAAAATATGAATACTATTTTACACTTTCAATAATCAAAGGAGCAACAATAACAATAAAACATGCCATTTTGGTTTAAATACGTTCGTCGTTTACAAGAGTAGTACACGCAAAATGATAGGCAAACCGTAAACCTTATTAGAATGGAACCAAGCAATTCGGTTCCTTCCTGAACGTTCATACAAGAAACACTCGCGACACTCGCAACTGTAGTGGTCGACCTGGAGTGGCCTTGAATTCTACGGGGATAATGAAGCCGATGCACGCACAAATTGCTTATCGCTACTGAAGGGAATCGGAGGTTTCGTTTCATCCCAGAAAACGCGTTAAATTCTAGTGTGGTCGTGAAACGAGTGACACGATCGGTGCGATGTGTAGCACCGCGGGTCACCTAATATCCCTGCCACAGTACAGAATATTAATTAGTGTCGTTCAATAAGACTAAAAGCATTTCCGCGTTATCTTGATGGCTCGGCTTGACTTTGCTAGTGAGACGATGCGTTCAAACGTTCGCTGCTCCTTAAACCCGGCCGGTAGCTATCCCGCGTCGCTTGGTCGAAGTCTTCATAAGCTACGTGACAGCGCGACGGCCTCGCCCGTGTCATCGGCTGGCAGAGAGTCTTGCCATTTCATTTGCATACGATACATTCTACCGGAAGGCTACTCGCCAGTCCTGGTCACCACGGATATCACGATACGATTAAATGAATGCCGGATCCGGAACTACGCTCATTTGCCATGCTCCTGCTGCAAATTCTATCGGATGAAGCAGAAGAAGGTGAAGAAGAAGAAGAAGAAGTGGTTCCGATAACTCCGATTCGCGTCATGATCGCGCTCGCGAACAAACGAACATAGCTTACACATCTTGCCGTAATTATCGCACATTTCTCGCTATACTCCATTCTAAACCCTCACACAGAGCCTTGCTCATCGTATTGCGAGATTTGAATAAAATTACCGATCGGCTATGATGAGGGCTAATCAGTCGAGGTGATCAGCTGTCTACACGACGTACATATACGGGCACAACCAATAGCGCAAAATATCGTACACAACTTCATCCCCTTGGCTACTTCGATGGCTTTCTCCTCTTACGCTCACGCTATATGTCAGACGCAATTAACCTAATTTGCCTATCCCGGTGGTAGTTAAATTTCTCATTTTGAAACAAACCCCTTTGCCCGTCTAATCCCGTGACAGTTTCATGTTGTATACTGCTGCGATAACTAAATCTCGCCAAACCCTCGCCGCTCAAGATAGTGAAAAGGATCTAGTTGTTCAATGCGGTTGAATGCGGCACCCAGTCTATGTCGATGAAGCCATCACCATTAGACGACGAGGCTGCTGACGGGAGCGTCAGCATACTGTGGAATGGAGTAGACTAGGGAGTGGCCATACCATCCACGTTCGCTTCTATAAAATACTTCATACGGGGAAAAGCAGTTTGTAAAAGTTGTTTGAAATATCGTCGGTGTTTACGTTATATTTAATTCAATTTAGTTAATCAATATTCAAAATAAATATTCTAATTCATACATTTCATTTATGCAGATTTGTTTCATTAGGTCCCTGATTTTTTTTATTTCTTGGCTCAATAAAACCCATTTACATTCATAACCAAACGAATAATGATATTAATCCAAACATTGGCCATCGCTGGCCACTATTTTATTCTCTCTTTTAGTAAATTTTCTAACAAGTATTATTCAGAAAGAACAATGTTTGATGCATACAGCGGGTGGGTTATGGCTTCGACGTTTTCTGAAACGTTTTTGACCGGTTTTTAAACATGCGGTCGAGCGTTATCATGTCGAAGAATCCGTTTATTATGTCGGTTATCCCGTTTTTGTCGCTTTCTAGCCAGAGCTCGTGTCAAATGGATCAAATATTGACGATAACGTTCTCTTTTGAATAGATTTATCAGTTACGGGAGGATCTTAGTGCATGACACTCTTTAAATCTTAATTTTTTCCATTGTTTTGGTTCGTGCGAACCTTTTGTGTCTGTAACATCGAAATTTCCGCTTGTTATAATTTGAAGCCAACTTTCACATACTTTTTTTGTGTCGTAACACAGTAACAAACCAACAAACGATAACTTTTAGCAGTCGGTTTCTTCAAATAAAAGAACTGCCCCGCAAAATTGATTTTTTAGGCACAAAACTCGACATTTTTAACTCGAGAAAAAATATGTTATTGTCAATATTATGAACAGAAACGATATAACATAGGGGGCTGTAAAACTGACCTAATATTAGTGGCGCCAACTTTTAGCAGAATCGAAAGAAGTAACTAATTCAGGGACCGAATACTTATGTTTAATTAACGTAGAATGGAAATGTTAAAAACCCTATTATTTGTGTTTCAACTTACTTTTACTTGTTATTGTATCGTAGTTTAGTTTATTATTGAACAATTTTCCTTGCTCATACCGAAACAGAGTTGCACCGGAAGGCCAACCGAAATTTATCAACTCTTACCCACCAACCATTGTCTGCTTTGAAGTAACCCGAAAAAACATCAACCACCGAAACAATGCGTGAGTGTCCTGTGCATTTCGGTTCGTTGTTGCTGTTGCTGTTGTTTATATGCTCATATTCAACCTCTTTCATATCCTCATCAACCACCATATCCAACTAACCATTCGTAACAATGTGGGAAAGCGTATTTATTTCCGCGCACATGAGACCGACGTACCCGCATCCCGTGAACGCGGGAGTTATTAATATTTATAGTATTCATCCTTCTTGTCTCGACTGTGTTATCCTTCGACACGGTGATATTCCGTCCAGCGAAGTGATAACGATTCGCCGAATCGTTCGTTCCTGGGTCTCGCGACGACACGACGGATGGAACACGCCCCGCTCGCTCTCTCATCCGGGAGGGTGGAAACAATTGCAAGGGGAACGACGATGGTGTTGGTTTTGCTGTACGCCAGACTCTGCTTGCTTGCTACACTGACTCTGGTCGCCATGAGTGATCGCTTTAACATTCATAATTGAAACGAATGTTTTGTAACCAGCCATCCCTTCTCTTCATCGCACAGTTTCGCTCTCGCAAGTACTTTAACACACTGTGACATGATTCATGGGATGTCCTTTAAATGTATAATACTAGTAAGGGGAAGATATTGTGCCCGCATGGCTTTAATCTCCGATTCAAATCGCAAAATGATGCAGCTACTCCCCAATAATACCCTACTTATTACGCGATTTCTCGAGTAAGATATATAGATATATAACAACTAAAGGTTAAGATATGAGGGTATTGTAACTAAATATCACCCAATTGATTTGGTAATTCAGACGACATCGTTTGTTCTACTAATACATTTAATCCCGTTCCTGGAAACCACAGCCAACTGCTTCGTATTGACTTTTTTCAAATATAAAATATCCCAAAATAATCCTATAATACCCGGAACAGATCGCCGACAAACTACAACAACCTATTCAAATGCCTTTTAAAAGCAACATAAGCTTTATGAGTAATGTATAGACTTCAAAGGTAAAAGCGTAACAGAATTGCAAACCATTTTCCCACCCAAAAAAAAAAAGAAACGCAAATACATCACCAGGTATATCTCGATGAAAACAGCAAAAAAAAAGGATGAATAATGTCGATGATATTTTAACACCCAAGTGCAATATGCCTAGCACGGTCGCGCCACATTTATGGCGCAGTATATGAGTAATGACATTGTATTATCAATAAGTTGCAAGTGCCTTTGGGTGAAGCTCCAGTTCATTTCCGTTCACAACGTGTGTGTGTGTGTGTGAAAGGATCCCCACGCGAGTTCCAAACATTGTCACTGTCGGATGTCAGTAAATAACTTCACAGCTCGACCACAGGAGTTCCCCACCGAAACCGAAGGAAATTCTATTGAATCCAGCCGCGGCGGTGTTCGATTCTTCCTGACAAGACAACCGCGGCGGCGGCGACGGCGGCAATGATGACGCAAAAGCGAACGGAAGTGAGTCTAAATCAACTGAATTCAAACTCCGCCTCGAAGGTGATCAGAGAGTGTGGCTTACCTCCTTTGCCTTACTCTACTCTGCCTCACCTCACCCGGTGGCAATCTGTAAGCAGCTCTACTACTGCCCCGAAGAGTGCTGAGTTCGAGAGTTTGCTATTGATTCATTTAGGCTATTAATCAAACCTTGCGGCTCTGGGAAACTTTTGTGAAAATGTTCACCCAACCTCCTCCTTCTCCTCCTCCTCCTGCGGGAACGGGAAAGTCCGCGAAAGTCGTCTAAGGTCGATGGCACTTTCTTTTTGACATACACATTGCTTCCCGACCTTCATTAAAAGGAGCACCCGGAGCAGAAGCAGCAGCAGCAGCACCGCGGGATGTGGAGCCCAGGAGGACGAGAAATGAAAAACTCCCAACCACCACCACCACCACCACCGCCATCACGCGGATGGTATGGGGATTCGGTCCCGGAGAATGGACGTAGAAGGTAGGCAGGCAGAAGGCAGAGGGTGATGTAAGTACTGATGGTGATTGTGGCGTGAAAATCGACTTTTCACAAGTTTTATCTTTCACCTGTTTTCCGCATCCGGCGTTTAATTCAAATTACTTCGGCAAAACTTTTGCCGGCTATGTCAGCAGCAGCGGCGGTGGTGGCGGTGGCGGCGGCGGCGGCTCAGGGACACGCGGAACGGGGACTAGGCACTGGTAAAATCAGGTATTCCCACACTTCTTCTTCCATTCCCCGCCGGCCAAGGCCAGTGCAGGAACAGGAGCAGCAGGAAGCTCGTGTGCCTTTCGTGTGGCCGTAACGTCATCAACGATCCGCTTTCAGCTCATGTATTTATGATGGCAAAAAGTGTGCCGCGTACACGGCACGGCACGGCACGGCACGGCGCGGCGAGGAGCCCCCCGAGAAGCCCGAAAAGCCAACATTTTCCGGTGCCACACGAACACGATAATACGTCCAGGTGCCGAAGACAGTACCCCTGGGGGTATGCAAACCGCGCATCCGACTTGCGCGGCGTTGCGGGAATCCAGGCGCTGACTGGTGCGCGCTTCTTCTCGTGCAGAAGCCACGCAATACGCCTCGCGACAACCGAAAATCGTCGGTCGGAGGCGCACACGTAAGATCCAAGCGATTGTGGTGCGGCATGGTACGATGATGATGGTTCGAGCAGCAGCAGCAGCAGCACGGGAAGTAAATAAATTATCAACTTTGTATCGTGCCACCGTGAAAATGGCTCCGTCCTGTACCGTGGGCGCACGGCACGGAGAGAGAGAGAAGAGCTTACTTTACATCTCGCATGACACGCAACTGTCAGGACAGGACAGCTTGAATTGGCTACCAGAATAGAAGGTTCGCGTTCTCCAACAACAAATGGCCTCGTTCCTTTTGCTACCTTGACAAACACAAACAACGGACGACGACTGCTGAGGTGAAGGGGCGCAGATTCGAAGAATTCGTGTATGGAACTAAAATTTGTTTCCGCTAATATCAAGCGTGCTGACACTAGTTACAAAGAGATAACAACAACGGGACACAAGATCCGATGCCCGCTTTCAACGCTCATAAATAGAGCAGTTCAGCTACAGTTTGTTTCACAATCATCTCACGTAATATAACAGCGGCTTCCCCGGGAGGTGCGCGCGCGCGCACCCAAAGCCCTGGCGACAAAGAATCCAATTTCAAAGTTAAACTATGTTTCAGATCAAATTTACTACTACATTTAATGAAAACACTGCGCTCCAAATCTCATCACATCGCTTGTCACCAGAAAAACCATCAACGGTAACCACGGCAACGCCATGGAACCAATGCCAAGTCGTTGTGTAAGCATAAATCAAAAACCGAGGCACAAAATTACCATCACCCGGGAACGACAGTGCGGGCAACCACTTCCACTGGTGGGAACAACCCGCCAGTCACCAGTTCGTTCGGAGTGCACTCCCATTCCTTGCCATTCCCTTGCGATGCGTTTGCTTTGCTTAGGTAAATTTGCAATCTATTTGTACGAAGCCCCTCCCTACCCGTACCCCATAGAATGCGAATTTTAGCAACGCTTTTTGTGGCACTTTCTACGGTGCCACAGCACCACGCAGTGCCACTCTGGGCAAGTGGCGCATACATTGTGTCGTTTGCTAGTTGTTCTAGCACTTGACAGCTTGATAGTTCTGGAATGGAACGGATATATAGGTAGTTGGCGCAGATAGGGTTTAGATATACTGGCTGCTAGCACCGAGATGAAGTTTCTTTTTATCCTTCCTCTCTCCTGTCCTGGAACCGCACTTCACCACGTGACACTTCACTTAACTTCCGCGACACACAAAAGCTTTTGTAATATCCGCACGATACTCTCTAAATGGTCGAAATAATGTCAGATTTATGTAACAGAAAATACGCACCTACCTTTCATAGACACCTCGTGTTTCTCAAGTGCTTTAGAATTGCTTCATAACGATGATAGCATACTGCGATGGTAAAGTGTTTCGGTCCTCGGCATCTGCTTCCAGCGGATGTGCTGCCGAAAAGTGTCATGTGGGAAAGAGAGAAGGAGTGTGTTATTTTCGGAAAAGTTTTCGCCGACCAATCAATTCGCATAACTCTTCTTGCGCCGTGCTGGCGGTTGATAATATTGTCTTTGCGCCTGTCGTCGTCGTCGTCGGCGTCGCTGTCGTCGTCGTCGTCGGCGTCGCTGTCGTCGTTCCCCCGTTCATGCACGACGATGAACTTCATCTTAGCATTTTAGAAGTAGTTAAACTTTTACATCGACCGAACCGCGAACAACCAACCGAGTCCCTACCAAAATGTTGCGCTGCGTACACCATGTGCTGTTGCTGCTGTATCCTTGGCGTTACATGTGTTTCGTCATGTGCCCCAAAGTATAGGAAGTAAATTGTACGCGTGCTGAAATTAATAAAACCGGCAAAACTTTTCTCGCTCTGCCGCGTCGCCGCCCGATGGAAGGATGGTTTGATTCCACGATAGAATTCCACCTCTGGGCCCAAACGCGACGCGGTAACAATATTGCACCGAACAAACCGAACGCGCCATGTTGCTGCCGTGCCGTGTGATGGAGAAAGGTTGCCAAGAAGGCTAATGACTACATGGTGTGGATGGAGGAGGTATCCTAACCGGTAGGCGAAAAGCTCGCAAACATGTCCCCATACTACCCTGACTGACAATTCGAACGATAGGCAGCTAGGGATAGGGCGAGACTAACAGCGAGCGAGAGCGGTTGGCCATACTTTGTCGCCATATTAACCTTTGATAAAATTTTAATCCTAAATGCGAGTTTTCTAAATTAAATCCTGCTCCGAAACCCGGAACGGAACCGATGCAGCACATGGAGCAAAGCAAAAGGGCCAGCAACAGGCCACCGGCATCGGGGACAACGACGCAGAAAGCCTCCTCCACAGAACCCAGACGTCAACCAGAATATGCCAGGGAAAGGAGCCGAATTCCGGAGTTCCGTTTAAGTGCTAGGGTGAGGGGAGGTACGAATACGTGTAGTAAAGGCCTTGGTCTCGCCAAAGGTATCACTGCAATCGTCGTTAGCATAAGTACAATGTTTTTGCACACCGTGAACACACCGTGGTCAGAGAGAGAGAGAGAGCGAGAGATACAAAAAATCAATAATCCGGTTATGCGACACCATTTCCTGCCCATGGCATTCCCATGCAAATTGGCGTATGGAAATTGGTATACAAATTAGTTTCAACTTTCGTTAATTTCACGCCTCGCCGCTGTGCTCAGCAGCGATCAACGACCGAGAGAGAGAGAGAGAGAGAGAGAGCGCCGCGGAGAAGCGGATTTTCCGGTCCGTTTTTTTGTTGGCTGTTTTGGTTTCGGTTCTCTTGCGCTCAAATAGGTTAACTTTATGTTTTTCAAAAAGGACCAAATCACCGACATTCCGAAAAAGGGAATGCGCGGAACATACCGAAGGTAAAAGATCTTTGCCACAGCTAGTTCTCGTTAGGTTCCGGGGGACCCCAGGAATCACGAATCGGAACTGGTACACACCGGAAATGGTTTAAGCAGATTCAGCCGTCCACAAAGTTGATGATGCATTTAATAGCTTCGTCCCACCACCGGCCTGCTATTGCCGTTGCCATGGTATCATCTTCATTCTTCTTTCTTCTTGCCTTGCTAAGCGGCGATTGTAATGTTTGTAATGCCGAATAGTGACAGTGCCCCGTTCTAGTGCTCGTATCCTTTCCAATTTCAAACCATTCTAAACCAGCGCGTAAGTGTAAAGCGTCCTGCAAAATTAGCGCTACACGGAAGAGTGGTTGGTTTGTAAATGTAAATTAGCTCGAAACAAATCGGACGAGATACTCACGAAATTCGTTTCGTTGTTTTTATCTGCTACACGTTACTTTCCGTTGTTGTTGTTTTGTTTTTTTTGGCTTCTTCAACAATTTCATCATCAACGAACCGGAAGAGATTTAGGTGCGCGCAGCCTCTGGCCGTGGCCATGGCCGAGGCGCCAGAGATATCTCGCCTAGCTCGTGGCCGCCGGTACCTTTCTCGGAAGTGGCGGTGGTTTGCATGCAAATGTTGTGCCCTTTCTCGAGGTATCCCATCGCTAAGGGCACAGGATAAGTAACACCGTGACACTTTTTAGGAAAGAAACAAATTGAAACAAATAATCATTTACGTCGCGTTCCCCGCTTAGCGAAATCCGCCCGCCGCATCCGCCTTAACCGAAGATGAAGCGATCGTTTATGCAAAACAGCGTGTTGTTTGTACATTTAACGCGAAATACATAAATCCTATTAGCCGGCGTTAGAATCACCCGGAGAACCGTTTTGATCAATGCAGATGACACACTTTCGTACCTTTATCCCAGCTTAACACGTCTTATTTCGACCTAGGGACATCGCTTTTTTGAATGAATAGTCCAAATCTCATTGGAGGGTTTGTTTTGCTTTGGAGCATTAGAAAATGTACATTTCCACGAATGGCATGAATTTTCATGGATACTAGAGTAGAACTGTTAGAAAGTTAAACAAAAGTGTTAAGTTACTTTTTTTCCTTTCCGAATTATTCGATATAAACATTCTGGATAAACGTTCTTCACTATTTTTCAAAAGTTAAAGACGCATTCCTTGTAACATGTTGATATTAGTTGCTAATGTATAACATTTCAGAATACTCTTGTTCATAAAAATTAATAACTTTATATAAAAAAAAAACCTACCAAACGCAGAAAAACCATTGTTAATTTTCAATATATTCTGGCACATTCCGCTAAAATTCCCGCCCTTAATTCCCGACCCAATATCTGCCACATAAAATCCCGTGGTAGCATCGTACTCACACGATGGCGGTCAGGTTTGCTTCGTATCAAACAATTTGCGAATGCTTCCGTAATCGTAGGAACGGGCGTCAAAAGAAAACCCAATTATCTTAAGCGCAAAACGTGAAAACGTCCTCCTCCTCCTCCTCCTTGAACCTCGCTACAGGAAAACTGCACAAGACACAAGGGATGTTTGTAGCAGTTAAACGTTCGGCAGGGGAGCGGCGCACCAGGGCTCGGGACATGGCGGAATGCGTTGAACCGTTCCTCCGGAACCTCATCTCTTCCCCTCGGTGGCGGCGTAAAGTCGGTTAATCGACGAATAGCGTGAACTACGCCGCTGTCATCGGGAAAATCCCTGCAGGGAAGTGAAAATAAAAATTGGCTACAAACCGCGTCTTACCGCACCGCATCTTCCACCAACCGAGCATAACAAGCGGAAGCGACGAAGAAAGCAACACGGACCACTTTCACGGCACCGAACCGAACTGAACCGAACCGGGCCCTCGCCCCCTCCAAGTAACTTAAAATGCGTTCAAATACAATTACGTTCAACCATTCACCAAAGCGAACAGATCAGCGAAAATGAAATAAAAATCATCCCCTTAATAATCGCATTACGGCTCCCGAAATCCCGTCAACTGCCGGATACGAAAGCGCACTCTCGCACTCGCTCTGGTCGCCTACTCTGGTTCTTGCTGCAAGGTAGGACCACATACACGCTGGTCCTGTGCCGTGAAATTGTTCCTAGAAGCTGCGACGGCAGTTCATTGTACAGCCGAGCCTACAGTGAGTCTCAAATCTTAAGCAACAATTTAGTAAAACCTCTGCTGTGGAAGAAATGAATTATAAAAAGTGTTAATGCGCATATGCCAAACGGCACCAAAGCCGAATTTGAAATCAAAGGAATCATGTTTTGCAAACGATAAAAGTCCTTTTCTACAAATCAACAAACAAACCACCTGAAGGAGGAGCTACACCATGCTACGGATTCCGCACACAGTGAACCCGCTTAATGCGGCCTGTTCTCCGGTGTTGCTGCTCGTATCCTGATGCTCCCTAGTGGGGCACGTAAATCGTTCTAATATGCGCTTCGGGAGCCACAGAAAAATGGCACAATTTCCCCCAAATTGCCAAAATTACGTTGGACCACGAGCGCGTCCTGTCGTGTGCGCCGCCTTCGCTTCATTTGCTGTTACATTTTTACCGTGCACGTTCAAACTTTCTGGCCTTACAACAGGTCGTTTAGCGGGTGGTATTATGCTTGATTATATGGTCTATTCCCCAAGGTGTTTGTGTCAGTGGCAAGCTATGCGTACGTAAAGCGGACCGGAGCATTGGGCTACTACTCATGGGACAGGTTACGGGGGACGGGACGACCGTAAGGCAACTTTGGCCTGTAATAACTTTGGAACAGCCACTGAACACCACCGGTGGCCGATTCCATCTATCTGGCATGATTTTTACATGCTATGTAATTCGAATCGCGATAGCTATAGCTGAGAACGGACCAGCTCGTGTGGTGGTTCGGTGGAAGAAAGAAACAAATACGCAAATCCTCCCACTGGATACCGATCGCCCCGAGCCGAAGGAAAGCCAATAAAATTAGGGATAAACCACAGACCACCGACCACCTGCCCGTTACCCTTTTGTGCACAGTGAACGATGTCAAGAACGAGGAAGAGCGTCATAATAGCAGTTAGCTGTGGGTACGACGAATTGAAGGTGGATGCTAACAGAACCAACCTGAAAGGATATGGTTTGTTGTATGGCCTTAGCCCCTCCTGAGGCGTCTCCTGAGATTTCTCCTGGAAAGCCAAGGGTTTTACCGCTGGAAAGAAGTTTCATTCGTCCCCAATCCCATCACCGAACGACATCACCGCGGCCCGTAGCTACGAAGGGAACGGCACTTTAAATCCTTTTTTTTCACCGAATCCCTGATTGCCCGAGGATATTATCCTAGGCATACACCGGGCCCCGCAGAGAGCGGAGCGGACGAACATGTCGCCGATTGTCGAACATCGTGAACGGGGCTATGTTAATGCCGGTGCTGTTGCTGCTGCTGCTGCTGCTTGGGGTCACGAATTCACGCAACCGGGCATTATGTGTATCAGAATTCCCAGTCCCCAAAGGAGGCCATGACGTAGGCATTTTTTTCCGTACGCTGGTGATGGAAACGGCGATAGGCTGCATAATGGTGGACGATGTGGTGGTCCCTACATTCCGTTTCATAGCTTATTCAAAAATACCCGTAAAGATTTGGCCGACTCCGGGGAGAAAGGATAGAGCATTCGGTGAAAAGGATTTTTGCTTATTTAAGTCGTTAAGCTTGATTGTTGTACAGCTCACATCTTTTGCCCTTTGATGTTTGGTGTAGTAAAGCAATTCGGTAGCATTACTTAAACCCATGCTACACCTAACATTCCTGCTACGGGAATGCTCAGCAGGCTGCTACTATGGCATTTGTAACATGCCACAAACCATTAAAATTAAATATCCACACACATGACAAGTTCCATATCATCTTAAAATGTTAAATGCCTTTGAACCTGCTGTGCAATTTTCTGCTGCTGTGCAGGTTTGTAAATTATTTAAATATTCAATTCCCCCCAAAACAGGTACATTTTAGACCCACTCCATGGACTATGCAACGCAGTTTTCCTAATCGACTGTCAATAACTCGCGATTTATGATGCAAATTAAATGTTGCTACCGCAAGGCATTCCGTTATCAAGGACCCCCTCAACGGTCTAGAGTTTGGACAACAGCTTCACAGCATGGCTGGCTGACAATTTGATCAAATTAGTGCCGATAAATTGGGTTTCCAATTATTGGTCTATATCCTATTGTCACCCTAATCGCGGTCATGGTGGTGAGCGAGATTCTCGCCAGCATGAAAAACGAAATTTTCCAGATTGATAAGACGGAGGGAATAACTTTTCCCTTGGGAGGAGTAGGTTTGAGGGAATTGAAAAGGTGGTGTGTGGTCTTATTGTTAGATTACTTATAACTTTTGCCTAAGGCTTGAGAAGTGCTTATAATAAGAAAGAAGTCAGCACT
>NC_064875.1:38143438-38173438 GCF_943734745.1 Anopheles darlingi | reverse complement strand
CATGACGCAAAGGTAGCCAATTTTCTTTTGATATCCACTGTCAATCAATCGGCACCAGCGGCAATCGTTCCGCCGTGGCGGTGAAGTTCATGATTGACGACGACATTCCGTGACGAGTGTAGCGACACCAGCCTCCCTGGATCTATGTAAAGCTCGTGGGTAGCTCAAGAAGAACATCGAGTAGAACAGTGGCACATCAAGAATGAAAATCACGGCTGTGTCTCTTCTCCTCTTCCCCCACAACAGCGAATGTGGTCCACCGAAAGAAGAATCAAAAACATGAACGACGAATGGTCGAAACATTGGAAACAAACTAAATCTATTCCCCAGATACTTGGGAATCATTTCCCAGCGACCCCGACCCGCTAAGACACATACATCCACATGCTGTCCCCTGCTGTGGGCAACGTTTGCCGTTACGCGAGGAGTCAGGTGACTGATTTTCGCAACACGTGAGGTTCAAATTTGTCGTCAGCACGAGCGCCGTGTCCGGGAGGAATGGCATCATGAGTATTTTTGCCCCTGGAAATTGAGTTTGAAGTTGAACATGTGTGCACGCTTGTCGAATGCTTGATTGCTATTTGGTGCCACGGTTCTTGCTCAGAAATGGCCGACTGGCGCAATTGGCATTCGTCGTCGAGTCGAGCTACCCAGCATCAGTAGCATCGTCCATACCGAATGCATAAAAAGAAGAGAAGAAATGACAAATCGGAGGGCAACAGCAGTAGTAGCAGTACGAATTACGTGCGAGATCACTGAGCTGGAACAACATATGCGATTTCGATAATGCAAATAAACGTGCAGGGAATAAACACTTGCTGCATGCTTTGCGTGCCAGGATACCAGGGAAGGACGTGCAACGTGGTGTCCTTGGACCTTGCAAAGGGATTGTTCCGTTCCATGTTACACCTAGTAAGCTATGATACAAAACCCAGCACCAAAAATATCCGTTGCATTGTCATGGAACCTAAAAACAAGGCTACTCCGATTACAGAAATATTGCGCATTTTCAAAACATCATTCATACCGTGCACCAAATACGGGCAAAATTTATCATTGGTCCATTTGTCCGATCAATCTAAGATCCTCTTCGATTTCCGCTTTGCTCAGCAACGTTGTCACCTTCGCCATCTGACGATTCACAATGGCATTGCCCTGATGAGCAGGATAGAATAAACGCAAATTGCTGCGAAGTTCCCGGTGATTGTTCGTCGCCTCCTCCTGATGTTGATCATGCTGACAAATCCGGCTGAGTTGGTATTCTCGAAAGATCAACTTCTTCTGATGTTCCAGATCGAAAATCATTTTCTGTTGCAGCGCGTACGCCTGTCGCTCAAAG
The DNA here is from genome assembly GCF_943734745.1 of Anopheles darlingi. Classification (NCBI taxonomy): domain Eukaryota; kingdom Metazoa; phylum Arthropoda; class Insecta; order Diptera; family Culicidae; genus Anopheles; species Anopheles darlingi. Next base: position 38,172,099 of record NC_064875.1, on the reverse strand, counting down.
TCGTTCGTAGCGGCAAGTATCTCCTTTTTGTAATCCCTCTGGACGGCCATAAGCTGTTCCGTGGTGTGGTTCTTCAGCTCCACGAGGGTTTCATTCAACTCTTTGCGCAGCTGTTGCTCCCGTTGGATGTACACGGCATGCGTTCCGGTTTCTAGTTGTTCAAGTTCTTTAATCAATTTCTCCTTCTTCGCCTTATAATCGTCAAGCGATTCCCTTCCTAACCAAAAATGCTCATAATGTACTTCTTACAACTACGAAAGATCATAAACATTACCTGGGTTTCCCTGATTCTCCATCGTTCCGTAGTGTTCTCCGGGATTACCAAGAGTACCGACGATTTCCCAATATTTTTATAAGTAATTAAAACGAAACTACACAAGGTTTTCAGTCACAGTCACACGCGGTTTCCAAGATCGAGGCACATTTTCCAAATTCTGGGAAACAAAATTCGGCGCCATCGCTCACGGTAGATGACTTGCAAGATCGAGCCTGGATTCAAATTTGAAGCCAGCTTAAAATAATTATTGAGACGGCCACCGCTAGATGGCGCGAAGGTAGTAAAAAGGAAATGATGTTTTTTAAGTAAATTTTGTACTGCCGTTTTACAAGTTTCTCTAAATGATTTACTTTTCATAAGTTATATATACTAGCAAAGCATTTGTATACAAATGCTATTTGTATGTATAATATTTGATTAAAGTACTGTTTCTTAGACAATATCCATATGGAGCGCCTGAATAGAGGATGGGTTGGTTAAGTATCCCGGTGTTGAACAAGAGATTCATCAAGCGGTGTTTGAGGTAAAACATTTAATGAGACCATGCTATGCAATGGCCATTCAGATTTCGTCGAAAATGATCAGGTCAGTTAGACTGAGTGGAATAATGTGGTATGGAAGACATGCAAATTCCTTTGCAACATCCAACGGACTGCGCCTGGTTTGGATGCTCTTGGACATAAGCTAGAAACATTTTTAGCCGACTCTGAAGTCTGAAGACCCCCGGAACATATTCCAGAGAATCGGCAAAAGACTAGAGCATGCCTTAAGCAACCGGTGAAGACCACCTCATTGTAACGAAAATGCTAAATAAATGATGGCTTCATCGACGACGCGTAAAGCTATTCAGCCCTTGCGGATAAAGGGTGTGCAATAATATTGATTTGATTAGGTTTACCATGTATGACAAAGTTGCTTCGCTATGTTCTCTTTGTATACACAAAAACCCCCGAAACGTGCATCCTTATTTAACATCATCATCGTATATCAGATGAGCATTTCTCCAATGCGCTTGTGACATTTCCTGCGAACGCTCCAGCGTCGGAATCGATTCCATGCCTTCCCAATGATTCTTCTTCCGGAATACATTTCACTTTCACCAGGGGTAAACCAGCTTCCCGACTCATCAACTCGCCACCACCAGTCAAATCACCTGGCAACCGGCACGAATAGTTTCCAGTAAATAAATTCTGCTTGCGTGCACCACAGCAACGCGATCTCATGCACGTCGCCTACTAAGCGCCGAGCATAAGTGGAGGGGAAAAAATCAATCAAACTGTCATTCGCCTAATGAGCTGAAATAAATCATTTGCTATTCGCATGCATCTTTTCGTTCACATCTCTCGGCTAGAAGGAAGTAACAGAGCTTCCTTCCAATCGTTTCACCTTGTCCCATCTACCCGCACGATTTTGGTGCTGGTCGATCGATCTTGCCACAAGCAAGCATCAGCATCGACCCATCTTACTACTCACGCACATGCCACACACAAAACCGAACCGAACCGATGGTTAACTTACATGGCTGACTGATTCACTCACCCACTTACTCGTTCGCTTATTTGCCGTAGTGTCACTCGCACCTTCCATATTATACGCGCGCCAACCCTCGGTGTTCTACCGCCGGTGTCGTTGGGTTGGGTCGAGTAGCATAAGGAGCGCACGAAAGTTTGGAAGTGATTTTCCCATCTTTCAATTTGACAGATTTTCCTCCTCGTAGGAACGCTTAACATGCTCCCATCGGTCCCATCTCTAGTACTCAATCTTACGGTCCCCTCAATCTTCTGGTGCGTACGTGCGACAGAGTGATAGAGAGCTAGAAGAGAAAATAAGAGAGAGAGAGAGAGAGAAAGAATGTGAATAGTAAAACAACGAGGGTGTAGCGCCATTGTAGGGACCTGTTACTTGGCGCTTGAGTCAAGTCCAAGATAATAAGCCACCACAAAGATGACCAACCTGGCCATTGCGAGTCATCCTAGGACACTACCGGGATAGTGTTTGTAATGGTGACGCTTCAGAATATACCATAGATTATATTCTGATGCTCCGAGTTTTCGTAGAGCTACATTCTTGTAGCAAGTAATTGACATTTTGGACAGTGACGGTGGAGAATGCCATTATTTCTTGTCTCCATTTTTGGTGTTGTAATGGAACAGAGTTGGTCCAAGAATTATCCCCAGAATCGGTTATTCTGCAAGCTTGTTGGCAAGTTTGTTGTGGCAATTCCATTGGTATGCCAATCACCTCGAGTGGTAGTAGCGCGTTCAAAGTGTCATCATAGATTTAGGTACTACTAATCGGTGCAATACAAAGTTGCCGCTTCAAAAGCTGGTTATGCTGGTTAGTCCTGGCACTTCCGGGGGCCAAAATGCGCAATCAGCGCCACCCTGCTACCCAACAGATTCCTACCATCCGACCAATGAAGCAACATAGTACCGTGTAAACCGGGATCCGCATACTTTGTTCTGGCCACAGCCACGGACGGAGCACCAATCTGTCACAGTCAGCGTAACGTCCGCATGGTCGTCCGCAGTGTCCGACATGTGGCCCGAGCGAACGGTTACCGCTTTGGTCGGACGGACAGCGCGCTGCTAAAGCGACGAACAGATTTGCATAATTCAACCCAAAACCGACGTTTTCCAACGGGCCACGCCACGCCATTGCGTTCCTTCCTTCCCGTTCGACATCCGCATCCGGCTGAAGGGTTGAGTTTAGCGAGCGCAACCCGCCGCTTCAAACAGTAATTATTTTCCAATTAGGATCTCAATGAAGTTCTGTGGTAAAGCACCGCACTCAGTTGATCACTCGGTACCCTTTTTTTTTTAATTTCAAAATTATGTCCATGTCCCGAAAAGGGTTCTTTTTTTAGAAATTGTGGTTCATTTGTCGGTCGGTTAAGAGTTGAGAGAGTAAAGCATTCTATTTTCATTTGCAATTCTTTAAAGTCAGAATATTAAAGCGCGATCTGCATCGAAAATGATTTACCAACAACGGGATGGTACACAGCGAGAGATTACATACAGTAGAATATTGTAAAGCGAGGATGTGCCGAAGTAGTAACGATGTGATATCAAAGCAGAGAAAGCTTCATTAAAACGATCAAATCATTGCTTCTTCCATTGTACGAACCACCATACTTCTTCGATCCCTTCGACATCGAACAGAGTCTTATTACATTTTCAAACAGTCAGTCTCATTCCCCTGCAGCTAGCTTTCATTGTTGCGATTGCATGCGTGCAATGCATGATAAAACCCATACTGCAGGACGACACAAACCTCTTTGATCTAACCAGGAGCAGCAGCAGCAATAGCACCTGCACCACCTTCGGCGAAGAACCTTCCTGGGCGAATTCAAATTAATATGCCGATGACACGCTTCCTCCTGTAATCTCACGGCATTCACACTGAATACGTTTATCCTTCTAGCGACGAGTGCCCTAGCCCCGTAGGCAATAGCGAACATTCCAAAGCGCGTAATCTAATCTCTGATCTGTTTGAACGCTTTTAATCGATTGAAATCTCCATTTCGCTCTCTCACTCTCCTTCGCAGAAGGCCTTCGGGGGCCGGGCCTTGAAGAGAACCAAATGCCAATCTAGGCAAGATTCTACCTTCCGATGGTTTCGCTTCGCTATCTGTTCTTGTAACGGTTGCGTAGGATGCTTTCGAGGTACAGACTTCAGGATCATCGTCTAACAGTATCGGAGCGGCGTTGTGTCCGCTGTTTTGCATTCGTAGCAGCCTACCGAACGAGCTGCTTACGACGAGGATGTCCTACCTTGGCTCATCATCTGCTATAACACACTGGTAGTCTCCATCCGTGCTCGAGTGGCAAAGGCACGGATTTGAATTCCGCTTCGTTTGCTTCCCACTTTCTACTCTATCCTGGTGCCTGGTGCCGCCACCAGGCAGGCAGAGTTTTCCATTTTGACAGGCCAATAAACAACCGAAGCTTACGGTGGCCACACCACCGTGTCATAGTGTCATATTTTTCCGAAAAAAACCCCCAAAGCCCTTTTCCAAGTTTGTCGATTCTCGCTTGCATCTAACCGAAACCTATTCCGCTTCTAGTCGACATGTCCCCGCGGGAACCGACACACAAACACACATGTGCACACACATGCATACATTGGAAAACGAATGGGATTTTCCGTTCGCGCTCATCCAGGGTTCGAGGTTCCCCGGCATTGAACGCATCTAACCACGACTCTACGGAAGTGCCTGCCTCTGAGTCGGATCTAAGGAGCCGATGCATCTCGGTCGCTGTGGATACCAAATCGAAACGTTTGGTTTTGCATCCGCTCGGGTTCCGCTTCCACGCCAGAGAGAGGTTCATCGAAATCGCCGATCCCCGATAGGGGTATTGGAAATTTAATAAAGAAAATATGGAGCTTAACCCCGGTAGCGAAGCACCGGAGGGCGTAGCGGCACCAACTCCGAAGTCCAACCACCACCATTTCCGAGTGGCTGGATTTATGCTGGATTAAAGAAGTTTTCCTTCTGCCAATCTCGTTTTTCTCCGATACCGAGCCGCTCTCTCTCTCTCTCTCTCTCTCTCTCTCTCTCTCTCTCTCTCTCTCTCTCTCTCTCTCTCTCTGTGCTCCCTGATTTTCTCTTTTATTCACAGTCGTAGCCAGAGCTGGGTTATGCCCCCGAGGGTCCGAGGTTCCATTTCCGCATCCGTTTTCTGATTTTATCCTCAGAGCAGCAGCACAGCAGGAAGCCGAGACCGTTGGCTTTGGTGAGACCGTGTACAAGCAGGATCAGGGTTACGGCTACGGGAGTATCCAAACACACGGTGCATCCCGCAATGTACCTTGGCGCTGCTGTAGTATGTGCCTTTTTATGCTTACTTGACTTTTAAAAAGTAAGTTAAGCGGAATGGAAACAGATAGTGATACCTTTTTCGCCTAGTGCCCAACCTCCTCGGTTCAACATCGCACATCACCTCCTGCAGAGTGTGTGTCCCTGGGCAGATAAATAGCATGATATAGCTGGAATGGGAGGGAACGAAAGCGAAGAAGCTATCGAGAAAGAGAGAGTGCACGTATAATAGTTATAATCTCTTCAGCCTGCAAACAAGCGCTACACACGCAGAGCTGCGGCTACAGCAACACTTCTGGCTTCTCGGAGGAACGCACGATGTCATCGAGGAGCGTCGTATCCCTACTACGACGGGGGGATATATAGAGGTAAGCCGGGACGGACGGGTCGTCCAGTTCTGCATCGCATCATCCTGGAAAAGCCGGAAAGTTAACAACCGGAGAGCGAAGCGAAGGTTGATACCGGGGTACGAAGGGGTTTTGCTGCTGCTGCTGCTGCTTCAGGTCGATACTGTCACTATCTTCATGCTCATAAACGAAATGGGAAGCAAAAATAGGTAAAGAAAACCCCTCCTGCCGGATGGACTAGCTTCTATCATGCTTTCATCTATCTGCTGCGCACTCCGCACACAACTTTCCCAGAAGGTAGGAGGCAGCATCACGCTTCAAAGCCCTTCTGTTTATCAAAACAACCTGCTCTGGCAGCATCTACACTAAATGGCGACAGGAAACGGCGTCAGGTCGCATCATAAATGGATGAAGAGAAAAGCTATCGAGCTAGGTGTCTTGGCGGACGCCTGTTCGCCTGTTCGACATTCGCCAAGCCGAATGGTGAGGGTTCCGTGCATTCCTATACACATAAAAAACAAAGAGAAAAATTGGTTAGAAAAATGGTATGATAAAATGTTGTAAATTGGTAAAATAAGTGAAATCATTTGTTCTTTTTCTACTTACAATCGTCTTGTCACCAGCACCTCTCTATTCTAGTACTTGTCTTTACGGTCAGCATAAGTCACCGTTTTTCGCATCGAAAATGTTCCTATCTGCTTCATATGCTACCAAACTAACGTGTAGAATCTAATAAACGATCCTTCCGTAAGGATGCTAACGGTTTTTTGGATTTTTTCCCCACTAAGCTTCCCTAAAAACCACCGATAACCCAGGATCTTGGAGACGATCTGCTGTGCCCCCCGCCGCTGTTGGTGCTGTATTTATTTTCATATTTACTCACTCGCTTTAGTGGTCTTCCTTGGAGCAGCATGATGCTTTCGCCAATTATTTCAGCAAAACTTTATCCTATACATGCTGTCCTTCCACCACAGTCGACCGAACCATGTTCTGGACCACCTCACTGCCGCTGGACACAGTGCAGTGCAGCAACATGGAAAACATTGTCCGGAAACCCTGAAACCGAGGTTTAGCTTCTTAATATGGACATGGCACTCGCTGAGTAGCCCCCGGGAGGTCATGCTTCTGCTGCTGCTGTAGCAATCCGAGCGGAGAAAATGTTGTTACTTTTCCCCTTAACGAACGTGATTCAAGTCACTTGTCCGGGTGTGCTTGCTAGAATTGCTGGCGAGAACTGGCAACCAAAACACCGGCCACAGTACAAAAGTAAAGTTTTGTCTTACGGTTATGGGTTCTGAGTCTAGCAAAAGATACCGAGCTGGTTTTCATATTTTAAATTTGGTACTCCAGTACATAGCGAACATGTCGTTTCAAAAACCTGATAAGACCGATTTATACTCGTATAGAATGTTAATACTAAGTTGTGATGCCAAGTGTCTTAAAAAAAACTTCACTAGGACATAAAAACATACTTTACTTCAAAAATGTATGCGGAAACCAGTTGTCTTGTTGTGGCATTAGATATCTACGATACTAAGAAAGTGGGAAACTTATTGCGGAACGATTACAGAGCATGCAAGCTTTTAATGAACCCCAAGAGATCTTGCATGGATGTAAAACTTAAGCAAGAATTTGGTTTTGAGTCTGAGAAGATCGTTCATTGCTAGAATGGTAGTATTGAAGCAGCAACACACGCGCAATATTTGCAACTGGTCAATATTCTAGGCTATTTGGATGTATTTGGCGTATTCATGGTCTGCATAATATTTCCAAGTTTCTGAAAATATGTTGAACAGATCAAAGTAAGCTTGAAGATTAACCAATAATATTGTGCGCCTGTAGCGTGCTATGTAGATTGTGTTTCTAATCAATCTCTTTCTTAAACTCGGTGTAGTTCTCGTTCGTATTTATCACAACTTTACAGAGCAAAAGCAGTTCTCGTTCGAGCACTGATTTTTATTTTTTAAATATTAAAATTCGCTTTAAAACCCTCTCCAGCACCCGATTGTCGTACGTGGTGCCAACTATATTCGCCACTGAACGGCAGTTTCCTTTTGACTTCAATGTTTCAAAATGTCAATTAACTACAATTATTCCGAATTGAAATAATAGAATGCAAATTATACAAAAATATATTTTCCTAGGACGCGCACTGGTTCATGTTTTATGCAAATTTGTTTAATTGTTTCTGGTGCACATGGATTGTCACGTTACGGGAAGTGCTGCGGGTCTCTGCTGTGTGTGCCAATACCACCATCAGCACCATCAGCACCACTAGCGAAGGAGTTGCAGAATGTGGGAAAAGCATAATGCACACGCAACAAGGGTAAGGGATTGTGAAAAAGAGCGGGTTGGGGGAATGGAAAGGGATAGGTCGGGAGGATAAATTATGAGAGCAGAGGACAGAGACCGTACGTTAACAGCGACCTAAAGGGAGGAGATGAAACAGAATAAACCAAACCAATGTAACGGAACTGGCAGAGTTACAAAATGGATCCGAGGGGTAGGGGGGGGGGGGGAGGGTTGTTGAACAAAATTTCCACAAAAAAAAAGAAATATTCTACGTAAAATACATTCCAACAAATGCATCACGGCAAACCGCAGCAGGTCCAACAGTGACCGAGCATGGCGTAAATGGATTGGGGGGGGGGGGGGGGCGAAGCTCCTGCAGTTGGTACGAATTTTATGAATTTACTTACACACTGCTGCACCTGCGGTGAATAATGAACTCTGTTGCCACTCGCTGGTTCCACCCTCTGCAGGTTCCACTCTCTGTTTGTAACACACAATTTTGCAATTGCTACAAACTTGCATTTTGGCATGAGATATTTTCAATGGTTTGTTGCAACATTTCCCCATCTCAACCATCAGTGTATGTACGGGGTGGGTGTCCGCCCACATCCGCCTTTGATTGGGATAAATAGTGTCGCAGGTGGGGTAATGTTTTTGATGATACAAATGAGTTGATGTTACATAAGTATACCAACCACGTGCATTGCAATGTTACCATTTTCAAAATGTCCTATCTGCATTTCAAAGCAATAAACTCCCATGTTTGTGCACCGTCTGCGCGCTAGTAGGCGATGCAACGAAGAATGCTGAATATTCAAACAAAGTAATACAATATGCCTGCAGGGACTTTATTTGCCTTTCACAAAACTACACCGAGGCACCATATATTAACTAGAAGGTTGCCTCACATCCGTAAGCATTTCGGAGCGCAGTCGGAAGTAACGCTTAATTGCAATCTCCGTAGGTAAACACATAGCACTGTCACTCCTGTTTTCATTTCCTCAATTTCTTGCCGCTAGGCATCTTGCATATCTTTCTACACCAGCATCTATAATACCACACGAAAACTGCCACCGGCATTGGTGTTGGATGATGCTTCTTAACATGAACGCATATCGCCGCGCTAATTGAATTGAAATCCGGAATAAATTATTCGCGAATAAGCACTTTATTTAATGACTGCAACTATGTTTACCCGCTCGTATGTAAATGAGCTGAGAAAGCATTTGCGAGATAGCCCTTGTCGTAAGCTAATGAAAATAACCGAAGCTCATTCACATGTGCATCGTCCTCCGTTTGCGCAGGACTTGCTGCACTCCCACGATTGTTTTGGCGTTAGGGATTTGGCGCTGGATGGATTAACCATACCAGCAGGACATAGAAACTAGTTGATGTTCTTTTGTGTGGATAAACACTGGAACAAATGGAAACACTGGAACAAACACTGGAACACTGGAAATGGGGAAAGAAACAGGGATACACTGCACAAAACAAATTAGTATAATAATCGACTAATGCTGAGCTAACTCTTCCACTATTTCTCATTTTTAAACTCATCGCTTTGGCACTTGCACCTTTACAAGAGTTGTTCCGTTGGTATATCGAAAATTATTGGCAGTGCCAGGGACCTTTAAAAATAGCACAAAGGAACATCATTAAACCAACGTTTTGAAAGTCGGTGTCCATCGAAGCGTATAACTACTTATTGTTTTTTAATAATTTTTAAAAATATACTTTTTAATAAAACTAACCTAAAAACTATACTAAAAACTAATCATCTACAAAATAAAATTGATATACACATCTCAACTGATCGAGTACTTTAGTCACTACAAAAGGCGCATTTCCCAAAACCCCGGGTTAAGTACCATTTCTTAATTTTCTTATATATTTTTATCTAAGGATAAATTAATAAAAAGCCAAAGTATTTCGAGAATTTTATTTTATATAAAAAAAGGACAAAATCTAATGAGCTGCCTGTGGTAATATTGGAACGGCTTGGAACTTATAAAATTTTGTGAAACGGTTATGTTACAAATTTAGGCATGCATCTTAAAAAACGATAAAAAACGTTAAAATTTACATTTTTCAAATATACTATATTGAAGCCAAGTAAAAATTGACCAGGGTGCTGTACAGGGATCTAGACAGGTCCTATTGAATAACTTCGTCATTTTTCATACGATTTGTACAAATCTGCTAGATAATGAAACGTCAGTCCATGCCAGTTTACGCCATTAATCGATTTACGTAAAAACATACATTGTATGTACATTGTATTGTAGTACGTTGAAAAAAATCGTTGAACTATGAAAACCGTGCGTACCTCTATGCGTGGCCGCTTCGTTCGCGGGATTTGACGGCGCCGTACTTTTTTTCTGTGAGGCAGAACGCTATATGCCAGAAAACCGAGGGCTATTGAATAACTAAAAGCTAATATCAGTGTAGAAATTGCTACTATTAAACAACAAATGTTATCAAATACAATGGAAAATGCTCGTTTTTTGTGTGTCGAATGGAGGCGGTCATTTGATCGACATTGTATTCTGAGTGATTTTTCAATAAATGACATTGATTAACCTAAAGAAATCGGTTCATTTTCCAAAATTAGCTGAAAACTGGCGGAGTTATTGAACATTTAAATAGGTACTATCTAGATGACGCACCCTGTAGTTACTTACGTTCGTAGTAATATTAAGTAGCCAGTAACCAGTTTAGTTTCTTAAATTTTAATTTGTCAACTTTTGCGCAAACTATGGCGTTGAGACGGATGAAATTATTTTTATTTATTTATTTATTTATTTTTTTCAACGTGTGTGCTCGCTAAACGAATAACGTACAACAAAACGTTGCTGAGAGATAGAAAAGCAATAACAAAAATTTTATCATTCAAAATTAAGATTTTCTTTTACCAAAGACAGAAATTAAACTAACAAGGGCCTATAAGTATACCTGATATATCTTCATGGTAACCCCGATAAAACTCTTTTCTCTAAAACTAACTATATTATTAAGTGACTTGTCTAGCATAGTATTAAAAGCAGATTAAAAGTAAACAAAGCGAAAGTATCACTTTAACGATTCCAGCCTCTACTCGATTTTTTATAATCAACATACCTAAAATCTACTCCATAGCAACTCAATAACAAAGCAACAAATTTGCAACGCAGATTGAACCAAGGTGACATGGGATCACGACAGAGAGATATGTCAATTTAACGCAAGAGTTCGCGAATTCTTTGTTACGCCGGCTTTGTTGCCACAGCCGTTCAGTAAACAGCTCACTCCCTTCACTTCTCTGCGTCCTTTGGAACATCATCAATACGGAACGCATTACCTTCAACATTCATTTAGTAGTACTCCCCTGCGCTGCAGGGCGCTACACAGCGGAGTTCTTTCTGTTTGCATCAATCAAACCAATCCGCACCTCTTTCGCGCCCAACCAAACACATGCTATGGTCAATTGTCCATCGCCCACGGTCACGGGTGGCCTGAAACGTAATGAAATCTCTCCCAGCAAGAGCAAAACAAAAAAACAGACATACACACACACACACAAAAACGGTGTAGGAAAATCGTCACAATGAACGTTTAATCAATTTGAACGGTCAGCCATTCTTCTTCTTGTTCTTTCGCCCAGGACATGCGTTGCGGATCGCCATAAATTCGACGCCCATCCGAAAAAGGGAGCCGCCATCACCACCTCCACGACCGTTGATCCTTTTCATGGGCCTCTATTGAACCTACATTGTAGGTTACCTGCAATTCAGTGCGAGGTGTCCGCGGGGTCCAGCCCACCCCGCACCCAACTGCAGTGGCCTTTTCCAGTAGCCTTCCTCCCCATCAGCAAATGAATCGCGTTTTATTCCCATTCCTAGCGACGCAACGCCTCCTGCGCTCCAAACCCGCGAATCCTGCAACCATTTTGGGGGGTGATTTTTGTTGTATTATTTCCCGGTGTCCATCCATCGGTGGCCATCGGCAGCTGCTTCGTGTCACTTCGCATAATTGCTAGGCGTAGTAGTCGTATGTGTGCCGCGGCAACAGTTACCCCTCGCGCACCCCCTGCCACGCGGATCTCGCACAATGACGATGGACGATGTCGATGGCGCATCACCTATCATCACCTCGGCGACGAAGTGTAAACGGAAGCCGGTAACTGTGGTCGTCGGAAGCCGGCCATTGAGCGGGAAATCCCGTCGAAAGGATTCACCACCATAATGGATGGGAGCCAAGGGTGTGATCAGCCAGTCACAATCGTAGTATGCGTGTGGTGTGGTCGATTCGCGGCCGATACACGTTGAATAATTTAGGGGAATTTTTTAATAAAAACCTACTTTTGTTGTCCATGCCCCTCAGGCCTCTTGGATGGGTGTGATTTGGATTCGGAGTGGCCGGGGGCCGCCAGCCACTGAAGAGGGAGGCGCGCCTCCCCAACGGTTCTCATTTCATCAGTGTGCTGACTACCTCCTCTACCGCCTACCGATTACCGAAACTGGACATTGACGACCGAACTGTGCGTTGCTGTGGAGAAGGGGAGGGGGGGGGGTGAGGTCCATTTTATTTCCGCTCCCATCGGGGAGCAACCAACAACCAGGCGGGGAGCTTGGAAGTGAGACAAAAGTGGAAGGCAGCAAAAATACATTCTCAGTACAAAATCACTCTCGAAGGAAACAAAAGCACCTAAAAGCGCCGCCTATTCTGATCCACACAACAGATCCAAGGCATTCTGAGATGGACGGGATGGATTCTCCTAGGGTCTATCGCGTCTCGCGCGCAATGGGCGCTACCCGTACCCGTGTCGTAGGGCCGCCGCCGACACGCATTCGGCATTCTGTCAGCGCCGGCAGCCGGGGTCCAGTTTTACGATGGACATCAAATATATTACTACAACCCATCGGCCATCGGCCATCGACGCATTGGCAAAAGGCGAGAGGCGAAAGAGGGGCAGAGAGACCAAAGAAGAAAAAAAAAGCAAGCAAGAAAAAATCCGCACCGAGCCCATAGATAAGGATTGGGCTTTTGGGGCCCAGGACGACCTTTTGTTGTTCCCTTACTGTTTCTTTTTATTTGGTTCCGCGCCGCTTTTCGCACAACGAACGCTGCTCAGCTCGCGCGATCCTCATCCTTATCCCCATCCCTCGGACCCTCGGCCCATATCAGGAGCGGTAAATGCCGACGTACGCACGCCTTTTAATCATTACCATCATCACCCTCGCCCCACTCCCTATACCCTGGCAAACGCATTGTTGAAGGTTATGGCCGTGGGAGGGCCAGTAGCAAACGACAGCGACGAGGCGGAAACCGACCAACCGACCGACCGACCGAGGGGGGCCTCCGTAGAGTCCTTTAGTTAGGCCATAATCCATAAACCTTCACCATCACACCACTCGAGGGGCTTGGCTAAATCGTGTACGCCAACAAAAAGAATCCTCCACCGAGAGTACTACTGCGCTGGTAGAGCTCCTCTACCAGTGAAGGGTACGACGCAATCCGTATCCCCGTGCCGTGAAGCACCGCGTTGCAAGAGGCAAGCAAATGAAATGGTCGAACCAAACCGGGCGCAGTATCAATCCAATGGAGCTCGCACCACCGCTGTGTGGTGTGTTGTCCGGCCTATAGCAAGAGGTACGTCATCCGCACATTCTTTCGAGGACATTACGGTTTTACAACGTTCATTTCGTGTTCCGGTGTTAAGCCTTCGGGAGAATCGGCAATGGGGATGACAATTTTCCAAGCCTAATTGCATTTTGGTCACTTCGCTCGGCAGTGACGGTAGCGCACCGCGTGTTACTCCAGTGGCAATGAGTGGCATTCAGTGGCTAATCGGATTCCCGATGGTTCCTGAGTAACTCCGGGATTGCATTGCTTAGTTCCTGAAGCGGAGGTGGTATCGCTACATGTTGCATCATGCATGGTTGGTTGCTCTGGGGTTCTATATCGAATGAACAACGTGCGTAAGATCGAAAGATATACTACAGGTGCTGGCGCTATTTGATTCGTAATCAATATTTGGATGTTGTTGGTGTTGATGGAATAACTTCCGCTTCAGCAACTGAATTCCGTTTTCCAAACGCATCAACCTTCGATTTGCATCCATTGCATAAAAATTTAATCCACAATCTGTAACAAGTCCACTACTAGACAATTTGACATTCCGGAAAACGTGTACTATCTTTTTTCCCACCTGAAATCTCCTTTTTTGCCAGCGTTATTATTAATTTTCATGATAGTAGATATGGTGAGGGAGGGATACTGCGGTGAATCCCTTCCGGTTCTGCGACGATTTGCATGTACGATACATGATTGTGTGAGTTAGACAAGCGGCACCCATTAAGGACGATGTAACCGGCCGGCATGTATCAACTACCCTGCATACTCTGCACCGTGTCATGTATAGTTCAATGCACAACAACATGTTTGATTACTGCATTGCGAGGGAGCGAGGCTCGACTGTACTTAATAATCCATTACATGTGCAGTACTGCACCCGTTCCTAGGGTTCGGAATGCCTAGGGATGAATGCGCTACACCGGCCAGGAAAAGGGGGTAATGCCGTGGCCAGAAGGGAACTCCGTTGCCCTTTGGGAGAATCATGCATGATAAAATTGATTGCATTTTGATCTCTCTGCTAGTATAAGGGCTTTCCCCATTGTATGTGCATGCATGAGTTGGGCATGCGGTGGTGCCGATGGTGATGGCGATGAGCCGCACAAGACATGAATGCGCAGGTACCATTGCACGTTGACCCAAATGACTGACAATTTTTGCCATCTCTCTATTGCCGGTCATCTATTTCAACGAATTTCCTAAAATATAACAAACCATTCAAAATTATGTGACATGTAGTTTGAATATTATCCTGGTGATTAATCCTTCGAACGATTACGATGCACCGGAGCCACAGAAGACGGAGGTGTTAACACTTTGCCAATCCGAAGCTCAAACGACATCTTCCGATTGACCAGTTGGCTGAAACAACTGTATTTGTGCAACGTGTGAGATCCTTTTTTATAACAATTATGGCCAAGATAACTAAAAAAATTCTAAAGCGTAAATATTTGCTATGATTTGATAAGGTGTTTTGGTATTTTCCGTGCGTTATCGACTGACCATCGCACTGTCTTCTCCTGAGCAGCGATTTTTTAGCTTTTACGTAAAAAAAAACGCTAACTTTGGTGCGCCTTCTGTGGGTAGTCTGTGAACTCGGCACGAAATTCTTGAGGTATTTTGTTCGGGATATGATTTTATCTTGTTTCCTAGCAACTTGTTGCTGTAGCTGCACACGTGGAGAACAAGTGGACGTTTGGGAAACAGATAAATTTACTCGAAATAAAATTCTATTTTCTTATCAGTTTTTATTTAAGTCATGGCGTATTAGTAGTCATATTTTTCTACGATCGCTTCCTAGCCGCATTCTGAGCGGTGTGCCACTATATTTCTTCCCGCTACATTAATTCGTGAACTTCAACCACTTTACTTCATTTATTCTGAGTGATTCCATTTAGCTTAAGCACTGCTTCCATGGATATAGCTTCGTTTTGTATGAAAGTAAAAGAAAAAAAATAGCCCAAATTTTTCCTGAGATGTTTTCATTCATAGTACAAGCCAATAAAACTGTTTCCTTTTTTGTATGAAATTTAATATCCCGACGGCCAATTATCATAATCGACATATTCTGAGTCACTTTCTTTGTCTGAGATCAACGTACAGTCTGCAAATTCTGGCTCTTTCAAGTTAGGGAACTTCTTCTTTAGCGTGCGGAAGGTAAGGGTCGGAATCGATATTTTTACAATTTGGTGAATAGATTTCGATGATAGTAGTTCGGCTCCATTGAACTGTAGTTTGCGTACATGCACAAGAGGCGCATTCATACGCAGGAAACTAGATTTCAAAAAACGCCCACCATGAAATACAAGTACTTCAAGGAGTTTTAGATGCGACAACGCCTTCAATAACTCAATGGGTTCGTCATAGTCATACTCGTTTCCTCTAGGATCATTAAGTTGCACAGTTAGTTCTTTCAAATGCGCTGCACCGCTAATGATAGTTTCAATCATGCTTTCTTCGTTATCATCATCAATAACTACCTCAAGCTTTTTAAGTGATTTGGGAAGTTTTATAGCATCCAATACTCCACTTTCCAGATTTAGATGCTCTATCTGGGTTAAGTTTGACCAATCTAAAACAGAATTCATGTGGCTGGTTCCTAGCCGCAAGCGAAGACGGGAAATTTCAAGACTGCGCAGATTAGTTGGGCAGTGTTCACATATAGCCTTACAGATATCATATTCAACGTCATCAATCCATACCATTTTCTCTAGGCTTGTCATTCGCCGGAAGATGGATTTGGCAGAGTCATTGCGCGTTACAATAAGTGTCTTCAGCTTAGCGAGTGCAGTTGTCCGGATACATTCATCTGGTGTACCTAATGCGAACAAATAACCCTCGTATGTTTGCAACTCGGGCATATCCACGCGAATTTTAAAATTGGATATGAATGTGAGACTATTAATAGAGTTGCTACGAAGAGTTGGTATAGTTTCTTGATCTGGGGAATCTACGTTGCTATCGATTAAAGTAAGCGACCGAAGCTGTGCCATTAATGGTATAGAATCCGCTATCAAAGCAAACGCCGAGCCTATCGACTGGTCCTTCCGCGGCGAGATCTCCAGCGAGTGGAGATTGTTCATTTTGGCGTAAATAGTGTCCCATATAGGTAGATTATCCACATCAGGTATGACCCATTTGATCTTTCTATACCCCCGTTTCGACATAGCTACAGCATCCTTGTTCTTCGTATCAATGTTCAAGTAAAATCTTGATGTAAAATTACTCATAAATATGATGTTGTTCCATCGATGGCAGGTAAGGGCCGCGCGTTTTAAGTTATGAACACACAACTGGTCGAAAATCATGACCATAACCTGTATCAAAAGTACGGTGTTAAGAAAATCTCGGTTGCATTCACGTCTTTTGCTTACCTCCTCGGGTAGGGCATTGATGGAAGTATCTATACTGCGTCTGGCTCTTTTGCACTTGGACGACATGTTTCACAAATCACGGCCAAAAACGACGATTACTAAATTGCGACTCCGTTTCAACAGATTCGCGCGTTTTCGGGATCTTTCTTGACTGTGCCAACCGGTCCAACTTGTTCTTGAGTTCTGGTCAGGTACTGTTATCCTGCCTAGAGTGGGGTGTTATTTGATAAAAACAGTTACTTTAACAAACAATTACACAACACAGGTAGAAAAACAGTTACTTACTAAACTATTACAGGTACTTTTTTGGTAAACTCTCGTAAGAATTTCCTGAAGGGCTGCAGAAATGAATATTGATGTGTTTACATGAATCAACATCTTAATCGTCGTTACTGAAGGGCCTTTGACATCGCGGACGGCTTCCCCATATGACCATACCCCGCAAACCATGGAATCCATGTTTTCGTATGTTCACTGTAGGAGTGAGCGCGACGTCCGATGAAACAGCGCTATACAAAAGCGCCATTTGCAGATTTGTGTGTGAGCGCGAACGAGATGGCTGATGAGACGGCAATACTTTCGGCCGCATTCATCGGCGCCATCATGATTCCGCTTGAAACGCGCCGAACTTTGTTCGAATCTGGATGCGACACCGTGATTTGATTTACCTTTTTTGGCACAATTACCGCGATTTCCGACAATAAAAGCGCATGAAATGGTCGTACGATAATGGTAGACCTTGTCGCGAACTAATTTGATCTGCTTTTCAGTCAACTTTAGCCGTTTTATCTATTGCACCGCAGCTGTTCGCATTCAATGAAACAGCCGCAAGAACATGCATTTTTCCATGTTTCTAGCCTCATTCCTTCGTCAAAAAGGATTGCATGATTTACATTTACAAATCTACAGCATTTTTCCTGATTATCCGAGTACATTTACCTGCAACAATTTGCCACAAAAGGGCGAGGAACAGAGCTGTTTTTCTTAACATAAAAGAGACGGGAATGATGATCCGTTTCTTCGCACTGTTTGTCACGGCTGTAACGAAGCAGATCATCATCGATGCACCGGCCAGGATATGAAAACGGCGTTAGAAAATATCCGCCCTAGAAGAGCTAGGCAGTGATGAAAACGCAGCGCGATCTCCGCCCACGACAGCAAGAAAAGACGCGCGCGTTTCTTGCGTGGGCGAGAGTTGGGAAAGGGGCGAAGATGTCCATCTTCACAACATTTGAAAGGGTTAAGAGTGGAGCGGGAAAATGGCTAAAACCAATGGATGTTTTTGCATGCTTGTGCAGTTGTCCAATCAGAAGAGAACAACAAAACAGCAGCAGAACAATCGGCAACAGCATCCGGTGCCAAGCACGAAACGCAGAATGCAGAACAAGGGCAACAATCAGCGCAGGATGTAGGAACAATGGGAGGAGGAGGGGTTTGTAGCGAGGAGAGCGTGTGCACCAAGGTGTTTACTACGCGTTGGTGATAGCCACCGAAAAGGGCGTTGTCGATGCAGCTAGCAGCAGAAGAAAACGATCGCGAATTGGTCGTGTGTTGCCGCATTTTGATAGGCGGAAAACATGCTCAAGAATGGCTGAGTTTTGTGCTCAAAACGGCATCTTTTAATGTTGCATATTCCTGGGAAAACCAACGACAATTCGTCGATAGCTCTTCTATCTTTGCTGCGCAAGAAAGATGCATACGAAGTGCATCCATCCAGACGCACATTGCGTATAGCGATTGGCCAAAAGTTGCGTTGATTTGTCATCACCGTTTTATGGTGCAATTGATCTGCACAATGTTCCTGTTGTGCGTGATGATCGTGTGCGCGGTTTCCAATATGCACATGATGCGTGACACCATTTTTTTGTTGAACATAATGTTTGTTTTTCAGTAAAATCAATGTGAATCATGATGATCATTCGAAGGCATGTTTGTGACATTGTGAACAATTCAAAATGTATGAACTTTTTGTCACAACGCACGGTCTCGATCTCACGTATTGATGTAGCGTTTATGAACAGGTGATCATCAGCAAAGTAGTTAGTTCAGTGTGTTGCGTGTTAGAAATTTCCATCCCCAATCCTATCATCTCCTTAACATCATTCCACTTCATAGACATTCATTCATCAACATTCATACACAACGCAGACAAACATACCGACAAATCTCGACCACGACCTACGACGATATGACGACAGAGCGAGCTAGCTAGAACGGGGAGGGAATGAGACAGACAGAAGATCGTCGATCCGAAATGGCGGCGATCGCCATTTCTTTTTCGTTTTTGAAGAAAATTTTTGGCCACGCCTTTTAAAAGCTCTCCAAAAGTTCTTGTACAAAGTCGAACTCTCACCACTCCGAAGCCACATGTCAAAGCACTACAAAGTCGAACATCAGAGCTTTTTTCGGCCGTGACAAACAGTGCGAAGAAACGGATCATCATTCCCGTCTCTTTTATGTTAAGAAAAACAGCTCTGTTCCTCGCCCTTTTGTGGCAAATTGTTGCAGGTAAATGTACTCGGATAATCAGGAAAAATGCTGTAGATTTGTAAATGTAAATCATGCAATCCTTTTTGACGAAGGAATGAGGCTAGAAACATGGAAAAATGCATGTTCTTGCGGCTGTTTCATTGAATGCGAACAGCTGCGGTGCAATAGATAAAACGGCTAAAGTTGACTGAAAAGCAGATCAAATTAGTTCGCGACAAGGTCTACCATTATCGTACGACCATTTCATGCGCTTTTATTGTCGGAAATCGCGGTAATTGTGCCAAAAAAGGTAAATCAAATCACGGTGTCGCATCCAGATTCGAACAAAGTTCGGCGCGTTTCAAGCGGAATCATGATGGCGCCGATGAACGCGGCCGAAAGTATTGCCGTCTCATCAGCCATCTCGTTCGCGCTCACACACAAATCTGCAAATGGCGCTTTTGTATAGCGCTGTTTCATCGGACGTCGCGCTCACTCCTACAGTGAACATACGAAAACATGGATTCCATGGTTTGCGGGGTATGGTCATATGGGGAAGCCGTCCGCGATGTCAAAGGCCCTTCAGTAACGACGATTAAGATGTTGATTCATGTAAACACATCAATATTCATTTCTGCAGCCCTTCAGGAAATTCTTACGAGAGTTTACCAAAAAAGTACCTGTAATAGTTTAGTAAGTAACTGTTTTTCTACCTGTGTTGTGTAATTGTTTGTTAAAGTAACTGTTTTTATCAAATAACACCCCACTCTAGGCAGGATAACAGTACCTGACCAGAACTCAAGAACAAGTTGGACCGGTTGGCACAGTCAAGAAAGATCCCGAAAACGCGCGAATCTGTTGAAACGGAGTCGCAATTTAGTAATCGTCGTTTTTGGCCGTGATTTGTGAAACATGTCGTCCAAGTGCAAAAGAGCCAGACGCAGTATAGATACTTCCATCAATGCCCTACCCGAGGAGGTAAGCAAAAGACGTGAATGCAACCGAGATTTTCTTAACACCGTACTTTTGATACAGGTTATGGTCATGATTTTCGACCAGTTGTGTGTTCATAACTTAAAACGCGCGGCCCTTACCTGCCATCGATGGAACAACATCATATTTATGAGTAATTTTACATCAAGATTTTACTTGAACATTGATACGAAGAACAAGGATGCTGTAGCTATGTCGAAACGGGGGTATAGAAAGATCAAATGGGTCATACCTGATGTGGATAATCTACCTATATGGGACACTATTTACGCCAAAATGAACAATCTCCACTCGCTGGAGATCTCGCCGCGGAAGGACCAGTCGATAGGCTCGGCGTTTGCTTTGATAGCGGATTCTATACCATTAATGGCACAGCTTCGGTCGCTTACTTTAATCGATAGCAACGTAGATTCCCCAGATCAAGAAACTATACCAACTCTTCGTAGCAACTCTATTAATAGTCTCACATTCATATCCAATTTTAAAATTCGCGTGGATATGCCCGAGTTGCAAACATACGAGGGTTATTTGTTCGCATTAGGTACACCAGATGAATGTATCCGGACAACTGCACTCGCTAAGCTGAAGACACTTATTGTAACGCGCAATGACTCTGCCAAATCCATCTTCCGGCGAATGACAAGCCTAGAGAAAATGGTATGGATTGATGACGTTGAATATGATATCTGTAAGGCTATATGTGAACACTGCCCAACTAATCTGCGCAGTCTTGAAATTTCCCGTCTTCGCTTGCGGCTAGGAACCAGCCACATGAATTCTGTTTTAGATTGGTCAAACTTAACCCAGATAGAGCATCTAAATCTGGAAAGTGGAGTATTGGGTGCTATAAAACTTCCCAAATCACTTAAAAAGCTTAAGGTAGTTATTGATGATGATAACGAAGAAAGCATGATTGAAACTATCATTAGCGGTGCAGCGCATTTGAAAGAACTAACTGTGCAACTTAATGATCCTAGAGGAAACGAGTATGACTATGACGAACCCATTGAGTTATTGAAGGCGTTGTCGCATCTAAAACTCCTTGAAGTACTTGTATTTCATGGTGGGCGTTTTTTGAAATCTAGTTTCCTGCGTATGAATGCGCCTCTTGTGCATGTACGCAAACTACAGTTCAATGGAGCCGAATTACTATCATCGAAATCTATTCACCAAATTGTAAAAATATCGATTCCGACCCTTACCTTCCGCACGCTAAAGAAGAAGTTCCCTAACTTGAAAGAGCCAGAATTTGCAGACTGTACGTTGATCTCAGACAAAGAAAGTGACTCAGAATATGTCGATTATGATAATTGGCCGTCGGGATATTAAATTTCATACAAAAAAGGAAACAGTTTTATTGGCTTGTACTATGAATGAAAACGTCTCAGGAAAAATTTGGGCTATTTTTTTTCTTTTACTTTCTTACAAAACGAAGCTATATCTATGGAAGCAGTGCTTAAGCTAAATGGAATCACTCAGAATAAATGAAGTAAAGTGGTTGAAGTTCACGAATTAATGTAGCGGGAAGAAATATAGTGGCACACCGCTCAGAATGCGGCTAGGAAGCGATCGTAGAAAAATATGACTACTAATACGCCATGACTTAAATAAAAACTGATAAGAAAATAGAATTTTATTTCGAGTAAATTTATCTGTTTCCCAAACGTCCACTTGTTCTCCACGTGTGCAGCTACAGCAACAAGTTGCTAGGAAACAAGATAAAATCATATCCCGAACAAAATACCTCAAGAATTTCGTGCCGAGTTCACAGACTACCCACAGAAGGCGCACCAAAGTTAGCGTTTTTTTTTACGTAAAAGCTAAAAAATCGCTGCTCAGGAGAAGACAGTGCGATGGTCAGTCGATAACCGACTCTCTACACGGGCGCGAGAAAGCTGAAAATGAGATGAGAATGAAAAAGGCGAGAATGTCAAATCCCATACATTTGTGACAGCCTACTTGTATCTTTACATTTCCATTTGTATGGGATTTGACATTCTCGCCTTTTTCATTCTCATCTCATTTTCAGCTTTCTCGCGCCCGTGTAGAGAGTCGGTAACGCACGGAAAATACCAAAACACCTTATCAAATCATAGCAAATATTTACGCTTTAGAAATTTTTTAGTTATCTTGGCCATAATTGTTATAAAAAAGGATCTCACACGTTGCACAAATACAGTTGTTTCAGCCAACTGGTCAATCGGAAGATGTCGTTTGAGCTTCGGATTGGCAACGTGTTAACACCTCCGTCTTCTGTGGCTCCGGTGCATCGTAATCGTTCGAAGGATTAATCACCAGGATAATATTCAAACTACATGTCACATAATTTTGAATGGTTTGTTATATTTTAGGAAATTCGTTGAAATAGATGACCGGCAATAGAGAGATGGCAAAAATTGTCAGTCATTTGGGTCAACGTGCAATGGTACCTGCGCATTCATATCTTCTGCGGCTCATCGCCATCACCATCGGCACCACCGCGTGCCCAACTCATGCATGCACATGCAATGGGGAAAGCCCTTATACTAGCAGAGAGATCAAAATGCAATCAATTTTATCATGCATGATTCTCCCAAAGGGCAACGGAGTTCCCTTCTGGCCACGGCATTACCCCCTTTTCCTGGCCGGTGTAGCCAAGGCAAGGTACTTTAAAAAGACAGGTAGCTTTATCCAGAACAAATCCCCGATCGTATTTTAGAAAAATCTTCAGAGTTTGACATTCACGGGATGGTGGGATGTTTACTTCGGGAACGCTCTTTTCGGAGCTGTTTTCGCTTTTCTGTGGTATTACGACAGTTCAAATTCACGAAAAGTGGCACGAAAGTTGAAGTTTATGCAAATATTCCCAAAATTCTTTCAATAGTTTCAATATGCTATCGGTCCGTAGGTCTTGCCACCCGGCCTAGAACAAGAGCTAGCTAGCGTTCCTGGACCGTGCTCACTCGCTGTAAAACACAACTCGGTCGCTCGAATGATCTTAAATCGAGAGATGAATCATTTAAACATTCGAAAAAGAGTGAAATCAAGTACTTTCCTTGATAAAACCACCAAACTTGCCCATATCTTCTTTTTCTTCTTCTTGAAACTCACGTGGTTTTGTTGATAAAAAGCGCCCTGCTACGAATGTCAAACAAATTCAAAATGGTGACCTGTCAAAGTGGTTAAGAAACTACCTGTCTTTTTAAAGTACCTTGGTCACAACCAAGGCGTGAAAACAAAACAATATTGGCGGAAACTGATTTTTCCTCGGGGAAAATAAATCAATATGTGATTTTGCCGATTTTTCCGAATTCCTTTTGCTGTATTGAGTTGGTTTGGTTTCTCACCAGTTTGTTACTGCTTCAAGAGCGTCGCGTTGTCGAGAATCAACCTGGCAATCCGTTTTTTAAAGGTTGCTTAGCAACACCTTTCCAAAGATGAAGTAAAGCAAATTTCCACCAATCAAGTCGTGAAAATGGAGTACGCATCGTTCGTTCAGAATCTGGATAAAGTAAGCCCAAACCGTGATCGCTGTCCCCCGGAATCGCCTTACAGTCGAGAGTTTGAACGGCGGATGGGAGCGCTAGTGCTTAACTTTGACCTCGATTGTAATTCGACCAGAACCTCGGAAATCGCCACCGAAAACGATGGATTTTCAAGTGAAGAAAACGATGGAGACAGCGGAGTAGGTTCCTTCGATGAGGACAGAGACGACAGAGAAGCCACGGGAGAAGCTAACGAAGGTAATTGCTAGATGTTTGCCAAGCTGAACAAAACTATTAATAAATAATAATGTTCATTAACTACACTGCTGAACCAAAACCCGTTGTGGCACCATATCGGGCAAATTGTTTATTTGACCTAGAAGGTAATCCAGCGGAAAATCGGGCCAATGCAAGATCGAATAACATCGATCTGGCACACTCTCACAAGCGGACTCACGAAGGATCCGACGGTAGAGAAGATATAAATTCCAAAGATGAATTGATGGCCAAATTGCGGAAGCGGAGCAGTAGCCCAACGACAACAACTTTGTTCACGGAACAATTTAAGATATCCCAATGGTCCGATTCAGAATAACTTGAGCAACAAGTATAAAATGCAGATAGAATAAGACTTCTCTTGTAAAAATGGTCAGAGGATCATAGTGCGCCTTTATATTTTATGCCCGAATTTTTAAACGAAGGACTATGCCGTTCAATGAAGTCTAGCCAAATTTCAACTGTTCAATAAATGAATTATTGTGGCGTTTCGAACTGAAGAGAACAGAATTTGAAATCAATAAATGAAAATGTATAATTATTCATGGCTTCACTCGTAATAAATGGCCCACACGCTGGCTGTGACGAAAAAGGTGGCTGCCTCGTAGGTAAAACTAACGCAATCGTCTTTCTCCGCATCCCACACAGCTCGGGCTACACTTTTAAAGTCCTGAGATGCCTTATCTCCAACGCTAACCACTGCTACAAAACGATAGCGATCAAACTGACACCGTTTGAATTGATTTCGTAGTTCTTCACTTAAATTTTCCGCCAGTCTCTTCGCCCGCTTAGAAACATATTTGTAATCATCGAGATACGATTGCAAAAATTGATTCATCATCGATTGCATGCTTGTGCGGTGGAATGGATTTTTCGATTCAAGTCGATATGAATTTTGAAACCGTGGTACCATGTACTATAACAGCAGTTAAGGGATTCTCTCTTATCAAACATTTTAAGCTAGGATAAAAAGATTTCCACTTACCATGCTAGTCCGATCATTAAAACCTTTCTGTGTCTGAAAAGAAGATTTTGCTGGTCCCATCAATCGGGACAGTGCTAGCACCGATGATTTGCGCTGAAAATAGGTTGGAAAACATTTTTCATACAAATCCAATAAGGAAAATCTTCTACTCTTACCGCAACATCAGCCATACTCTCACGTGGATAAGTAGATTTACGCTGGGGAGTATCAAATAATTAATTATTTATGCGGATCGTATTCGTAAGTTACCGACTTACATAGGCTTTCTCGGACCGTTTGCTTGTCTCATTGTCCGTTGTGCCCTCCGCTTCAACAAATCCTATTTTCTTCGGTTTTTTTGAGTTTTCCACATCCTTCAACATTTAAGGGCAAATGAAATGATGTGCGGATTTCCTTAAATTTGTTTCTACTTACTGCCTCGTTGCTGTCCTCGTTGGTACTAGCCATGGTACTTCTAGTAATTGTTGAGTCGGAGATAATCCAGCACCTCTAAAAAATCGGTGTAAAAATGGTTGCTTTTATTGCCTCATATCAAAATGCATTCAAATGATAACTTGATGATTAATTGAGAAAAGATTTCGGAAGACGGTTATCTTTTCCTAAAATCGAAAAAGGGGTGAGACTACAATTGTATCACGCACTGTACAGCAATCTCGTCGCGGTAAACACAAAGATGCCCACAAAGTTAAATTTCGCGCGTCGCGGAGAACGGACGATTTGTTAGTAGCGCGTGTGTTATCCACAGATTTGGGAATTGATAAAAAAAAAACAGTGCTATTAGACCACAATATGCATCTAAATAACAACGAAAGCAGAAAAGGTAGGAAAAGATGAATAGAAAATAGGTAAATCGACCGTCACGCCCATCGCTTTCTCTTTTCTCTTCCACGTCGGGAAATAGTTCAAAGTTCAAGTGATCATAACGAACATAACTACCTGAAAATCCTCGATCAAGGTGCTAATATATCGGTCGATTATGGTGAGATTGAACTTCCAGAGTGGTATGATGATGCAAAATATCGAAGGTAAAGAATTGCGCAAGTCCGTCGCGCATAATAATCAACTGGCCATTAACAGGGAGATGACATGGACTAATGGACTTTTTTGTATCCATCACCTGGGGGATACGCAGAGGTCAAGCGCTGTTCAAGCGCAACTTCTTCGCGATGTTCGTGGGGAAGCTGTGCGGATTACTGGCGATCATAACGGTTCCCTCGATATTGCGTGTGTTGGTGCACACAAACCAATCTTCGGAACCGCGAACCGCTTATCAACGCTATTTAAGCACCATTTACCACACGCTCGAATGGTACTACGAGGATATGAAACCCAACTCCAGGTACGTGCTGTTAAATGCGCTTTACCGTAATTGAAGATAACGTTTCTCTCGTTTCACTGCTGCAGGGCATGGAAGTCGGTCACCTTTGTTAGAAAAACGCATGCTGGCGTCAGCAGACATGCATCCAGCGTTGATTCCAAAATGATCATCTCACAGCGAGATATGGCAATCACACAGTTTGGCTTTATAGGGTAAGATTTTCCATTTCCGTGCATTTTAAACCTTTGTTTTTTTGCCCAGAAATAAGTCTTCAATATGTATTAATATCTTCACATTAACCTAAATGTCTCTAAAAACAGGTTTTCATAAATTTGTCTTTCATTCACTTTTAGATGTACCATAATCAATTATCGTATGCTCGGCATACAATGTGACCAAAAGGATATGGATGCTTTCGTGCACTTTTGGCGCGTTATAGGACACATGATGGGAATCGAGGAACGGTAGGTCAGGATCGCTCTGTGCATTTGCAATTTATCTTCATCTTATCCCGATTTTGCAGATTTAATGCTTGTACCGACTGTTTTGAGACAACTGAACAACGTATGCAGGTGATCGCCAAAGAGATATTACGACCAGCCCTGCTACATCACACGGAACAGTTTGTGCACATGGGCAAAGCACTGATCGATGGTCTCTGGTGCTTTAACCCATTCATCGAGTTCGACAGCTTCCTGTATATGACCATGCGTCTTATCAATGTTCCCGGTTACCACTACTTGGACACAGATACCGTGTTTGTGGGGGATGACCTAGAATCGAGCAAAGTCCGTCGTTACGAACATTTTAATTACTATGCGCGTTTTGTCCTGTTCGTTATGACGTATTTACACTCGTTTTTACTGCAAATAAGCATCATCAGGTGGTATTTTAATTCTCAAATGATTCTAGCCCGATTTATAATCACTTACTTTCCATTCCTCGCGTTTTTCAAGTTTGGCATACGTGACTCATACGTACGCATTCTGAAATAAGTGACAGATTTCTACTAATATAATTAGTAAAAAGATAGATTACCTCATCAAAATTAAAAATGCAACATGAATGTAAGTAACACCTGTATACTGTTGATGTGCAATGAATGATTTAGTTATAAACAGCCATTCAGAAACACCACCGCCAATTCTGTATCAATGAGGATAAGACAAACTAAATTTACAGTTTATCATCATTATGCATATAATTTCCCAACCTATTGCTGCTGTTGTTTGATGGCGAGAAAGAGATTAAACAAATTGTACAACGCATAGATGTAATCGGCTTGGCTTTCATCACTCGGCAGTGGTATATCGAAAATATTGCAAATTATTTTAATGTACTCCGTTAAACTGCAGTCCAGGTTCGCAGGCGGAAAACCCACGGTGTCCAACGTCCGCTCTACCTCCTCTGGCCACTCGGACATCAGGTTGTCGATATTAATGTTGGGCTGCTTCTGTGCACTGGCTGCCCCTTGCACCGATTGACTGGTCCGTAACGCCTGAATTTCCGTGATCCATCGATCAATATCTCGGGAGCTGCGTACGATCGCCGAGGGCGTCTCAATGGGTTTGGTAAAAATCGATCTTAACTTCATCTGCAGCAAGACGCTATCACTCTGATCACCGCATGGTTCATCTAGAATCTAAAAATAAGAGGATGCGGTGAACAATTCGCGGATCGCGATCCTTTAGGCGAGATCATTTACCATAAGCCCCAGATTCTGAATGTGCGTGTTGAGCTTCTTGATATTCTTCTCATTCACGGGGCTGGGTGAAAACACCTTCAGGAAGGCATCAATATCTCCCACCGCAGGGATGAAATCAGGTATGAATATCTTCAGCTTGTAATCGATCGCAATCCTCTGGGGCGTGTAGCGTGGAATGTATTGAAACAAATCCTTCACTTCTGCCGGAGCATCGATGTTTTCGTACAGCTTCGGATTGAATTCTTTCTCTTCGACCAGCTTTTTGGTCGGTTCCTTGTCATCTTCCGACACACTACCACTGCTGTCGGTCAGGGAATCGTTTTTGCGCAATTCTCGTTTTTGTGTAGAATCTTTGGATTGCAGGAAACTTATTGAAGCGAACCTTATCATCAGACCTGTTCATAGTGATCAAATGGCTTACCGACTGGACGGGACGACACTTTGCTACTCTCATCGAGCATGGCCAAGGGATGAGTTTCATTGAAGCTTTCCTACGAATAAATCATACCAAAAATGTCTGATACTGATTACCACTTGTCCCGTCAATGCCTACCTTCCGTTGAAGTCTGTCCCCCAGCTGCTCTTCATCATCATCGACTTCTTCATCATCCTCCTGATTAACGAACTGCAGTGAACCGGACACGTCTAAATCGGGTGGTGGACTATCGTCGATTTCACGACCATTTTTAATCTCGTACATCTCGTCGTACATGTCCATTGCTTGTATTTCCG
>NC_064875.1:38120938-38135938 GCF_943734745.1 Anopheles darlingi | reverse complement strand
AATTTTCCGGATGAAAATCGTGCCCGTACATGTCGACGGCCGACAGGAAGATCGATTCCATCTGGTTATGGCGCAGCTCATAGGCGGGTTGGTGGGCAGCGATCAGCACCTGGCGGGCTCGCAGTGCTACACGAGAATGTTCGGCGCGATTAAGCGAAGTCAGTTCGCTCAGTGTGGCCGCCAGTTCGTCGGTCAGGCCCGGCTCGTTGGCCCACAGATGATCGACCAGGAGCGTGACGAGCAGATTCTTTTTGGCGACCTGACTGTGCGAAAAGATCGTACCGACCACCACGTCCATATCGTCCTTGTGCTTTTCACGGATCGCTGCCACACACTTGTCGTAGTGCCCGTGCTGGAACTGCGATTCGACGGCGTAGTACTGCTTCAGCAGTTCGTGCACGGCCGCCTTCATGCGACCACGAATACCGTTGCGGTAACGCTGCACCAGCTGCACTATACCCTGAGTAGTCATAAAGAACACGTCGCGATCGGCACGCTTTTGAAGCGTGGCCGCATGGCAATCAATCACGCTTGCGATCATCTGCGATGGAAACTGGGCCAGCACGCTCGTGATGTTGCGCTCGTACAGCTGCATCATTTTGCGAATCTTTTTCTCCACCGACAGCGGAATGCGACCGGAGATCGAGGCGATCACTTCCTGCAGCTCAAGCAGCGGCAACGATGGATCACGCAAGCTTTGCATAAACTTCTCGATAATCTCACGCAATCGGGGCGCATTGTACGGATCCGGTAGACAGTAACCGGCCAGCGTGTTTTCCAGGATGGTTTTGTAGCCCGAGTGAACGCGGTTCAGCTTCTCCGGTACCTGCACGTTCTCGATCACTGGCCAGGCACTCTTGTACGGTTGAGCCTTTGTCACCAGCGACGGATCGTCTAGCTCAAGATGTCCGATCAACGATCCTGCATCGAGTACGGAGCCTGGACGACGCACGAACGTTACCGTTCCCGCTTCGTTCGCCTTCAGTGTCATCACCATTTTCATCACTTCGATTTCGGCGTAACTCTGGCCCTTCGACACATGCGCACCGTCCTCGACGAGCAGACTGATCAGTTTGCCAGCCGATGGCGACCGCAAGAGGGAGGGATCGTTCTCTTTCTCGAATACGCACGTCTGATTGCCGATCACGATCCGATACCGATCGACTTCCTCCTTCATGTAGGTCGTGTAGCTCGAACCTTCCATCGACAGCAGCATACCCCCATCCGAAAGACGGTGCACTTCTAC
This sequence comes from Anopheles darlingi, assembly GCF_943734745.1. Taxonomy (NCBI): domain Eukaryota; kingdom Metazoa; phylum Arthropoda; class Insecta; order Diptera; family Culicidae; genus Anopheles; species Anopheles darlingi. Next base: position 38,134,692 of record NC_064875.1, on the reverse strand, counting down.
CTCCTTAAATCCACCGTTCATCACCAGAAAGTAGGTATTCGGTCCACTCTTTGCCGCCTGCACCTTATATCGAATGCCTTCAGCGATCAGCTCTACATCCACGACGTTCGTGAGCGTATTGGCCGCCTGGATTTGTCCCTTTTCCATCGAGCTCTTAAAGCTCGCGAAGGCATCCGTGATCGTGCGATCGGCGATGTGCAGTGCACCACAAACGACACCGAGCAGAATGTCCGGTTTGTCCGATTGTACGCGCTCCGCAATCAGCGCATCCAGCCACGCCGTATCGATCGTGTTATCGAGAAAACTGTTCGTCTCGAGCAGCGTTACGAGATACTCGACCGTCGTCCGGAAATCACCCCGAATCGAGAGCTCCTTGAGCGCGATCACGAGATTTTCGCGTGCCTGCTGACGATTTTCGCCCCACGAAAAGCAATGCCCAAACTGTGAATCGGCAAACTCGTGCAATCCACCGGAGGCGGCCACACTGAAGTAACCCCACACGTTCTTGCTCGAACGGAAGTTCAACTCCTGCACCGTCCCCGAGCTGGGTTTGAATCCTTCGTCCGGATTCTCGGACGTGATACGCGCCGCAATCACGTGTCCCCAGGGGCGCGGTTTGTGGGCCGGTGTGTCGAAATCAATCGCCGAGCTGGTCCAAGGATTCTCTCCGTACAGCAGGCGAATGTCTTTGATGCGATGAAGCGGAATTCCCATTCCGATCTGCAGCTGGCAGGCGGGCAGATTAACGTCCGCCACCATCTCCGTACATGGGTGCTCCACCTGCAGTCGAGGGTTCAGCTCGAGGAAGAAGTATTTGCCTTCGGAATCGTACAGATACTCGACCGTGCCCGCGCTGACATAGCCAACCATCTTCGCCAACCGTACCGCCGCCTTCTCCATGTCCTCGAACACGGCCGGATCAGCAATGACGGCCGGGGCTTCTTCAATGATTTTCTGATGTCGTCGCTGGATGGAGCAATCACGACCGAACAGACTGATCGCGTTACCGTACTGATCGGCCAACAGTTGCACCTCCAGATGGCGTGCACCGCGTGCTAGCTTCATCACAAATATCGGCGATCCGGGTACTTCGGCCTGTACCTGCCGGAACAGGGCGGGAAACTCGTCCGGTGCGTCCACACGACGGATACCCTTACCGCCGCCTCCTTCCGACGCTTTGATCATCACCGGAAAGCCAATTTTGTCGGCTGCTATCAAACCCTGCTCGGACGATGTCACACATCCGCGCGCGAACAGTTCACTGGAAATCTTAATCTTTTTACCGCTATACTGAGCTTTCAGCTCCGAACCGGACCAGGGAAGGGTTGGAATGTCGGCCGTTTGAGCGACGATCGAAGAGGCCACCTTATCGCCGAGTGCCCACATCGCGCGTTCCGGTGGGCCAAGGAACACTAGTCCTTTACGGTGCAGGAGCTCCGGTAGTTTCGGGTTCTCTGATGCGTGACCCCATCCAGCCCATACGGCTTGCACCTGGGTGCGGAGTGCCAGTTCTACGATCAGCTCCACGTTCGCGTAGTTATTGTTGTTCGATCCACCAGGTACCGGCACGTAGTGATCGGCCATCTTGATGTACTCCGCATTCGCCTTCAAATCTTCCGGCGTTACCATGACCACGAACCTTACTGCGCGCTCGTTCTTGAACATCTCATACGACCAACGACGGATCGAGCGCATGCATTTCACCGCGGCGATACCATTGTTCGCTATCAGCACCTAGGAAAGTACGAAAGAGAGGAGGGAGAAGGTGATTTAGAATGAAATTTATTTTCTTGTAATTCGCGGAAACGTTAGACTTAACTCTAATTCAAGATTTCACCCCCAATAGATAATTAAAAAGGACCTATAGACGCTTTGCATAATTAAATCCTTGTTTTAATCCTTTGCCCTTCGATTTGCGGACAGTAGACCAAACCAAAAACCATCCTATTCAACATCAAGGACTCGCTAATCATTTTTAAGAGAACTATTGGAATAAGTGATATTCAACAAAAAGAATTCGCATGAAATTACATCAACAGTCCCAAGCACCTAGCGCATCCTTTAAACGCTTTAGTTCTTCTGTGTTGGAGTGGAAAATTTAGACAAAATTCATATCGGATAGTATCCAGAGAGATCAAACGCTTTGACAAAACTGAATTTGAAAAGGATGCTGATTTCCAAGACGACCGTAAATATCGCGATAGCATTATATATTTAGTTCAAACACAACTTATGCAAAATCAGTTCACAATATTTACAAGTTCATCAGTCCAAACAGGTCTTTTAGGAGAATCTACTGTGTAAATTACTAAAAACATGAACTTTGAGATTTGATAATTTTATTCCATTTGATGCCATTATTACAACCATCGAACAAAATGGAAACGTAAACCAGAAGAATTGATTATTAAATTACAAAAGATTTGAAATTATCGATCAAAGTGTTTTAATTATATAATTTAAAAAAATAGTTATACCGGCAGACCTTATCAACGAAACACTCGAAAATGGCTGATATTTCAAGCGAAAATTGTAATATTTTTAGTGAAAACCTTGAACAGATAAAGAAGCAAAACAGAGCTCAAGTGACAGCTCAAGGGTGCAGGAGCTCAGCTAGTGCTATCGTGCTTCAACCTTCATCTAATTTATTAGCTACATCACTGCAATGACGAGCTAAATGCTGTAGAGGAGTGGCGTCAGTAATTACACTTAACAGCGAAACACTATCCGGCCGATGCGGTGGTTAGGTTTAGCAAAAACAATCTGTTTGAAGTGGGCATTTGTGTGTAATAATCACAGAAACACGTACACACGCTAACAACTCGTATCGTATGAGCACTTTAACTCGATCTTGTAGTAGCAGTGTGTCGATCTTCTCTTACCTTATTGATCACCCGTGTGCCATTGAATTTCTTGACAAACTCTTCCGTCGTCGAGAGCACAAAGTCACGTTCCTGGCCACGCTGCAACCCCAGTCCCGTGCCATGGGACATGCTGGGCCTGAAAGGAAAATTTTGAGAAAAAAAGAAGGGATGTTAAAACAACCCATGTTCGCTGATGACCTTCCTCGGTGACAACCCTCTTCCCCCCCGCCACAGCTATTCTTCTGTAGCGACGTTCCACCCATCGACCACACACTACACCCGGCGATTAGGCTTCTACTAACACACTAACCATGACCATGCATCTTCCGTCTGGGTTTCCGAGCTCGAGGCGGCCGCTCCCGGAAGGGCGTTGGAGTCGTGAAAGTGGAATGGAATCTGTGATTCGTTCCCGCGGCCACGGCACAATAACGCATCCAACACGGTCAGCACCTTGTTGCTCGCTTTGGCGTGTTTCTTTTTCATTGGATCACTACTGTCGTGGCTCGGTGTGCTCTCGGTGACAACGCTTTGCCACCTTTTAGGCAAAGGAATTATCTCTTTGCGTTATAAGAAGGAACTCAAGCTGATACAGCAGGATGTATGACAGAACAGGGCAGTATAGGGCCAAAAAAAGACTGAAGAAAATCTGTACGGAGTAAAAACCTCACTGAAACAAACGCACTCGGCGAGGACCTTTCGAATACTGTCTGGCCATCGTACGGTCGGTGGTCAGACCCCAGCGGTTCGGTTCGGTGTTTCACTCTTGCTCCGCTCCATCCAAAAACGTACGCGTCCGTGGCCCATCCGCTCGTTTAAGTCGTTCGTCGTAATCGGTGCACGGCGCGCGGCATTCAGGCGCCCCCCAAAAAAGAGCTGTTACGCTAACAGCGTGCGATTGCACAAAGGCTGTCTTCACACACAACAAATGGGGGGGTCGGTCCGTTGTGTGACCGTTGATCGTTGGTGGCAGCAAGACGAAACACCTGACAAGGAGGAGGAGGTTTGGTTTCTGTTTTCTTTCGGTTTTCTGTTTGATGAAGGTTTACTCTCCATTGAAGTCCACGCGAACACATCTTCACACAGGTGTGCGTGTGTGTGTGTGACGCCGTTTTCGGAATCGGAGGAAAAGTCGGTGCTGCGCGTCGGGCTCGCCTCGTCTTTCAACCGCAATTCCTTGCAACACGCTTGCACAACACCCCGTCGCGACATTGAGTCACACATTTGTAACGGAAAAATCGCGAACAATCGTCGATTGTTCCGTATCACCGAACATCTATTATCAGTGATCTGCATCACACCTTTATATGGAACTCTTTCATTGAATGGATCTTCTTCCTCCCCTTGACCAAACTAGCTTAAATGCAATATCGAACCGAATACTAACTTTAGCCCACCGGAAACGGTCAGCTGGAGGTTGGCGTGCATGGGCACCTTCAGTCCATCGACCACTCCGGCCATGAGTGCGGCACCACCGTTATCCTCACTGAAGCTACTGCTGGCACTGGTGCTACCGCTCGGTACGGCCGTCTCCAGATTGATCACCGGTGTCGGTATCGGCTGCTGCTGCTGCTGCTGATTAGCCATCTTATCTTCCGTCGTGTTCCAGGCGGTTTCTTCGCCGGATTCTGCCAATACGAAGCGCTTGCTTGCTCTCCTCTTCAACATTATGGCCCTCACGAGGGTCACGGCAACCGATAAACTACTGACCACCACCACCACCAGTACCGCCACCACCACCGGGAGGAGAGAAAGTAGCTCGATTTCGAATTCGCTTCGAACGGATCCGGATCTATAGGTGATGAGATGCAATTCCGGAAACACGTAGCAAGATGCGGTGCGGTAACCGCTCTAATCGAAGCACGCTACGATCAATCGATCTCACACAACGCACTCACAATTCACTTTCACTGCTCTGACAACGCGTGTCAAACTACCGAAAACAGAAGCTTCACTGCACACTACGGTGGGGCGCCTCTTCTCTTTCCGCTGTTTAGCCAAAATCGAAAAGAAAATGTTAGCACAAACACGGCGAGGGGAGGGGACCGCGCGCGCTCGCACACACTCACACACGAACGTCGCATGGCCGTCGTCGTTCGGCGGCACAAATCGATTCCCAGTTCCGCTCGTCGCCACTCTGATGGTCAGCAGCTGACGCGACAGCTTTCCAAAAGGCCCAAAGACCTACATACTCTGCGCGCGCTAGACACGGTAGCTCTTTCTGCATTCCAGCCCAAAAGGCAACACTAATGACCTTGTTTGTACGTCTGCCCGTTCTGAAATGGCAAGCACCAACATGCCAACAACGTGTGGCCGAATGACCACGAGACGATCAACCGCTCGTTAACGGTCGCCGCAGTCCTAAAACTATCATCCAGTGTTCGCCACAATAAGTGATCTTCACTTTACACTACACTAAGATTACTCGTTTCCTGGGGGTCCAGCCGGTAGTATCCGATGCTGAAGAAATTTCAATGATCGGTGCTTCGTTCGAAAGGCCCAAAAAAAAAAAGAAAAACGTTACAGAGAAAGTAGCTCCAATTTTGAGACACTAAAGCGAATAAGTCGTCGTGTGATATGCATCGTGATATCTTCTCCGGTTCGTCATTCCGATCATTCCATTAGCTCCAGCAGCAGCGCCACGCCGCATCACAGTGAGCTGGGTGTGTTCATTTCGTGTTCTTCCCTTGGGAGAGAAACGTGAAAAACCGGTTGCAAACGTGCACACATTCTCCGACGGATCTTACATAATTATGGACAGTGTCGGTTCATCCGCAACAGGTTGACGACAGGTGGCTCCCGGGCGGGATGGTCTATGGAAAACCTTGGTCGCTCTCGTGCCCGACTGCGGAATTTAGCCGTGGCAGTCGGCGAAAACTTCACTCAATTAAATCACTCTTTTGGGTTCTTTCCTTTCGCAAAACTGGATGATGATGTGGTACAGGGAATATCCCGGGGTGGAACCGGTTCGGAAACCGGAACGGCCTCTTCCGAAAACCAAAAACTGAAAACTCGATAAAATAAACATGAATGAGCCCCGGCAAGGGAAAGACGTTTCATGGCCCGTTGATGTGTTTCCGTAGAAACGAGGACCGGAGCTCTCAGACACGAAACTTTCTCCCAGTGGCCCTCATATGAATACCGTTAACACACACATGCCAGTGACTAGGGCAAGATCATACGAACGCGTATGGTATACTACAATTTCCGTTATTTTAGGATGCCACAACCCGAAAGCATGACCTAAAACAACCACCATGTTTGGGAACGCACAATTAACGAAAGACATCCGTTTCGTGTCACCAGCGAAACGGGTTTGTCGCTTATCGACACTAATGATGGGCCGAGGAATCGATTTATGCACCACCGAAGGGCCTTTGCCTGGACCGGAGGGGTGGGGAACGGAACGATAAAACGCACTCTGCAAACGCAATCGATCGGTTGCGCTGATATACACAGCAGCAGCAGCCCCTTGCGATAGGAGCAAAACAGCACACTATGCTCGCTCGCTAGTTCTGCGTTTTCACACGCCACACGCAACGGCCCCTCCTCGCGTTTGGAGGCAGTCCACCAGTACCGAACCACTACCGACGGTGACCACGTTTCGCTCACAACTAATCGTCCAGCGCCCTGTCCAGCCACCGCAAACCGCGTTCATTTCTGAGAGACTTCAAGAGGGAAAAAAAAACCCCAGTAAAAACGCGATCCCAATGGCAGCCCCCCCAACAGGGTATGGTCACCGAATGGCGTAAGCTTGAATTCATGCGGAGTCAGAGCCGAAGTTGTTGGAGAAAATCGCTCGAATGGAGGCGCCGTGGATGAGAAGTGAGCAAATACGAAACAAGCGACGAACCCCGTAAAACTCGGCGCAGATCGGCACGATCTCTCTCATTATCTGACGCAAGATTTCGAACAGAATCAATGAAAATAATAGAATATCGGTATGGAGTAGCAGTTAGGCGGTATTAGAGCAGTGGTATGGCTTATCAGATAAGATCAAACAAATCGATAAATAGCTGTGATTTCTATAATGATATCCATAGACGCATAAAAGCCCGGCGCGGATTTTCATCAGTTTTTTGATAATCGTGGGAAATACTTTCCAAAAGTTACCTATTTTCTCCGTATTTCAAACAAAAAAAAATAGTTATGTTTCATAAAATATGGAGAAAAAAACTAGATATACCACTCTCATGTTACAAATAATCGCTCAAAATAACTGAGCAGTAAACCCCTGTGTTTCATTTTTTGGAACTATCTGCACCGGTGGCCTGTCAAAATTACCTAACGAAAGGTGTTTTGTGGCCTAGTACAACGGTACCTGAACGGGAAGGTTGGAATGAGTTCCGGGATAAATGGAGCTTGAACTATTAAACGGGGCCGTGTACACACCAGAGACCGAGATCAAAGAATGCTGTAATTGTGTTAAGCGTTTCAACAGAAATAAATGCATCTCAGTAAGCTTGGTAAATGTGGAATGAATTTTAAGTTGCTTGAGAAAGCGTTCTGTTGTGTACTTTTAAGTGATGTTGTAAAAAACAGGTTTGGTTCGATTTAACAAAGGAAACATTTTTTCAGTGATTTTTACCACGTTTTTCTCAGTCACAGTGGGGACAGTTATGGACAGTGTGTGATTCTCTAGGCGTATCACACAGCAGCAACAGTGGTCGATGCAAGTGGCCGCCAGAGTAGCGATAACCTTTGGCTCATTAATTCGTAATAGCAAGGTGGACTGCTGGTGGTTGTTGCGGCGTTGCTACTACTGGTTGGTCCAGCGCGCGCATGCTTCCACTGTGTACACGCGCCACCGACCGCGCAATGAGAGCTCATGCCACGAAGGTCAACATAATGTTGCCTCATCCACCACCTTGATTCTGGCTCTCGGAATCAAGAAGAACCATTTACAATGTATCTGCTATAGTGTCTGACAGTTCACGAAAAAAACATTCTATCAACAACTGTGCAGGTCATTCGATGAATTTGTTAAATAAAAAAGGAGCAACCAACAGTAATACCTTGTATATCCGCATTTGAAGATGAACATTGAAAAAATCTATTTGCGTCATTTCTCAACCCAACAGACCGTCATCGGTTTTGCAAAACAAAAAAAAACTGATCGCAACTCATGAGTTCTTCCAACGTATTCTAACCACAGACAGGCACAATCGATGGACAACGCAACAAAAAGGCAGAGTGCCCACGGCACCCTCGCAAAGATCACACATTTCTCGGCGTCAATTGCCCAAATATTGACGCTGGCTGTGGTAAATCAACCGGAACGGCAAAACCTCCGCCGTGTTTCAGTGTTACGCGAGAGGGAGCGCTTCAGAATTGCTGCCTCATTATGGCCCAGGAGGTCGGTGCTACTACTAATACTACACTAAAGCTACTCTGTGCCCCATGGATTTACCTTAATCGTCGCCTTTTGTCACACAGATTGATCTCTGAGGTAGATCTGCTGCGCAAACCATTCTCCATCGTTTGCGGAAACGCGTCATTGCCCTCCAGCTCGTCGGACTCCAATTGACAGTCTTCGCCAACGATAAAGCTAGCCCTTTCCGTATCTTTTGCCGGCTCGTCGCCAACCGAGACAGGAGCGGATGCGACCACCGCCGTAGAACCTTCCTCCTCCATGGTGATGTGGTTGTCGTTGGTGTCGACGGACGCAGTGACGGAGGATCTTCCTTGCGGCGATTGTTTGCCGTTTATGACGCGGGTTTCGTAGAACAAGTTCGCATTGGAGAAGGACACTTGCTTCAGCTGCTGAGTGGCGCGGGAACTACCGGCTGATTCGTCCTTCTGCGGATAATGCTGCTGCTGCTGTTCGGCACTACTAGCGTTTCCGTTCGTGAGCGTCACCGCCGTACTGCCGTTGGGTGGTTCGGTATCCTCAGTACTGTTCGTTACACCTGCGAAGCATTCAAGAAGAGGAAAAGTTAAACCCATTGCAGCACATGATGTCCCATGTTTTATAGAAAAAATTAAGAAATGAAAAAGGTTCCACCAGTCTAGGGTAACGTTCCCTAACCGCTTGGTGATAAGGAATATCAAAAGAAAGATAGAAAGATAAACGGATCTACATACAATCGGACCCATCATCGTGATCGTGGGATTCTTCGTCTGATCTGTTCGCACTAGTGTCTTTTTGTCCCCCACCAGCGGAGCCGCTACCGAAGCCGCTATGCCACCGGACGGCCCGATAACAGGCGGAATTGGTCCACCAATCATGCAGGAAGAGGTACGCAAAGAGGATGACCCCCGCTACCATGAGCTCTAACATCGAACAGAACCGTGATCGTCGCTTCGCAACGCGCGGCTACAACACGACCAAGACCAAGGTGCCTTCAATCCTCTCGTCAGGCGTCTCAGTGCGATGACGATTGGATATCTGGAAATTGACGTCAAAATGGATAAGATTGCTCAGTATGATCCTCAGGGGGTACTGCTATTACAGTTGGCAATGTTTAACGCGCAACGGCAAAAAAGGCAACGGCAAATAAAACAAAAAACAAATACATTCCACGTTACGTACAGTGTGTCAAAAAGTTGTCCGTATAGCATGGGTGAACATCCAAATCCATACCAAATCGACATCTAATATGACCCTTTCTTACTGTTTCTAATAAATTGTCTATGTAAACCGATTGAAACGAAGACGCAGTATTCGATGATGACTATCAGCATCGTTAGATTTCAAAACTGTAATAATATTGTAACAGAAAGCGTAAATTACGACAATTTTATATTCTCTTTGTAGCTTTAAAAACTTCCATATTACTTCCGATATTAGTTTTACGAAGTGATGAATAATCAATTGTTTGTTCGTATTATTTAGAAAAGCACTCCTTTTTGTAGCTCAAATGTTTTTTAATTGTAGTACATACGATAACTTAGACAAACGTTCTTAACATTAAATCACATAAAAACATATTAATTCATCTTTTATAAATCCGGTTTATGTATGTGTCTTGTGTTTTAATATTTGAACCTGTGCTATACGAACGATTGTTTGGCTCACACTATATGCCTCTCAATTGATTATCAAAGTAGACGCTTGTGGATTTTTTAAGCTGCACAAACCCCGATTAAAGGAACCATAGGGAGTGCCTTCGCAACACTGCAACACCACCGGTGGAATCTTTCTTTCGCTCTGTCTCGGACAACACTCCCCGTATTCGTGATCGTACAATCACGGTGCTACAGGACCCGCTTCCGTGTTCAAGATCAAGTGTAAGTGAAATAAACACAAACACCGATCGCGTGATTTTACATAACGTTGATACGGATTCCTCTCTTTCCCCTCTTCCCGCTCTGCGTCAACATACGCAGCAACAGTCAATGAAAAGCAGCTACGAGCTTCGCATAATCACGGAACTTGATCAGTTGGATCAGCTGATATATCACTAAGGTGGAGTACGGACACACAGACACCGGTGGACTTGGTGATGGACGGTCATTTGTCACTTGTCACAAACACACATCGTACCACCATCAAAGCGAGGTTCTTCCTGTGGGCTTTCGATAAACACGTGAACGTACTACACAATCTGCAGCCAGCAAAAGCCCAAAATCCCATTTCCGGAGCGGAACTTACGGTATCCGTTAGATCACCTGTTTGTTTCCTCCAACGGGAACGTGTTCTGTGTTTCTGTTATGTTATATTTCTTCACCTGCACTTCTCCGCTAACGACACGGTTACGGATGAACCAAGGAACGCTGCTACCTCAGAGTTGCTCGTTTCCACCACTTCCAAACCGAAACCACATTTAACTGCGCGACTAACCGCTCCGGAGGTTCGAGCAGCAATGATCTACATTCAGCGAAAGTTTCAATTTCACGGACTGGGCCACGGGGACCAGCCCGGATAGGCCGGGACCCTAGCTCCTAATCAATGATTGGCGTGCGAGACGCAAGCAACTTATGCGGATGACCGTGAGTGGAAGCGGTACAGAGATAGAGAGAGAGAGAAAGAGAGAGCTAGACCAGTTAACGGCCATAGAGGTGAAAGAAGCATGATGTGCCCTACGATTACGGTTCCTTTCAACCAGCTCCCCCGTTCAGCGGCAAAGCGGTTCTGGATCCACGGACCGGTACACATTCCGGTGGATCGAGTAAGGTGCGTGCGATCAATTGAAGAGGTGAGAATGGCGATTGGTGGAGAGGAGTGGTGGGGTTAACGAACTCACACATGGACAGCCTTTTGTGGCCCCATCAACCCATCAAAAACACACATACACACACACAAACGCAAAATCTTCCTAATCTTCGTATCTTACCAACCAGACATGGCCCACGGTCCATTCCGCTTCGATCGAATCCTGAGGCCCTGTTGGGCAACATCGTAATGACGCGCAACGCGTGAGGCGAGGTGCACAGCGCCCATGTTGATAAGAGAGAGCCCCGTGCGCGCCTGTGCTTCCCGCGCGGTTAATTGTTAAATCAATTCCGACCAATGCGCCCCTCTGTACCCTGCTACACGGTCGTGCCGGACGAACCAAGGTCACCGCCGTACAGAAGGCAAGTTCACAGTGATAGGCGCATGTCACGATTCGCATCTCGATTCGGTTGCAATGTGAGCAGGATTCCATACTTTTTTTCTTTTGCTCCTCTTAGGACAGACCCCGGTTCGCTTATGCAACTTATGGAAGGCATCGCGCGCGAAGGTTATCTGGGAAGGGAATTCGCTGCCAGTTCTTGGGCGCACCAATGGCCCTATATACAGAGACCAGTAGCTGGAAGGCTCGCCAATCGCAAAAGGGCGGCCATTCGGGCAGCAGCAGCAAATTGAAGGTTGAACATTCACTTTGCAATCACCCTGCTGCTGATTGATGCGCGGAGGATCGTTTACGTCTTTCGAATTGCGAGATTGCGCAAGGCACGTTGCCTCTAAATTCAACCCCACCGTTCGTACGTCACCGAGAACCGCACCGATCGCGCCGTTCCGACATGTCCGGGTGTGCTTGTTTGTTGATGAACTGGACCAGCGATCGGAATGCGGAGGACACACGGGGTGCAAAGGACATCCAAATACTACTACCATGCGGAGCGAAAAGTGCGCATTTGCCTCGTGGACACCGCCAACAGCAGAAAGACAACCGCAGAGCGACCGACCATCACCACACACCATCGGCTGGCCGTAAAGGTCGTCCCCATTATGGAAATGTGTCTTCTTGTGAGGGGAAGTGCGCCGTCGTGCGGGCAGCATGACACTTAACTGTGCTACCTCCTCCTCGTCGGAAGCAAAAAGCAAATGCAACCTGCTGGGTTGGTCGGTTGGGTTCAGAGTCCGAGCCCCGGATTTATACGAGCTTCTTTTGCCTTCGCATACATTGACCCTAAGGGTTTTGGCAGCAGAAGCAGAACCGCGGAAAGAGTAGTTGTAGTTTAGGTTCCATCAAATGCTCCGCAAATCCCAGTTCCGTTGCTTCGGCGGAATGATCTACTCGTGACACAAAGTTCTTGTCATAGTTTACCATAAAGTGTCACCGTACTGCTAATGAGCATGGTAAGTAATGTAAATTGCGATCGCAACCGACCACCAAAAAACCGAAATGTATCAGGTGTTCAAATATTCATGATGCCCAGTGGTGGAGTAACACGCGTAGATATGTGGTCTACGTCACAGTATGCATAGAAGTTTTAGAACAGAATCGTAAAAGACAAATCAAAGCAGGTGCTGAGGTGATACGTTGCGTTGATGCTTGCCCTTGCCATGATGTTCCGTCTCAACACAGACGAAGGATCAAGCTCACGGCGTGCTTCGATCATTTGACCGACCGTCTCTCTGTATCAGCTGATTGTCATACATGCCGGTGATCGCTTTCACCACCCTTGAACTGTCCTGCAACTGACCGGTCTCTTATCGCCTCTGGCAACAAACCGGCTCGTGCTAGACCTAGGCCCCGACAGACCGCGAGGGGAGGGCGCATGGAAGGGACGAGAGAGAGAGAGAGAGAGAGAGAGAGAGAGACTGGCACATCGCAAAACACCGTGGTCTTACCGCGGTGGCGTGATTCGTATCACGATGATAACAAGCACTATTATCTCCAGCTTTCGCAGGCCCCAAGGCACGCACACACGCGCACGCCCAACTCCAAAATAAAAATTGCAATTTCGACATCACCTTGGTAGAAGTTGAAAATGATACCGCTAAGATTAGTGTGTGACACCACTTTGTGATCGCTTATCAGTCACCCAAATCGATGTTTCCGAGTTCTAAATGGTTTTGGGTTGGTCTACAGAGGGGAGGGAGGAAGGATTGACCCAACCCCGCCGCAGCACAGCACAGCACTTACTCTTCTAGAGCCCACTCCACCGTCCTCCTCTTCCTCTGCGGATCGTTCGCTGCGCGTTCCCGTTACACACCACCTTTCCGTTACTTCCCAAGACCACTACTGAACTGGAGCTACTAAAGTTTGGTGTTTGAAAGCTGCAGTATGGAGCGAAGCCGGGCGATTAAGAAAGAAAAAAAAAGAACTCAAAACCAAGCTATCAGCCGTTCCTGTTGTGCGTCTGCACGCACACACCGCCGCACGTCTTTTGCACCATGTCACGGATTGTGTATTAGACCAGCGGTCTTGTGGTGTTACCGGTGGCTTAACAGTCGCTAAACGTAAGCCAGGGATTAGGGCACGAGGAACACAAATCCTTGAAAGCTATTGTGCGGATGCATTTCCATCCGGTAATGATTTAAATCCGAATTGGACTCAATTTGCCTTCCAATAACATGCAGGTGTGCCGCATTTATAAATTCCACAACAACCGGCATGGCCGAAAGTATCGTTAGTAAAAGTGCTTGTCCTTGAATACGGTTTTGTTTACTATCATATCCGAGGACTACTACGATGCCGTACCGGTAATGACCTTGAAATACACGTCCAAGCATGCTACGCT